>NW_011495072.1:21136411-21149051 GCF_000754665.1 Bison bison bison
TGCTTCTGGTTCTTCTCCAGCCGTAAAACACCACCCCTCCACACCCAACCCCATCCATGAAAGCCCCGCGGGAAGCAAGGGGTCATGCACAGGGCCACCCCCTCCCTGGGGGTTGCTGGGCAGTGAGACCCAGCAGCTCAGGAAGCAGCCCCAGTCATCCCCTGTGGCAGACACAGCTCAGGGCTGAATAGCCATGGAGAGGATGCTGGCTCGGGAAGACGGAGCAGAGTTGGGAGAGGCTACACCCTGCCTGTGCCTGGACAGGGCCAGACAAGGACTGCTAGACTCTGCTCCTCCGGGCAGGTCAGGTAGTAGAGGATAAACCATTTCACCAAGCACAAGGCTGAGCCTGGGCTCCCTGACCTGCTGCCCCAGCCCTAGCCCAGGGCATGGCGTTGATCCTGGCTGGTGCTCCAGGTATTGCATAGTGTTCCCATCCCTGCTTGAACCCACAGTTGTCAGGCAGCTGCCTCCTGGAACACTGTTGGCCTTATGAGGGCTTGGTGGGGAGAGGAGATGGGATCTGGGGGTAAACTGGGGAGAAGGCTCCTGACCTCCTGCCCACAAAAGGGTGGTCCTTGCTCTCACCTGGGGTTCTGGTCTCTGCCCTTCACAAGAGGGTGGTCCCTGCTTTGATCCTAGGGTCTTGGCCTGATCTCTCAAGGGGTGGTCTCTGCTCTCACTCTGTGGTCTTAGCCTCTGACCTCCCAAAATGAGGACCTCTTCAATATTCTAAATAAAAGAAGTTGTAGCTATCATTGTTGAGCATTTACTAGATGCCAGGCCCTGTCCTGTGCCCCTCTTCCCGCCTCCCCTATGCCCAGGGGTTTCCCTTGTAGCTCAGCTGGTAAAGAATCTGCCTTCAATAGAGGAGACCTGGGTTCGATTCCTAGGTTAGGAAGATCCCCTGGAGAAGGAAATGGCAGCCTATTCCAATATTCTTGCCTGGAGAATCCCATGGACAGAGGAGCCTGGTAGGTTATAGTCTATGGGGTCAAAAGAATCAGATGTGACTTAATGACTGAACAACCAATCACCACCAGGCCTTGTCCAATGGGCTCAACAGGTACTAACTCATGCGATACCTAAAATAAACATTTGAGTTAAGTATTCTTATTACCATAATTTTGAAGGTAAAGGTAATGAGGAGTAGAGAAATTAATAATCTATTTACTTTTGCATTTAATCAATGTTAGATATGTATCAGGCATCTGATAAGTATTTATTTACTTAATTTCCTTGTAGGTTTCTTAATGTTTTCTAGCAGAACCTACTTCAGTTCAGTTCAGTCTCTCAGTCATGTTTGACTCTTTGCAACCCCATGGACTGCAGCACTCCAGGCCTCCCTGTCCATCACCAGCTCCAGAGTTTACTCAAACTCATGTCCACTGAGTCCGTGATGCCATCCAACCATCTCATCCTCTGTCGTTCCCTTTTCCTACCACCTTCAATCTTTCCCAGCATCAGGGTCTTTATAAATGAGTCAGCTCTTTGCATAAAGTGGCCAGAGTATTGAAGTTTCAGCTTCAGTGTCAGTCCTTCCAATGAACATTCAGGACTGATTTTCTTTAGGATGGACTGGCTGGATCTCCTTGCAGTCCAAGGGACTCTTGAGAGCCCTCTCCAACACCACAGTTCAAAAGTATCAATTCTTCAGCACTCAGCTTTCTTTATAATCCAGCTGTCACATCCATACATGATTACTGGAAAAACCATAGCAGTGACTAGATGGATCATTGCTGGCAAAGTAATGTCTCTGCTTTTTAATATGCTGTCTAGATTGGTCATAACTTTTCTTCCAAGGAACAAGCATCTTTTAATTTCATGGCTGCAGTCACCATCTGCAGTGATTTTGGAGCCCCAAAAAATAAACTCTGACACTGTTTCCACTGTTTCCCCATCTATTTCCCATGAAATGATGGGGCCAGATGCCATGATCTTTGTCTTTTGAATGTTGAGCTTTAAGCCAACTTTTTCACTCTCCTCTTTCACTTTCATCAAGAGGCTCTTTAGTTCCTTGTCACTTTCTGCCATAACGGTGGTGTCACCTGCATATCTGAGGTAATCAGTATTTCTCCCAGCAAACTTGATTCCAGCTTGTGCTTCATCCAGCCCACCGTTTGTCATGATGTACTCTGCATATAAGTTAAATAAACAGGGTGACAATATACAGCCTTGACGTACTCCTTTTCCTATTTAGAACCAGTCTGTTGTTCCATGTCCAGTTCTAACTGTTGCTTCCTGACCTGCATACAAATTTCTCAAGAGGCAGATCAGGTGGTCTGGTATTCCCATCTCTTTCACTATTTTCCACAGTTTATTGTGATCAACACAGTCAAAGTTTTGGCATAGTCTGTAAAGCAGAAATAGACGTTTTTCTGGAACTCTTGCTTTTTCGATGATTCAACAGATGCTGGCAATTTGATCTCTGGTTCCTCTGCCTTATCTAAATCCAGCTTGAACATCTGGAAGTTCACAGTTCACGTATTGTTGAAGCCTGGCTTGGAGAATTTTGAGCATTACTTTATTAGCATGTGAGATGAGTGCAATTGTGTGGTAGTTTGAGTATTCTTTGGCATTGCTTTTCTTAGGGATTGGAATGAAAACTGACCTTTTCCAGTCCTGTGACCACTGCTGAGTTTTGCAAATTTTCTGGCATATTGAGTGCAGCACTTTCACAGCATCATCTTTTAGTATTTGAAATAGCTTAACTGGAATTCCGTTACCTCCACTAGTTTTGTTCATAGTGGTGCTTCCTAAGGCCCACTTGACTTCACATTCCAGGATGTCTGGCTCTAGGTGAGTGATCACATCTTCGTGATTATCTTGGTCATGAAGATCTTTTTTGTACAGTTCTTCTGTGTATTCTTGCCACCTCTTCTTAATATCTTCTGCTTCTGTTCGGTCCATATCATTTCTGTCCTTTATTGAGCCCATCTTTGCATGCAATATTCCCTTGGTGTCTCTAATTTTCTTGAAGAGATCTCTAGTCTTTCCCATTCTATTATCCTCTATTTCTTTGCACTGATCGCTGAGGAAGGCTTTCTCATCTCTCCTTGCTATTCTTTGGAACTCTGCATTCAAATGGGCATATCTTTCCTTTTCTCCTTTGCTTTTTGCTTCTCTTCATTTCACAGCTATTTGTAAGGCCTCCTCAGACAGCCATTTTGCTTTTTTGCATTTCTTTTTCTTGGGGATGGTCTTGATCCTTATCTCCAGTACAGTGTCACAAACCTCTGTCCATAGTTCATCAGGCACTCTATCAGATTGAGTCCCTTAAATAAATTTCTCTGTATAATCATTAGGGATTTGATTTAGGTCATATCTGAATGGTCTAGTAGTTTTCCCTACTTTCTTCAATTTAAGTCTGAATTTGGCAATAAGGAGTTCATGAGCTGAGCCACAGTCAGCTCCTGGTCTTGTTTTTGCTGAGTATATAGAGTTTCTCCATCTTTGCCTGCAAAAAGTATAATCAATCTGATTTAGGTATTGACCATCTCGTGATGCCCATGTGTAGAGTCTTCTCTTGTGTTGTTGGAAGAGGGTGTTTGGTATGACCAGTGCATTCTCTTGGCCAAACTCTATTAGCTTTTGCCCTGCTTCATTATGTAGTCCAAGACCAAATTTGCCTGTTACTCCAGGTGTTTCTTGATTCCCTACTTTAGCATTCCAGTCCCCTATAATGAAAAGGACATCTTTTGGGGGTGTTACTTCTAGGTCTTGTAGGTCTTCATAGAACCATTCAACTTCAACTTCTTTAGAATTACTGGTTGGGGCATACACTTGGATTACCATGATATTGAATGGTTTGCCTTGGAAATGAACAGAGATCATTCTGTTGTTTCTGAGATTGCGTTCAAGTACTGCATTTTGGACTCTTTCATTGACTATCATGGCTACCCCATTTCTTCTAAGGGATTCTTGCCCACATTAGTAGATATAATGGTCATCGGAGTTAAAGTCACCCATTTTGGGCCATTTTAGTTCTCTGATTCCTAACATGTTGACATTCACTCTTGCCATCTCCTATTTGATCTCTTCCAATTTACCTTGATTCATGGACCTGACATTCCACATTCTGATGCAATATTGCTCTTTACATCATCAGACCTTGCTTCCATCACCAGTCACATCCACAACTGGGTGTTGTTTTTGCTTTGGCTCCATCTCTTCATTCTTTCTGGAGTTATTTCTCTACTGATATCCCTTTGCCATTCCCTTCTCCAGTGGACCACATTTTGAAGATAAAGTTACTGAGGAATAATGAAATTAATAATCTATTTTTGCATTTAACCAATGAGGAAATGGCAACCCACTCCAGTGTTCTTGCCTGGAGAATCCCAAGGATGGGGGAACCTGGTGGGCTGCCGTCTATGGGGTTGCATAGAGTCGGACACGACTGAAGTGACTTAGCAGTAGCAAACATGTATCAGGCATCTGATAAGTATTTATTTACTTAATTTCCTTGTAGTTTTCTTAATTTTTTTTCAGCAGAAACTGCTTACATGGTTGGTTTTATTCAGCAGGAAAAAACTTGGCAAGTTATTTAGAAGAAGAACATTTGCAACTGTGTTGTTATCTTTTCATACATTTGTCCTTGATATTTTGATTTCTGTAAGACTTTGAGGATTTGTCATTATGAATATTTCAAATAACATTTTAAGTACCATTGTAGAAGCATAAATGTGTTAAATGAGATTTTAAATTTTGGAAATCAGTCTGACAAATGAATATGGGCGATTTTTAATAAATCATTTGTATTTGGCTTTGGCAAACATTATTTTGAACACTTTCATTCTCCCAGGATTTGGTTGCTTAATTATATTTGCCTCAGGACAGTACTGTAACTGCTCACATTTTCTGAACAAACGCGAGCTGATAAGGGGAGGGAGGCACTGTTGAGCAGGTCTATAAATGTCAGTAGGTCAGACTGGGGTTAATGATGTGCTCTGAGTATTCCACACAATGGAAAATCCATGCAGAACAATCCTTCCAGCGGCTCATATGCCTGTTATAAATTGCACGAGTACAGAGAGATTGCCAAGCAGAGAAAGAGGTGGTAGAAAAGACTTTAGCAGCAGAGAACACAGGGGAGATAGCACAGAGTAGCCATTAGAGGCAATTGATCAGGGAAACAAATAGAGGATGATAGTAAATTTTGATTTTCCTCTATGGACTATTTTGCATTGGTACTTTGTACTCTAAACAATTGTCCACAAAAGCAGACATCACATTTTAATGTTCTGGTCAGTTACAGAGAACAATAACAGGAAAGAAATAGTATTCCCAAGTATATGATGATTTCAATGTGTGTTTAGTTGCTGCATTTAAAAGTTAAAGGACCAGGCTCATGAAATGAATTATGATTAGGTTATATGTTTTCTTAAATGCCAAAGTGATGCAATGACTCATCCCTATTTCACTTTCATCATGCCTCAGATTGATAACTGAAATCTGGGTAGCACCATAATCTCATCAGTCTTGCTTCCTTAATAAAGGAAGCTGTGACCCTCAATGATTCATCCATTCAGGGAACTATGGTAACTATGGGCAGGTAAAGAGTCTAGTGAGAGAGAGAAATACTAAAACACAATTACAGATCACCCCATAATTACAATTACATTAAATGCCATGAAGAAAAATTATACTGTTTCTCACAACATTGTATAGAAAGATCTATTTTAACAGGTTTGTATGTTGGGAGAGGAAGGACGGCTAACAGAAAGTGTCCCTCCATGAGTTACACTTAAGGAGACTTGAAGAGTAAATAGAAATTGGCCAGGTGAAGGTAGTGGTGGAGTCAGAATTTATGTGACTGACCCTATTATATTCTTTATATTTAAAGGGATTCATAGTTTCCATGTTAGGTACAAAAGAAACTTAGCTAGTTGACTGTCTCTGGTGTGGCTGATTAGAGGGAATGGAATGGAAATTGGAAACATTATGAAATAACAATAGAGTACTAGACTGGTGTGTTTTCTTCTAAAACACTTCTCTCCACCCTGCAAAGCAGAGGTGTCTGGTAGAATTATACAGGTGTCTGTGAATAGATTACCTTCTTTTAGGCTCTGAAGGTGTCAGAGGACGGAAGGAAGAGCCAGTGGATTCCGCAGAGGTAGAACACAGCACCCAGAGGCTGTTAGATCAATGTCCTCAGGGAAGTGCATCATTATGAACTAACGGGGAGCTCTCCCTGGACAGACAGGAAAAGGTGTAAAATGCCTTCTAAGGTTGCCAGATATAAAAAACTCAGATAGCAAATATAAAAAAAGAAATCCATCCCCAAAGACATTCAAGGAGAATTCAGTGCAGTTGTAGAGGAAGGATTTTACATATAGACAAACCTATTTATCACAATCATGTTGCTGATGATTTCAAATATTTATTTTTATTGGAGTATGAGGGAGAGGAGACAACTTTTTCTGTTTAATGATGATTTTGTAAATTGCCTCCTAGTAAGTCTGATATTAAAAGTAAAAATAAGTTAAAAATCCCATATTAAAAAAAGAAAAAAAGAAAAAGCTGTGTGGGAGGCAGTGCACAGCCTGGGAGATTTGAGAGGAAAGCTCTCACGATGTTCACAGCCCCCACGATCACGTGGTATAAATTCTCAGGGAGGGGGTTGTTCAGCAGTAGCAACATTTATAATCACATTTTCTGCAGAGCAGATGATTTTATGTCCAAGTTTTTAATTCATATTGAGATTTAAAGAATTGCTCTTTAATTATGAAAACGTTGAAACTTGTTTCTATAGTATCTTTTCTGAAAACAGATTCCTACAGGAATGATTTAACCCAATGATTATAAAAATGACAGGAAAGTACAGGCTCCTTACCCGCTCAGCCAGGAACTTGTGTGTGTTTAGGTGTGAACCGCAGTTAGGAATATGCATTAAATTATTATTTTCATGAAATCAGGTGGATGACACAAGTAGATCCCAAAAGTATAGTTCTCATGTAAGGCTCCAGGCTGTACTGAGAGTTCATTCTCAAGTACAGATTTCCCCACCTGAAACTGAAATGACCAAACGTAATAGTTCCTCTGGCAACTCTTGACTGGGCTTCCTAGGCGGCTCAGGCGGCAAAGAATCTGCTCGCAATGAGGGAGACCCAGGTTCCATCCTTAGGCCAGGAAGATCCTCTGGAGAAGGGAATGGCTACCCTCTCCATTATTCCTGACTGGAGAATTCCACGGACAGAGGCACCTGGTGGACTACTGTCCACGGATCGCAGAGTCAGACATGACTGAGTCACTAACACTTTTACAACTCTTGATTATTAGTGTGACAATTATGCTTTAATGCTAAACTGACCTCTCACAGCCAGTAACATCACTTTACCAGGGAGTCCAGACTATTTGAGTATTCTGCTATATTACAGCTTGATGCTGAAAGAGATAAGAAAAGTTTCATAGCAAAGGAAAGTTTTCTAATAGTTAATATTAATTAAGCCCTATCTATGTACTGGGCAATATTCTAAATATTTCCATGTTTTATCTCATTAATTCCTAAAAACTCTATGAAATAGATATTATTCTTATTTTCATTTTATAGATCAGAGAAAGGGAAATTATGAAAACTGGCCAGTCACACATCTCATAATTGTGATCAAGCTGGCAATCTGACTTCTTTACAAATTCTTACATCAGAATTGAAATATATTTTATTGGTTCTTTTATTTTCAAAACACATTCAATAAAAATTTTATCCTAATTATTCCCTAGTCAAGTGTTTTAGTTTGCTTGCAGCTGCTGCTAAGTCGCTTCAGTCGTGTCCGACTCTGTGCGACCCCATAGACGGCAGCCCGCAAGGCTCCCCCGTCCCTGGGATTCTCCAGGCAAGAACACTGGAGTGGGTTGCCATTTCCTTCTCCAATGCATGAAAGTGAAAAGTGAAAATGAAGTTGCTCAGTCGTGTCTGACTCCTAGCGACCCCATGGACTGCAGCCCACCAGGCGCCTCCGTCCATGGGATTCTCCAGGCAAGAGTGCTGGAGTGGGGTGCCATCGCCTTCTCTGTTAGTTTGCTTAGTGATGCACAATTTAGTGACAGTAAAGCTCAACATTATTAGTAAATACTTGTTATTTTTGCTTTCTTTGGAATTGTCAGTTTGTAAGTAAATCTTTTTTTATATTTTCTCAAATCTCAATGTAAGAAAATCAAGAGTAAATGTTCAAAAATTTTCCTTATAGGTATAGAGTATGCAGCACACCTTAAATGTATTTAGCCATGGACCCCTCCCTCTTTGGGAGAACATTTTGTGCAGCAAGTGTTTCATAAGACATCCTTTGATAAATGCATATTTTACCACCTTTTCACTTCTCAGATGACTAAAATCTGGATTTTTGTCTTTAAGACTTCCATAATTTCAAATCAAAAGGCCTCTTATCTCATGACTTCCCAGTAAGTGACTTTACAGATAATTTCTGACTCTTGAAAAATTCTCATTTCCGGATTTCCAATTCACCATTTCCTTCCAATTTTCTTTCTTCTCTGTCTTCTCAGTTTTCTGTATTAACTTGTCTTGGTCCAGTTATTCAGTATTAGTGTTTCCCTAGGTTCCGTCCTTAACTGTCTTATGTCTCAGTGATATATTTCCAGTTGCTTCATTTAGATTTCCACACTCACCCTTACCTTACAAATCTTCCTTTCTTTTTAAAAATTGAGGTATAATTGACCTACACCATATGTTAGTTCCAGGTAAACAACGTAGTGATTTGGTATTTCTATATATTACAACATGATCACCGCAATGAGAGTAGTTACCATCTGTTACCATACACAGCTATTACAATATAATTGACTATATTCCCATGCTTTATATGTCATCCCTGTTAATCTCTCTCACCTATTCCTTTACTCTCCATACCTCCTCCCCTCTAGCAACCATGTACAGTATTTGTCCTATCTATGACCATTTCTGCCTATGACTGTTTCTGTTCTGTTTGTTAATTTTTTTGGTTTCTTGTATCCCACATATATAAGTGCTCTCACACGATATTTGTCTTTCTCTGTGTGACTTTTTTCACTTTGCATAATATCGTGTAGATTCATCCATGTTATCACAAACAGCAAGATTTCATTATTTTTATAACTGAGTAACATTATATAATATACATATACACATACATATATATCACAGATTCTTTGTCCATTCATCTATTGATGGATGCTTAGGTTGTTTCCATATCTTGGCTCTTGTAAATAGTGCTGCAATGAACATAAGTTGAGTGTATTTGTGCTTGCTAAGTCACTTCAGTCACGTCTGACTTTTTCTGACCCTATGGACTGTAGCTTGCCAGGCTCATCTGTCTCTGGGGATTCTCTAGGCAAGAACATTGGAGTGGGTTGCCCTGCCCTCCTCCAGGGGATCTTCCTGACCCAGGGACTGAACCCACATCTCTTATGTCTCCTGCACTGACAAGTAGGTTCTTTACCACAATCGCCACATGGGAAGCCCCTATAGGTGCATATATTTTTTCAAAATAGTGTTTTGTATTCTTCCAGAAAATCACAGAATTGAGATTTCTGGATTATATTATAATTTTACTTTTAATTTTTGGGGAACCTCTGTACTGTTGTCCATAGTGATTGCACAATTTGACATTTCCACCAACAGTGCACAAAGGTTCCCTTTTTTCCACATCTTTGCCAACATGTGTTGTTTGTTGTGTTTTGGTAATATCCATTCTGACAGGTGTGAGGTGGTAGCTCATTGTGGTTTTGATTTGCATTTCTCTGAGGATTAGTGATGTTAAACATCTTTTCATGGATATATTGGTCATCTGTATTTCTTCTTTGGAAAAATGTTCATTCAGGTCTTCTGCCCATTTTTCAGTCTATTTTTTTTTTTTGATGTTGAGTTGTCTGAGGTCTTTTGTGTATTTTGAATATTAACCCCTTATCAGATATTTCATCTGCAAATACCTTCTGCCATACATAGGCTGCCTTTTTGTTACGTTGATAGCTTCCTTCATCGTGCAAAAGCTTTTTGGTTTGATGTACGTCCATTTGTTTATTTCTACTTTTGTTTCCCTTGTCTGAGGAGCTCTATCCAAAAAAAACTATTGCCAAGGTCAATGTCAAGGAGCCTACTGACATATTTTTTTTTTTCTAAGAGTTTTATGATTTCAAATCTTATATTTAGGTATAATCTATTTTGAGTATATTTTTGTATGTAGTATGAGAAAGTCCTCCATTTGGTTCTTTTACCTGTAGCTTTCCAATTTTCCCAATACTCAAATCTGAGCCTTCACCTTCCCAATATGATAGCTTTCTATGACTTCCATGGCAGAAGAGAGAGGTTAGAAACTGCTTCGTATCAGACTGGCACAGGTCTTTGCTGTTCTTTTTTTTTTTTAATTTTTTTTTTAGGTCTTTGCTGTTCATATTTCACTGGCCATAACTAATCACAGGGTTTTGTCTAATGAGAGTGCAATTGGGAATATTAGTCTTCCATGTACCCAGGAAAGAAAGGGGAGCTTCCATGAACAGTTTAGAACTGGAATTATGTCACAATCATCTTTATATCCCTAGGACTTGGCACAGAGTTTGGCAATAAACATCCAATAAATGTTTCATAAAGTGAATCTATTCTAGCTAAAACTTGACTCATTTCACAGATGGAAAAGCAGAGTTCCCCAGAGGAAAGTAACTTTCTCCAAATTACTCAAGCAGATATTGATAGAACTAGAACAAAAATATAAGTCTATCGTTCTTTTTACTACCCTTGCTGTTCATGGAGGAAGTTGTCCTGGAAGAAGTATATGATTTTATGTGGTTGAGCATTATCTCTATTAAGATTGTGAGTTTGTTTATTTTATAGCTTGCTTTAAATGTTTGCTTACACAGTTACCAGGTATATGGCATGAACTATATCATAAAATTGATTCAAATACAACAGAAAAAACTAAGTATAGATTGTCAGTTGGTTTCTAGGAAACATCAATAACTATTTCTGGTTCTAAATAGTCCACATGTGTTTAACTGGTATTGTCTCCTTTGTTACATGGCTTTTATTTGCCTAGCAAATATTTTATTAACAAAAAAAAAAGAAGGCTGAACAGAGAACCACAGTATTATACATTGTCACTTTGTCACTTAGTCTACTTCTTTTGCTCTTTACTGTATTTCTAGTATCATAATTCTATGTATTTGCCCAGCCATTTGGGACCTTTTTTCCCCCATTTTATCCTTACTAATTTTAAAATCAGTAGGTAGGGATTCTTTCAGTACTATTTTATCTAAGAAAATATTATGAATACTCTAATATTTCTTTGGGGCAGTCTTATTTCAAAACTGGTGGTCTTGTTTACTTTCTGCTTCAGAATTCTACTCAAAACTCCATTGAGATTCTCTCTTAAGCCCTACTTCTACATGTGAAATTACATCTGAATATACATAAACTACTCTTAAGTGCAATGTTTCTAAAATAAATTCATGATCTTTTTGCCTGTCTCAATACTCGTCAAACAAATAAACATACAATGGCAGAGACTGCTGGCTGACTTCTACTCAATGTGTGACTGCCTTCTAGTCAATGTCATAGGAATTCAAGCTAGGTATCCCTTCTAAGTCTGGTCCATACCATCTTCCTGGCTCACAACAAATAAATCAGCAAACAAAGAATCAACAAGAATAACAACAACAGATTTAAATAAAACTTCTAAGCTTTTTCTTGACTGGAGATGACTATGCCAAACTTGGAAGCCATATTGTTGAAAATGGGAGATATTATCAGTCTGAGTTCTTAAATAAATATAGACAAAGATCCCTATCACCTTCCTGGATTGTTTAGAAACCTCAATTTGTTCATCTATGAAAAGGGAAAAATAACTACTTTGAGAACTAGATGAAATAATGTAAGCAAAGTATTTATTTTAATATATGTCTATGGAAGCTACCTGATAAATTTTAGTTTGTTTCTTCCCTCCATTCTCCTTTGTGCTTAGTCATTCAGTCATATCCGACTCCTTCTGACCCCATGGACCCTAGCAAGCTTCTCTGTTCATGGGATTCTCCACTCAGTACTATAGTGAGTAGCCATTCCCTTCTCCAGCGGATCTTTCCGACTCAGGGATCGAATTGTGTCTCTTACATTGCAGGAGGATTCTTTACTAGACAGTAAAGAGCCAGAAGGGAAGCCCAACTCATTCTCCCTTAGATGGGAGGAAAACAATCTCTTTCCTTGGTGTTTAGGCCTTTGATTCCACTACCACTCTTTTCTCCATTCTCTACCTGGCAGAGAAAACAGTACTTATGAGACTGAAACTTTGTTAATTTCCTATTGCCAAATCTACATATAAATGTGGCTCCAAAACCCATTTCTCTCCTTTCTTCGTGCTCTAGTCATAGTCCTGCTATTGAGTATTCAGTTCAGTTCAGTTCAGTCACTCAGTCGTGTCCGACTGTTTGCCACCCCATGAATCACAGCACGCCAGGCCTCCCTGTCCATCACCAACTCCTGGAGTCTACTTAAACCCCTGTCCATTGAGTCAGTGATGCCATCCAACCATCTCATCCTCTGTCGTCCCCTTCTCCTCCTGCCCCCAATCCCTCCCAGCATCAGAGTCTTTTCCAATGAGTCAACTCTTCACATGAGGTGGCCAAAGTACTGGAGTTTCAGCTTTAGCATCATTCCTTC
>NW_011495072.1:21149151-21149688 GCF_000754665.1 Bison bison bison
CAGACTTTTTCACTCTCCTCTTTCACTTTCATCAAGAGGCTTTTTAGTTCCTCTTCACTTTCTGCCATAAGGGTGGTGTCATCTGCACATCTGAGGTTATTGATATTTCTCCCAGCAATCTTGATTCCAGCTTGTGTTTATTCCAGTCCAGCATTTCTCATGATGTACTCTGCATATAAGTTAAATAAGCAGGCTGACAATATACAGCCTTGATGTACTCCTTTTCCTATTTGTAACCAGTCTGTTGTTCCATGTCCAGTTCTAACTTGCTTCCTGACCTACATACAAATTTCTAAAGAGGCAGGTCAGGTAGTCTGGTATTCCCATCTCTTGAAGAATTTTCCAGTTTGTTGTGATCCACATAGTCAAAGGTTTTGGCATAGTCAATAAAGCAGAACTAGAGAAGCGAAAAGCAAAGGAGAAAAGGAAAGATATAAGCATCTGAATGCAGAGTTCCAAAGAATAGCAAGAAGAGATAAGAAAGCCTTCTTCAGTGATCAATGCAAAGAAATAGAGGAAAACAACAGAATGGGAAAG
>NW_011495072.1:21150597-21158305 GCF_000754665.1 Bison bison bison
CCAGAGATCAAATTGCCAGCATCCGCTGGATCATGGAAAAAGCAAGAGAGTTCCAGAAAAACATCTATTGAGTATTAGCCAGTATTTATTGATTAGTGTGTGCCAGGCAATATGTGAAGCTTTGCATGAATTATATCACTAGAGCTCATGAAATAGGCACTATTTCATTTTTGTATTGCAGGTGAAAAAATTAAGGGCAGAAAAATTAGGCAGTTGGTTTCAAAAGCAAGCATGGTAGAACCTCCATGTATCTTTAAACTCTCTCACTCTTTTCACTTTTTGTCTGCCTTTAAGCATCCTTATATCCCCACAGTTTAAAAAAAGTCATTCCCTGAAACTATTGTTCCCTCTTTCATTACCTTAGTTCGCTGTGTCTATTTCCTCACTTTTACCCTTTAAGAAGCCTGTCTTCACCACTCAAATGATTTGCCTCCTATTTTCTAGTAACGCACCCAATGGAGACTGCCTACCTCTTATATCACTCAATCTTTGTTAAATGTTTAGTTTGCTGACTACTCTCTACATGCTCTCCTTTCTTTAACGCCTTTTCCACTCCACACTACTTGTCTAGCCACTCTTTCTCAGCTTATTTTTGGGGATTTATTTTCCTTTTTTTTTAAATGTTGGGGTTTCTTAGGGTTCTTAACCCTGAAACTATTTTTTTTTACTCTAAATATTCTGCTGTTAATATCATTCACTCCTGTGGTTTCAGTTACAAAATATATGCCACATATTCCTTCTTTTATCTAGAATACTCATTTTGATTTCTATAACCATTTAATCAAGTTCTGGGATTCCTAGGAGGCTCAGTGGTAAAGAATCTGCCTGCCAAAGTAGGAGATTCAGGAGACACAAGTCCAATCCCTCCATTGGGAGGATCCCCTGGAGGAGGAAATGGCAACTGACTCTACTATTCTTGCCTGGATAATCCCATGGACAGAGGACCTTGGTGGGCTATAGTCTATGAGGTCACAAAGAGCCAGACATGACTGAGCACACATGCAATCAAGTTCTATTTGACATTCACAATTTAGATGTTGCACAACCATCTCAAGCTTAACATTACTCAAACTGAAGATACAGTCTCTTTCTATCTTTCTTTCTAGCAGTTCTCTGTCTAAATTTCCCTGTTTCAGCAATGTACCCCTTTGTCCAAGTGGGAAAGGCATGTTATCTTTGGATCTGCTCTTTCAGTCATCCTCTGCTGCTGCTGCTCAGTCACTTCAGTCATCCCCTACACCTAATCAAATGCTAAGTCTTGTTAATTAACAAGAAATTACATTTCCTAAAGATGTTTCAGCTGGATAGGGTTTTATTCATTCATCCTTACCTATGATTCACCATTATCCATTCTTCCTGAGCATTAAATGCTGAAGCTACATTATTTTATAGCCTCTATTTTTCTATGAAAAATATTTGTCATAAGGTTTGCAACTATTTGGGGATTTATCTCTCCTTCTAGATTGTGAGAGTTTTGAAAAAAGGAAGTTTGTCTTTGTTATGGTCAAATGGAAACTTCCTAATTTGAAAATATATTTACTAAAAGTTTCATTCACTGGAAAGCCATTTGCTAAGTAATGGCTGAAGTTACCAAATTCATCAGTTTACATTCCCAAAGGTTTTAGTATTTAAAGCAACTTGGCTGTTTGAGTTTGGTTCCCAGTGATGAAATATAATTTCCTACATATTAATTTTTAATGTTGGTTTATTATCTGAAAACCCTTTCAAAAAAATTCTTTAAGTGCTAAAGTTTAGAAAAACAGAAACAGTGAAAAAAATTCTCAAAGGAAAAGCTATCCTCCAACCTCCCTCCTTTTTGCCCTATGTTATATGTAATGGGTGGAGAAGAAAATGGCAACCCACCCCAGTATTCTTGCCTGGAGAATCCCATGGACAGAGACGCCTGGTGGGCTGTGGTCCATGGGATCACAAAGAGTTGGACATGACTGAAATGACTTAGTGCACGCACGCACACACACGCGTGTACGTAATGGGATCACTTGTCTACCTCTGAAATATTTTCAGTTATCTTTGAATGTAATTTTCTATTTTAATAAACGTTAAGCATTCTCCTATTTTGTTTGCCATTTCCTCAAACGGCATACCAGCTTTCCTTTTATATCTCTAGCATTTAAAGTTTAAGGTTAAATTAAACTTTAATTAAGATTAAACTTTAAATTTACACTCACAGGCACTAAAATAAATCAGAATTTTAAATTAAATTTTAATTAAATGAAATGTTTTAGCTAAATATAGAATTGAACTTAAATTTCTCTAAAAGAATCAGAATTAGTTAAAGACATCACATTTCCATAAAATTAAAAATGCATCTTCTGTTAAGGAACAATTAAAGTATCTTGTCTTGGTTGGTAGCAATTTGCAAAATAATTGTTGAAAACACACACACACACACACAGTGAAAAGAAACGACAATGGACCAAATAAAAAGATGTTAAAGAAAGGTAAAAAATAAATTGGTAAAAAATACTATAAATGATAACAGATGGATGCTAAAAGATTGGCTCAATATAAAATGACATTTTTAGTTCAGTTCAGTTACTCAGCTGTGTCTGACCCTTTGTGACTCCATGCACTAGAGCATGCAAGGCTTCACTGTCCTTCACTATCTCCTGGAGTTTGCTCAAACTCATGTACATAGAGTTGGTGATGCCATCCAACCATCTTATCTGCTGTCACCCCCTTCTCCTCCTGCCCTCAGTCTTTCCCAGCATTAGAATCTTTTCCAGTGAGTCAGCTCTTCGCATTAGGTGGCCAAAGTATTCAACTACAGCATCAGTCCTTCCAAAGAATATTCAAGGTTGATTTCCTTTAGAATTGGCTGGTTTAATCTCCTTGCTGTCCAAGGGACTCTCAAGAGACTTCTCTAACACCACAGTTCGAAAGCATCAATTCTCTGGTGCTCAGCCTTCTTTATGGTCCAACTCTCACATCTATTCATGACCACATGAAAAACCATAGCTTTGACTTATACAGACCTTTGTTGGCCAAGTAATGTCTCTGCTTATTAATACACTGCCTAGGTTCGTCATAGCTTTTCTTCCAAGGAACAAGCATCTTTTAATTTCATGGCTGCAGTCACCATACACAGTAATTTTGGAGCCTAAGGAAGTCTGTTACTCTTTCCATTTTAAAGAGGAATAAAAATCAATACAAAATGAGAATTCCCATATGAAAACTAAGATTTTGCTTACTACATATGAACTATTTCATATTCAGTCATCAAATCGAATATGATTCTTAAAATCTATTAGATTATCTTTTGTCAAGTCAATATATTTATTGGGTTGGCCATCAAGTGAATCAGCCATTTGCTGAACTGATTTTTAGTGACTTTGTCTGCTCGTTTGCTAGCAGCAAACTTACCTTATACTCTCGACCTTTCTCAATTTCTACAACTTTATTGTGTTCGTTGAAACCTGTCTTCCTCCTGCCATCCCTCTTAAGGAATGTCTGCTAACCCTTTTATAATTAAGATACTTTAAGCTTTTCTGGTCAGAGGTTTGTTTGTTTCCTCTTTTTCAGGTTCCCCCTCTTTTCCCTGGCCAAGACTTATTCTATACTTCTTTTTTCTATATTCTTTCCCTGGCAATTTCATCTTTGCCATAGCTTTAGTCACTATCGTTGAGGAAATAATTTACCAGTTCGTGTCTCAAGACATGGCCCAGATCTCAATGGGCATATCCCATGTGCACGTGGTTATCTCAGAAACTCTTCAAACTCAATGTTTCCTAAACCAGAGGTCTAGGTCTCTTCTCTTCCACCACCCTAATGCTCCAAATGTGATCTTCCTTGGAGCTTCATATTTTAGGATATGGCACCAACTTCCCTTCCAATGGCATAAACCAGAAACCAAGGACTAATTCATGCTACTTCCTCTTCTGCAGTCTTCAAATTCAACTCATCATTGATTCGCCCATGTATTTTTCAAATGTATTTTCATCATTCTTTTCCATTGCCACCATATTAGTCTAAGCTTCCATCACCTCTTGTTGAAACTCCTTTCACGGTCTATTAACCTTATGACGTTGTGTGAACTAAGCTTTTACACCTAAAATCTTAGAAAAGTGACTGGAACCTAATAAATATCCATTAAATATACAGCAACTTACTGGGTTGGCCAAAAAATGTCATTTGTTGTTATGTAAAAACCTGAATGAATTTTTTTGGCCAACCCAATAATAAAAGTAGTATGATATGTTGTCTCCCTCATCTCCTTTTTTCATAAGATTTATTTTAAAATACTCAATACATTTCTAAAATACAAATCAGATTATGTCATTGTCCTCTTTAAGATGCTTCAACAGCTTCACATTACTTCGGAAGACCCAAACTCACAACATGGCCCACATGATCATGCAAGTTTTAGCTCTTGAATCCCTTGTCATGTTTCTTGGGGAGCTTGCTCATGCTCTGGGCTTCAGGCTGTTTCAGATGCTGGGATGGTGATGCCACTGTCCAGCCCCGACCCTTTTTATGCGTACTTTTCTGTGACTTTGTAACTACTCCAGTGCCCTTTACTATGAAATTCCTCTTCCTTCTTTTCTTTTTTTTTTTAAGTAAGCTTCAGTTTTTAGAGAATTTTTAGGTTTCTAACACTGTTTGGGAAAGTGTGTAAAAGTGTAGAATTGAATGGATAATATAGAGAGTTCTTAACCCTTCCACATGCACTGCCTTCCCCACCCTCATTCTCTTTCTGGCCTGCCCCCTTGCTAGGTGCATTTCATTACTGGCTCTCAGAGAACCATATTCACTTCTTCAAATACCACTTGAAGATTGCTTTTTTTTTTTTTTAAGTAAGATTATTTGTTGCTTGTCTTTTCTCTGCACAAAGCATAAGCCCCATGAAGGCAAATACTGTGTTTATAATTGTTTATCATTTAGTCCCCAAGATCTAATCCAGAACCTGGAATACAGTAAGAATGTCTTCAATAAACATTCATCATTGTGATTGAGTGCTATATATCATTTAAATCATTTAATCATACATAGTCTCTGGGTAAAACATAGCTCTATATAATTACCATTTCAGAACTTTGAAAACCTAAAATAAAAACTAACTCTAATTTTTCTATTTATTTCTGTCTCAGACTAATTTAGATTCTGCATTTATAACTTGTTCTTGTACAGTAGCTCTTGAAAATTAACCACAGATGTTGCATTAAGTATATACATGTTGATGGAAATTATTCTATTATGTGTTAAATACAATAATTCTTTTCTATTGGGAAAACCCCAAAAACCCAAACAAACTTTTTGGCCAACCCATTACTTTTATTTTTTCTGGTCTATTTTCAAACCTGGTGTTTGTTTTCCCTCTAAAATTTTATTCATTTTACCTGAGGGGCAAATATCACCACAAGGGGGCAGAGATACACAATATTCAGTTCTTCTGACTCAGAATTCTGTATCATGAGATTATTGACAGTAAATCTGGGCCATGATTTATTTATTCATTGAATGAATTTCTTTTATTTCCCCCGCATTGGCCATCTAAAATATATAACTACCTTTGCCCTTTCCATACAGTAGTATTCAAATTATAGGCATGAAATAACTCATCTCTTCACTACATTAAGTAATTTCACAGAATTATAAGGATAATTTGCCAGACATTGCAGTAAATTGTTCGTTGGTAATTTTATAGTTAGTTTCCATTCTTCTGTTTTATTATTAGCCTACACATATACATGTACACATGTATGTTGATGGAGGGAAAAAGAAATTCCATGCTTTTTTGGGAAAAATCCTTTTAGGGAGTACTTAAGTATGTATGGTGTAGAAATGAGAAATTGTACAGTTGGTGGGAAGAATAAGATTTCACAGTATAGTTTTCTTTATTATTCTGTTTTGTGCACTAAACACATATTTATCTCTTGTTCACTTTAACTGAGAAAAACACATTCTGAGATATATGTGGCTTTCTTGACAGAATTCTCCTGAAGAGTTTGGGTGGGACTTTATGTTAGCTATCTAGATTACATGAGTCAGTTCAGTTCAGTCACTCAGTCGTGTGCAACTCTTTGCGACCCATCGACTGCAGCATGCCAGGCCTCCCTGTCCATCACCAAATCCCAGAGTTTACTCAAACTCATGTCTACTGAGTCAGTGATGCCATCCAACCATCTCATCCTCTGTGTTCCCTTCTTCTCCTGCCTTCAATCTTTCCCAGCATCAGGTCTTTACAAATGAGTCAGTTCTTTGTATCAGGTGGCCAAAGTATTGGAGTTTCGGCTTCAACATCAGTCCTTCCAGTGAATATACACAACTGATTTCCTTTAGGATAGACTGGTTGGATCTCCTTGCAGTCCAAGGGACACTCAAGAATCTTCTCCAACTTTTGAGTTCAAAAGCATCAATTCTTCAGCACTCAGCATTCTGTATAGTCGAACTCTCACATCCATACATTACTACTGGAAAAACCATAGCTTTGACTAAGACAGATGTTTGTTGGCAAAGTAATATCTCTGCTTTTTAATATGCTGTCTAGATTGGTCATAGATTTCTTCAAAGGAGCAAGCGTCTTTTAAGTTCATGCCTACAGTCACCATCTGCAGAGATTTTGGAGTCCCCCAGAATAAAATCTCTCACTGTTTCCACTGTTTCCCCATCTATTTGCCATGAAGTGATGGGACCAGATGCCATGATCTTAGTTTTCTGAATGTTGAGTTTTAAGACAACTTTTTCACTCTCCTCTTTCACTTTCATCAAGAGGCTCTTTAGTTCTTCTTCACCTTCTGCCATAAGGGTGGTGTCATCTGTATATCTGAGGTTATTGATATTTCTCCCGGTAATCTTGATTCTAGCTGGTGCTTTATCCAGCCTGACATTTCACATGATGTACTCTGCATATAAGATGAATAAGCAGGGTGAAAATATACAGCTTTGACACACTCCTTTCTTCTAACTGTTGCTTCTTGACCTGCATACAGATTTCTCAGGAGGCAGGTCAGGTGGTCTGGTATTTCCAACTCTTTATGAATTCTCCACAGTTTGTTGTGATCCACACAGTCAAAAGCTTTGGCATAGTTAATAAAGCATAAGTAGATGTTTTTCCTGGAACTCTCTTGCTTTTTTGATGATCCAACAGATGTTGGCTATTTGATCTCTGGTTCTTCTACCTTTTCTAAAACCAGCTTGAACATCTGGAAGTTCACAGTTCATTACTGTTGAAGCCTGGCTCAGAGAATTTTGAGCATTACTTTACTAGCAAGTGAGATGAATGCAGTTATGTGGTAGTATGAGCATTCTTTGGCATTGCCTTTCTTTGGGATTGGAATGAAAACTGACCTTTTCCAGTCCTGTGATCACTGCTGAGTTTACCAAATTTGCTGGCATATTGAGTGCAGCACTTTCACAGCATCGTCTTTTAGGCTTTGAAATAGCTCAGCTGGAATTCCATTACCTCCACTAGCTTTGTTACTAGTGGTGCTTCCTAAGGCCCACTTGACTTCGCACTCCAGGATGTTTGGCTCTAGATGAGTGATCATACCATTGTGATTATCTGGGTCATGAAGATCTTTTTTGTATAGTTCTTCTGTGTATTCTTGCCACTTTTTCTTAATATCTTCTGCTTCTGTTAGGTCCATACCATTTCTGTCCTTTATTGTGCCCATCTTTACATGAATGTTCCCTTGGTATCTCTAATTTTCTTGAAGAGATCTCTAGTCTTTCCCATTCTGTTGTTTTC
>NW_011495072.1:21158480-21160507 GCF_000754665.1 Bison bison bison
GAAATGGCAACCCACTCCAGTACTCTTACCTGGGAAATCCCATGGACAGAGGAGCCTAGTAGGCTACACTCCATGGAGTTACAAAAGAGTCGGACATGACTTAGTGACAAAACAGCAACAAAATGAAGAACCCATGAAATTTAGAATTGAATTTTAATACTGTCAAGTTTAATGGAATGATAATAAAATGATTTATATGTGAATAAATGTCTTGGTTAAGAAAAAGTTTAGCAGAGAAAGGGAAATTTTTTAGAGTAGCTAATAGCAGAAAGAATAAGACTTTAATTCAGATGGGGAGCCACCAAAGAAGCATGGCTATTCAAAGACAAGTCATCTAACCTTAATGCTTTTGTGGACTTCTATGTCTGCCCTTACTTGCCTTGCTCTGGGATAATGCTTCCTCCCACCATCCTTGTCATTTCTCCCTCCACTCCAGGTATTACAAGTAACTGGGCATATTTGTCATGTGCTAATTCCTTAAGCCCATGGAAGATATTACTAATAGATCACAACACTTCCCCCACTTCACTAAATCTGACCTCCATGTCTTTCCCATTACAACTTCTCAGAATAGCTCAGATACTTAAATCAATTAACTGCAGTTGGTTTATGAGGTGAAACATATTTGCCATCTTGGTGACTTAGGTTGAGTTGGTAGCTGGTTAAGTCAGACCGGGATTGGATGGCTTTGGAGAATATAATTTTGACTTGATCATGAAGATGTTTGTGGAACAGAATGTCCCTTTTTCCATATGCTTGGCAATGGAAGAATAAACCATATAGTCTCAGGGAGAGAAATTAAAGCAACTAAAAATTCTTATAATTTTATTAATCTAAGTCAAGCCAAGTTAGAATATTCATCTATAAACATTGTAAAAAAGGACATGTTTCTTTGTTTCTCACTATATCTCCAGCATCTATCCAGCATCTAACAGCAAGGACTCAATAATACTTGCTGACTGGAAGAGTGAATAATATTTTATGCCACATGATTTTCCCCATTAAATGAGGTCATTTTTCACTCAAAGCTGGTAGACTACTCTGAATAAGGAGTTCCTAGTAAAATAAAAGAGAGAATTTTCTTGAAGGGTAGTCTGTGACTTCCTGGAAACTAGCAATAAGAAGATATCAGCAGTAAAAGATTGGAAACCTGGGAATTCCTTGTGTAGCCTGTTTCACTTCAAACCATCAAAGAATCATATCATATAAAGACCTTAAAGTACATAATTTCTCATGAGTCAATATTTGGATGCTATTAACTTAGTTATGCAGATGACACCACCCTTATGGCAGAAAGTGAAGAGGAACTAAAAAACCTCTTGATGAAAGTGAAAGTGGAGAGTGAAAAAGTTGGCTTAAAGCTCAACATTCAGAAAATGAAGATCATGGCATCCGGTCCCATCACTTCATGGGAAATAGATGGGGAAACAGTGGAAACAGTGTCAGATTTTATTTTTTGGGGGCTCCAAAATCACTGCAGATGGTGACTGCAGCCATGAAATTAAAAGACGCTTACTCCTTGGAAGGAAAGTATGACCAACCTAGATAGCATATTCAAAAGCAGAGACATTACTTTGCCAACAAAGGTCCGTCTAGTCAAGGCTATGGTTTTTCCAGTGGTCATGTATGGATGTGAGAGTTGGACTGTGAAGAAGGCTGAGCACCAAAGAATTGATGCTTTTGAACTGTGGCATTGGAGAAGACTCTTGAGAGTCCCTTGGACTGTAAGGAGATCCAACCAGTCCATTGTGAAGGAGATCAGCCCTGGGATTTCTTTGGAAGGAATGATGCTAAAGCTGAAACTCCAGTACTTTGGCCACCTCATGTGAAGAGTTGACTCATTGGAAAAGACTCTGATGCTGGGAGGGATTGGGGGCAGGAGGAGAAGGGGACGACAGAGGATGAGATGGCTGGATGGCATCACTGACTCAATGGACGTGAGTCTGAGTGAACTCTGGGATTGGTGATGGACAGGGAGGCCTGGCGTGCTGCGATTCATGGGGTCGCAAAAAGTCAGACACAACTGA
>NW_011495072.1:21160607-21160880 GCF_000754665.1 Bison bison bison
TCTTAATATCTTCTGCTTCTGTTAGGTCCATACCATTTCTGTCCTTTATTGTGCCCATCTTTACATGAATGTTCCCTTGGTATCTCTAATTTTCTTGAAGAGATCTCTAGTCTTTCCCATTCTGTTGTTTTCTTCTATTTCTTTATTTTCCTCTATTTCATTTTATTGTTAATTATGAAATTTGGTTTTCTGTAAATGAAGAATGGCTTCCCTGGTCACTCAGTGGTAAAGAATCCACTTGCAAGTGCAGGAGATATGGGTTTGATCCCTGGG
>NW_011495072.1:21160980-21169199 GCF_000754665.1 Bison bison bison
AAGAATCTTGAGAGTCCCTTGGACTGTAAGGAGATCCAACCAGTCCATTGTGAAGGAGATCAGCCCTGGGATTTCTTTGGAAGGAATGATGCTAAAGCTGAAACTCCAGTACTTTGGCCACCTCATGTGAAGAGTTGACTCATTGGAAAAGACTCTGATGCTGGGAGGGATTGGGGGCAGGAGGAGAAGGGGACGACAGAGGATGAGATGGCTGGATGGCATCACTGACTCAATGGACGTGAGTCTGAGTGAACTCTGGGAGTTGGTGATGGACAGGGAGGCCTGGCGTGCTGCGATTCATGGGGTCGCAAAAAGTCAGACACAACTGAGTGACTGAACTGAACTGAACTGAACTTGGGCATAAAATATTAGATATTGGACTACTCTGAGATCCAGTCTTTGAAAATATTTAGTTCAACTCAGATTTTTGAGGGAAAATATTTCAAAAATCTTTCAAGGATATATATATATATTTTTCTGTTTTTGTTTTTATTTTTTAAATTTTATTTTATTTTTAAACTTTACATAATTGTATTAGTTTTGCCAAATATCAAAATGAATCTGCCACAATATTTAATGTGATTTCTATTTCCAAAGGTCAGTCAAGTTTGAGGTTAATTCCTTTTATGTACTGGTTTCTTAGCCTAAGACTTATAAGGCACAAAACTGAAAATCTTATTATTCATGTGACCACAATAAGCATCTATCATTTTTTGAGATGTTAAGAAAAAGGTTATGAAATTCTTCAGTGCTAAGTAATTAAACACATTAATAAGGTCCTTAGACATTGTCTATGCCGGTACTGTCTAATAGAATTTTTTGCCATGATGGCAGTGTTCTCTACTTGTATCGTTCAGTACAGTAGCCACTAGTCATATGTGGTCATTGGACACTTGAAATATGGTGATAGCAACTGAGGAACTAAATAATTTTCTTTAAAATAAGTGAATACAATTTATATATAAATAGCCATATTTAAATATATGGTACCGTATTCAGATAATGTAGGCCTAGAAAAATAGATGCCTAATTAGAATGCTGAAATTTTTGAAGTGAAATATTGAAAATGTCAACAAACAAGATCTCAAACTAAAACTAGAGGAAAACTTCAGAATTGTAGTATGGGAATTTTAAGAAAGCAACAAGTTAAACATCTCCCATGTGCTAGACTCTGCTAGGCAATTTCACATTTGCCATCTCAGGCAACACTTATAACAATTCTGCAAGTACAGGCTTAATTTTCATTTTACAGAGAAGAAGTCATGTGAAAATTCCCCCATGGAAATGGAATTAGAACTTATTCCTGTCTCATTTCAAAAGCTTTGCCTTTGTGAGATTTGAGTGAGTGCTGCTGCTCAGTCGCTTCAGTTGTGTCCAACTCTTTGCGACCTATGGATTGCAGCCCACCAGGCTCCTCTGTCCATGGGATTCTCCAGGCAAGAATACTGGAGTGGGTTGCTGTGCCCTTCTCCATAGGATCTTCCCAACCCAAGGAATCAAACCCTTATCTCCAGTGTTGCAGGCAGTTTATTTCCCCACTGAGCCACCTGCTCCCAAGACGCAATTGTGAATGTGTGTCTATGAGGGGAGATCAGGGCTGGAATGGTATGACTGTCAAGCCAAATATTCACCTAGAACTTCTTAAATTCCTTGTCTCTAAAGCTGGGGCTTGTTTCTGATGATGGAACAGGTTTGAAGCTAAAGGTAGGTCAGGTGGTCTGGGTTGGATAGAAGAAGGATGGTGAGGCTAGAGGTAAGGCAAGCACCCATAGAGAGCACTTCTGGGTGAGTATCAGTCTCATAGAATACTGGCCTTCATGTACATGGACAACAAAATAGACTTGCTATTGCCATTAGAGTTGCTGACTTAATGACAGCATCTTTGGCTGTAATTTTATGACTGGATACACTGATGTTGTTTTTCTCCCCAATAATGCTCTGTGACCTGATTTTATTCTCATTCATCATATGGTGTATGCAATGTGGCAGTGTTCATCTGGTAAGTGTGAGTCTTGGCATTTCCCTGATGACTGTGTAGAGAAACAGCTTCTGTAACACCATAAAGTATGCTCCCTTAGAGTGAGGAGGCCAGAGATATGCCTCTACTTGTTGACTGGGCCGTAAGATCCAATGACTCTGCGTATATACATTTTGTTAAGAACCTGAATTGCCTTGTGGAAAAATGTATCCTGTATTAGAATGAAAGAATAACAGTATTTTCCTGGCTGGTCCTTAGAGTTGTGCCACAATAGCTTGATTGGGCACCAGCTTTAGAATATTCAATGAAGGATTTTATTTAAAGAGGCTAAATATCTTGGTTGAAGAACTGGCTCTCCCAATGACTGAAATGAATTAGATATAAATAATGACCTGCATATCTTTCCTGGTGTCTCAGATGGTAAAGAATCCGCTTGCAATGCAGGAGGCCCAGGTTTGATTCCTGGGTTGAGAAGGTACCCTGGAGAAGAAACAGCAATGTCCTCCAGTATTCTTGCTGGAGAATCCCATGGATGGTGGAGCCTAGCAGGGGTTGCAAAGAGTCAGCGACTGAACACGCACACACAATGACCTGAGTATCTGTATCAGGTTGGCCCTGTATCCTTCAACCCTGAGATTCTTTTAAAACTATAAATCCAGTATTAGTAATCTTTGATAAAGATTCAAATTCTGAGACAGGGTAATATGACCTAACCTGTTTAAAATGGGACTGGAGCTCGTGGAGCTGGGCTGTGAATGGTTAGGGATATTTTTGAGGTCCAAATATGGATCTGATACAAGAGAGAACACTCTATAAGATTCTCACTCTGCGGAGATAATGGGATAGGAGGCAGCGTGTGAGCCAAAGAGGATATGAAAAGGGAACTGGATTTCTGAAAGTGCAGATGAAATGATGGAATCAATCTTTAGGTCCAGAGGGGAAGGAGAGCTGTAGAAAGAGTGCAGAAACAGAAACAAGATTGTCACAGAGTGGCAAGGGAGCAAATTACTTGAATTGCAGCCCACTTACATTTGAGCAAATGTGCTTCCTGGAGCTTGGGGGTTTGTTTCAAAAAGAGCCAGTCCTGTAAGACAGGTGCCTTCCCAAAGTCCAGACTGGCTTCAGTGCTGTAGGAACACAACACATTTTGCAAAATCCAAATATTCTTTGCTAAGGGAAAGCCCAATTCCCAGGAATTGTTCTTTATTTTGATATTCTTAAGCATCAACCATATATTAGATGGTATGTAGCCTTAGAGAGTTGAATGAAATTTTTGCAAGCATAGCCCAATTGCTGAATTTCTTCTGGAAAAATAAGAAGAAATCCAGCTGAAGAAGTATTTCAAAAGCAATCTCTCTCTCTCTCTCTCTCTGAGACCTTTATAAAGGATAATGATAAATCTCCTTTTCCAAAACTTATCTCAGCTTTGGGAGAGGGAAGTGAAATGTTTTACCCATTCAAGAGTAGGGTTATCTAAGTACCATAGTATGTAATTTGTTACTGTCTGCCTGATTTAAACTCAGACTATTCCCAAAGTACTCTGTTATGCTTTACATGAGCTAAAGGGTCTTCTGGAGTTCATTCTACCTTTGTAGGGGAAGTTGGCTGGCCGGCTGGTTTAGTCACTAAACTGTGTCTGCCTCTCTTGCGACCGCATGGAATATAGCCTGCCAAGCTCCTATCTCCATGGGATTTCCCAGGCAAGAATACTGCAGTGGATTGCCATTTCCTTCTCCAGGAATCTTCCTGATCCAGGGATTGAACCCACATCTCCTGCTTTGCAGGTGGATTCTTTATCATTGAACCAGCAGGGAAGCCCTGTGGAGGGCCAGGTAGGTTGTTATTAACCTATGGAAAACATGTCCTGAGCTTCATGTATTATAGGGAACTCTCTTATGACACATAGTTATTTTTCTCTTCTTTTTCTGAGTGCACAGCTGGCCCCGGAGCTGGAGCTGAATATCGCATTGAGATGTGTAGAACACAGACTAGAAAGGCTGCCTCCTTGCTGCCTATAAAAGTCAGGTCACACTTCTCTCTTCATATATTGGGTTGGCCAAAATTTCGTTCAGATTTTTGTGTAGCACTTTATGGAAAAACCCAAACAAACTTTTGGCCAACCCAATACATACAAGCAAGTTTCTTAATTTGCTCAAATATATACAAAATACATATGAAGATTGAGAGTTAATGGTTCAAATCCATTTATTCCTTCAATAGATATATATGCTGAGCACATTCTATGATCAAGGACTGACTTAATGAATTGTCTCTGGATGTTATTTTGTGTGCTCTTTCCTCCTGTATTTTATCCTCTTTCTTTTTATTTTAAGCAGATAACTTGTGTTTCTTGCCTCAAGGTTTTTTTTTTTTTTGCAAAGCAGAAAGTAGGAAATCCTCCTTTTTCTTTTCTAAAAGACTGGTCTCACAAAGAATGGAGAAGTGAGGAGAGAGGAAGACCTTCCCCACTAAGAAAGGACAGAGATGTCTCAGACCATGGTGGGAACAGAGGCTGTCAGTTCTGCCAGCAAAACTGTCCTGCCCCTATTCCTTGGTAGCATTCTTGTTCATGGCAAGACTTGAAGGGTATCCAGAGAGGCTGGCCCTGGGTCATGGCATTCTCACCAGTCCCAGTAGAAAAATTCCCAAGGTCTCATGTGTAGCACAGAACAGATGAAGGCCATGTGACACAATGTAGGAAGGAAAAAATGGGCTTTTCTGCAATAACCAATGTGCACTGAAGGCTGGATAGGCCTTTGCAGTGCCTTGGGACAGAATAAGACACCCCACTTAGATTTTTATATAGCACTAGAGAAAGAAGGACAAATCCCAGAATTAATTATTGGGATAAAAATTCTTTCAGATCGGTGGAATTTAGATGTAAGTCAATTAAGCAGGGTGGAATTTGCACATCTGTATTTGTTAGTTAATATTCTTACCTATTATCACTCTCACAGAGAAAATACATTTTAAACGGGTGATTGTTGCATTAATAAACTGACCAGTTTATAATGGAAGAATTCAGGGTAACTTGAAAACAGAACTGGGGGGCCTAGTTGGGAATGTGTATGGGGGTGAGGTAGAGTGGGGAGTAATTTATTCCTTGAATGATTTTGTTTAGCTGTTATCTTCAGGATAAATACAAGTCAGCTTGGTTAAGGGGACATAGGAAGGAGGATGGGAGAGTGTTCCAGGCAGTGAAACATATGTGGAAATATTCTGAGGTAGAAAAGCAGTTGGATCAGCCAGTGTGGCTGCAATAGGAACATAAGGGACAGAATGGATGGAGCAGAGGAGCAAGTAAAGTCGGTCTTCAGGTTATGTGGGGCTACTAGACCATATTAAACAGTGATTGCGAGACACATGGCAACCCACTCCAGTATTCTTGCGTGGAGAATTCCATGGACAGAGGAGCCTGGTGGGGGCTATAGTCTATGGGGTCACAAAGAGTTGGACACGATTGAGTGACTAACACACATGAGAGACATGGAAAGCCACAGTAGGGTTCTAAGAAGAGGAATGCCATAAAAGATTTAGATTTTTCTTAGATTAACTTTGGCAGCAGTTTGGAGAGTAAATGAAGCAAAGTGACAAAGAGGATTTGGATGACCAATTAATAGGTCTTGTGTTAGACTAGCTTGTAGCAAGAAGGATGGTGAGAAGTTGATAAAAACAGATTTTTAAGAGATGCAATCAATAGACCTTGATGAAGTAGAGGGCATGAACTGGAGGGGGAAAGAGAGAGAAAGTGTCCTATGTTTCTGTCTTGAGCAACAAAACAGAGGAGGTGATATTATGGAATTAAGAAAGACCAGCTGAAGAAAATATTTCAGATTTTTTAAAAATAAGTTTGATCTGCTTTGGTGAATTCTTAGCTTTTATATGCACAGTAACTCTATTATTGAACTTAATTCATTATTAGATGAAAGGTGAGTATAATGAGTACTGTACTAATACCAAATTAAAATGACTTTATTTTAGATGACTTTATTTCATTAATACATTGAAATGAATTTATAAAACAAATTAAAATGGGTGTGATCTTTTATTGACAAAGTTAAGAACCTTGTAAGAAACTTGTCAAAGATAGACTGTGGTACAAATAAAATTTCTTCAGATTTTCAGATGACAGCAAGAAGCTGATGAAAGAAAGGTTATGAGTTGACACAACACCCTGAAGCAAAAGGACTGAGAAGACATTAATTTCAAATGTATTGGACTTACAAATTATTAGTATAAACAATGGACATTCTATCACGCTACCATGAACATAGCTCTGTTTGTACACCTTTACAGGTATCGACTCCCCATGTGAATCTCCTCCAAGAACCATGAACCGAATGGATAAATGTGCAGTTTTTAGTCTGAAAGGTCTTTACACTTTTGAATTGTAGTGATACTGATTGCTTGCTAAGCTTGCCACTTCTCTACCCTCTACTGCTAAGAGCTTTCATTACAAAATTAGCCATGTGGCTTCTGGCACAAGTGTATGATAAAGCTTGCCACAGATTGAAGAATCCAGGGAGTTTCTAGCCAGTCATTCCTTTCCTGCATGCAGGGGCTCACCATGTGTTCATAGATTTGTAGCTGTTCCTCAAAGGAAAGGGAAATGGAAATAGAATAAATGCTTCAGGAAGCAAAACAGGTGGGTAACCAATAAGAGATTGTTGGCAGGCTATTAGGGATCTCCTTACTTAAATTCCTTGTCGTGTAGTTAATGAAGGACACTGTGAGAAGCCAGGCATGGGTACATGCCTCTGTGAGGCAAACAGACCTCACAGCCAGATTCTCTGAGGTCTGTTTTATTGAAGCACCTTGTACTTTTCTTGGCTTCCCAGGTGGTGCTAGTGGTAAAGAACCTGCCTGCAATGCAGGAGATCTAAGAGAGGAGAGTCCAATCCCTGGGTCGGGAAGAAACCCTGGAGAAGGAAATGTCAACCCATTCCAGTATTCTTGTCTGGGAAATTCCATGGTCAGAGGAGCCTGGCAGGCTACAGTCCATAGGGTCACCCAGAATCTGATATGATTGAAGCACGTACTTTTATTAATGACATTGATTTTGCTTTACCCTGTAGAATATAGTTAAATGGCAAATTTTCTTCTTCCCAGATAAGAATAAACTGCAAGGAGCAGACAGGAAAGGGTTAAAGAGTTCTGAGTTGAGCTATTCCAAATCCTGAAAGATGATGCTGTGGAAGAGCTGCACTCAATATGCCAGCAAATTTGGAAAAGTCAGCAATGGCCACAGGACTGGAAAAGGTCAGTTTTCATTCCAATCCCAAAGAAAGGCAATGCCAAAGAATGCTCAAACTACCGCACAATTGCACTCATCTCACACACTAGTAAAGTAATGCTCAAAATTCTCCAAGCCAGGCTTCAGCAATATGTGAACCGTGAACTTCCAGATGTTCAAGCTGGTTTTAGAAAAGGCAGAGGAACCAGAGATCAAATTGCCAACATCCGCTGGATCATGGAAAAAGCAAGAGAGTTCCAGAAAAACATCTATTTCTGCTTTATTGACTATGCCAAAGCCTTTGAATGTGTAGATCACAATAAACTGTGGAAAATTCTGAAAGAGATGGGAATACCAGAATAGCTGATCTGCCTCTTGAGAAATTTGTATGCAGATCAGGAAGCAACAGTTAGAACTGGACATGGAACAACAGACTGGTTCCAAATAGGAAAAGGAGTACATCAAGGCTATATATTGTCACCCTGCTTATTTAACTTATATGCAGAGTACATCATGAGAAACGCTGGACTGGAAGAAACACAAGCTGGAATCAAGATTTCAGGGAGAAATATCAATAACCTCAGATATACAGATGACACCACCCTTATGGCAGAAAGTGAAGAGGAACTAAAAAGCCTCTTGATGAAAGTGAAAGTGGAGAGTGAAAAAGTTGGCTTAAAGCTCAACATTCAGAAAACAAAGATCATGGCATCCGGTCCCACCACTTCATGGGAAATAGATGGGGAAACAGTGGAAACAGTGTCAGACTTTATTTTTTTGGGCTCCAAAATCACTACAGATGGTGACTGCAGCCATGAAATTAAAAGACGCTTACTCCTTGGAAGGAAAGTTATGACCAACCTAGATAGCATATTCAAAAGCAGAGACATTCCTTTGCCAACAAAGGTCCGTCTAGTCAAGGCTATGGTTTTTCCAGTGGTCATGTATGGATGTGAGAGTTGGACTGTGAAGAAGGCTGAGCGCCAAAGAATTGATGCTTTTGAACTG
>NW_011495072.1:21169299-21176005 GCF_000754665.1 Bison bison bison
CTGCAGGGTCCAACCAGTCCATTCTGAAGGAGATCAGCCCTGGGATTTCTTTGGAAGGACTGATGCTAAAGCTGAAACTCCAGTACTTTGGCCACCTCATGTAAAGAGTTGACTCATTGGAAAAGACTCTGATGCTGGGAGGGATTGGGGGCAGGAGGAGAAGGGGACGACAGAGGATGAGATAGCTGGATGGCATCACCGACTCGATGGACGTGAGTCTGGGTGAACTCTGGGAGTTGGTGATGGACAGGGAGGCCTGGTGTGCTGTGATTCATGGGGTCGCAAAGAGTCAGACACGACTGAGTGACTGATCTGATCTGATCTGAACACATTCAAGTAGCATTTTGGCAGAATTTGATTACAAGGCTGGTTGCAACAGTTGGGGAGCATTTGGCTCAGGAAATTTTGAAAAGGAAATAGGAAAAGACTATGGAGAAGGAAGTCTTAGCAAAACGGTCTTTCTTGTGGCCTTGTGCCTAGATATTCTTCCTTCCCATGTAATACTGGTGATGCAGTAGGACTCAGATTGGAGTGATGGATATGGGGTGCAGTCAGAGAAGGCAGTATGGATCTCTCAGGCTGCAAATAAGCTAGAAAGTGATTGGGAGGCTGGGCTGCTCATAGATATAGTAGCACTAGGAAAGCATGGGAAGAGCAATGTGCTGGTCATGATGGGAACCAGAAAGTTAGGTTGATTGACTGGGCTGTATCTTCTCAATGGGTGATTGTGAGACTGAAATGAGATGACACATCAAGGATGCTTGGCTTATTACACATGGTTCATTAATCTTGGCTGTCATCATTATTAGTCAAGTTGGCTAAAAAGGCAGACATGAGATGTGATCCATGAGGTCATTTAAACTGTAGCATGCGGGGGAGAATACTCACATCTGTGCTGCTCAGGTGTTTTGCTAGGCACCTGATGTGGGTGCCTTTCGTTTACTTTTGCATCAAATATATGCAAAGTATTATAACATCTCATCTCACAGAAAAAGTGAGAAAGTCTGACTCAGAGAAGTTAAAACAATTTATCCAAGAACACACAGTTTGTCAATGCTGGGGCCAGATTTCAAGGTCTATCTGATTTAGGCTCTTCCAGGGTCTGTTTTTTTAAAGGACATAAAACAAAAACAAAAACAAAAACACCCAGAGGGTTAGTGGTAGAGGAGTTAGCAGGGAGAAGGAATGAGATCTGGAAACTAAGTAGAAAGGAACATAAAAATACAAGTACAGTGCTCCGAGAACTCCATGTACATGCCTTTGTGGCCCATTCCATACCTCATTGTTACTGGGGCATTTATTTGGAAGACTTGTCTATTAGACTGTATATATCTTCTGAGTAGGGAGATGACTTTCTCTCTGTCCTCAGTGCCGTGTTCAAAGTCTAGAACATAGTCAGTTCAGTTCAGTTCAGTCGCTCAGTCGTGTCCGACTCTTTGCGACCCCATGAATCGCTGCACGCCAGGCCTCCCTGTCCATCACCAGCTCCAGGAGTTCACCCAGACTCACATCCATTGAGTCGGTGATGCCATCCAGCCATCTCATCCTCTGTCGTCCCCTTCTCCTCCTGCCCCCAATCCCTCCCAGCATCAGAGTCTTTTCCAATGAGTCAACTCTTCACATGAGGTGGCCAAAGTACTGGAGTTTCAGCTTTAGCATCAGTCCTTCCAAAGAAATCCCAGGGCTGATCTCCTTCAGAATGGACTGGTTGGATCTCCTTGCAGTCCAAGGGACTCTCAAAAGTCTTCTCCAACACCACAGTTGAAAAGCATCAATTCTTTGGCGCTCAGCTTTCTTCACAGTCCAACTCTCAAATCCATACATAGTAGGTGTTTGTAATGAGTTGGTTCATTAAAGCAAGCTCAGAATCGCATGTTACAGCGCATAAATGTATGGAAACTGGTAGCAAAACAGAAGAAAAATCAATGGCAACTGTAAGCAGAGATCTTTTACAGCAATGTATCCTGTAACAATATGTTTTGGGCAACCAATTAAACAGAGTGTTACACACATTAGGTTGAAAGCAGATCTCTTTATACTTATCACTGTATCCCTCAGATTCTCAGACCAGTGCATTTCATGTAGAGACAGTCAATACATTTTTATTGAATTGTAAAAGAAGTTAACAGTTTAAGATCATACATGATTTTCATATGTTTGGTTAGAAGTTAGTGTTTATATGTCATTGAAATTTGGTACATTAACATCTTTGAATATACATGAAATGTATATGCAATTTGTAGTTTTAAGATTTAAAGTAACATCTAAATAATATCAAGCATCTAGATAAAAAGTGAAAAATGGGAAAAAAAAATCCTAAGCCAAAAGTTTGGATATTTAGGTATATTTTATGCTATGTAGAAACAACCTAAAATGTAGTATTTTCATTTTTAAACTCCAAGTCCAAACCTACTATCAACATTATATCTACCTTTTGAAGTGGGCCAAACTAGCATCCAGCATTCACCTGATAACCTCAATTAATTTAGATTTGGAGTACAGATTGAAACAAGAAGGGTGCTGGGAAATGGTATTGACTTTACTGTGACTCTGGTGTTTTAATTGTGCTGGTAAAAAATTACTAAGCGTTCAAAAATTGAAAGCTCAGTGAGATGAAAACAAAAAGAAGCAGGAAGGGGAGGACAGGGATGGGGGAGGCTGAGAGGTGAATATTGACTTCTGTCTAATTTAGGATTTGGATTAAAAAAACAGAGAAGCTCAAACCTGCTCAAATCATGCTGCCATCTGTGACTCCAATGTGGCATTTGGAAGAGTAGAAACAAATGCTGGAAGGTTACCAAGACAAAGAACAATTCTGGAATCTCAGCATAGGATTTTCCTTCTGTGGCTAAAAGGCTAAGCTACACTGGAAATATTTAGGTGCATTTTCTGAGATGCAAAGCATCTTTTTAAAAACAGATGTTGTATTCTCTATAAGTAGGAATCTTTGTAGGTTAATCAGACACCATTTTCCAGACTTGTCCAGGAGTTGCATCATTAAGAAATATGTGTTGGTCTTTACTGACTATGTAACAAAAAGGAGAACAAGGGAAATTAAAAATCTTGTTTAAGTGGCATAATGAGTAATGAGTTTTGAGATATTCTCTTTAGCCCAGTTTCCATGGAAATTGTTTAATGCCGAGAGGGAGTTCAAAGTACCAAGGGAGACTGCATATTTTCAGATAACCTAAGCAGGGAAGCAGAGCAAGAACAGTCTGCATCTCTGAATAAAACATTTTGTGTAACATACATCTGCATTTACTCTTCTTATAAAAGCTTCCAGGAAGTTGACTGAGGACAGAAGACAACTTAGTTATTCTTTCAATTTTAAATTTTCATCCCATTTTATATCCTTTACATACAGGTTTCTAAAATGAGTTGATAAGGACAGAAATACATTTTTTTCAGAGATCAAAGGGAAAGTATGTGATACAAAAATATCCTAATATAATACCACTTTTTAATGAATTTCCTGGATTACCAAGGGCTTCCCTTCTATTCCGTGTAAAGGAATGTTTTTTATCTTTCAGGACAGAATCCTGGTCCTGCAGACTAGGTTCAGTTTGTGATGCACATTAAGGGTAGACGATACAGCTGCCCCCTTCTCAACAGCACCTTTCCACTCTCCCCACGTTCAGTGTCAACTGCATCCAATGTTGTCCGCATTCAATTATCATCTTCCTGAACCTCATGGTGAAGGGAATTGACATGAACTTCAGAGTTTGAAGCTCTGGGTACGAGGGCTGCCTTTGTCTCTCATTAGTTGTGAGACTGACGGCAAGTTGCTGGACATCTCCATACCTCAGTTTTCTCATTTAAAGAACAAGGACAGAATCAGCTAACAGTTGTAAACATTAAATAAGATGCCTACCCTTGCTAACTCCTGTCTCCCTTTCCCATCAGTTAGCTACACATATTATCCTTTACCAAAAAAACAATCACTAGACTAATATAAAGGTGTCTTTTTATGTGGTACCCAAATGGAATTGACCCCTATTCCCCCACTTATCTCTTTTTTAAGTAACAGCACTCTGCTACTGTTACATCTTACTCTTCCAGTTCGTATAATTTCCCTTGAGAAAATGACCCTTTATCTATTGCTATCAGGTGCCATGGATCCAGGCTTAAGAACACCACACACATAGTTCCTCTGGGCACAGTGTTGGGTCCAGATAACCTGATTTGCTCTTTCAACCAGAGTTGCAAGCAAGTAGGATATCAGCCCCAAAGCACCTCTCCTCCCTGGGGGGCCTGACCAGGAAGTCAATGGAAGGAAGGAGAGCAAGGTCTGCTTTCAATGATTTTACTTCAGCTCTTCAACCCAGCATGCCCAAACTAAACCCAGTGGGCCCTGGATTTTTCATCAAATGAGTCAAGAAACTATGTTTTGCTTTATCAGATTTGAAACTGATACTTTTAACTGACAGGGTTTTGATTAATACCTCCAAGGGTAGAGATCAACTGTGGGGGTGGGAGGCAAGATCTAAATTTGGGTAGAATTATTTTTTTTTTCATTTCTTACTTGCAAACCTTTTTCTTTAGATGGTCCACATGTTGCATTAATCCTTTAGTGCATTTAGGGCAAAATAATCTAGGTTATTATTTAAAATTTTTCTTGTATTGCAGTCACAGGAAGCCCCCAAGGGTTGTGCATCATGAAGAAAGAAACAACACAGAGAACATCATCTGAGGCATGCAAAAATAATTGTGCATCTCCACCAGAAGAGAGCACTATCGTCTGAGTGTGGCACTTAAAGACAGAAATGCATGTTTTGAAACACAAGAAAACACCTTCCTTAAGGGATAGTCAAAAGAAAGGATAAAAGCTGTCTGCACAGAGGGAATGGTTAAGTGAAATGATCATTTGAGTTAATAAGTACATATGACTGTATAATTCCAGTAGAGACTTGAACAATCCTGGCAGTCTGTACCAGAGGCATGCCTCTCCTCTGGGAAGCAGTGGTAAGAGGGCACATCTCTGTGCAAAGTGAACAATAAATTAATAGAATTTGCTACCCCAGGGGTCTTATAAGCCAATGTAGTAATGGGGAGAGGCTTGGATGAATTTATTGTTCTGAGATAAATAGTCACTTTTTGAAGGACAGAGGGCAACTTGGGGAATACTCTAATATTTAATGTCTGCAAAGTGCATGGATGGGAGAGTGGAAAGACCCTCATGACTCATAGAGTGATGAGTCTGGTTTAGCCTCTTTGAAACTATGTGATCTTGAGCCCACTTGTCAATATGGGGTCATACATAATACCGCTACCTGACATCACTGTAGCAAGCTCAAAACTGATCACTTACTTTGTCAGTGCCCTTGAAAGACACTGAATTAAGTTGCAAACAAAGTTCTAATACAAGTGAAATGCTGAACTTAGCCTGATCGTCAGTAACCTCCTTAGGCTAAACCCCATGATCATCCCATTTCTCAGTCCTTATCTCGGTTGATAATTGGTGGTGGCTGAAGCCCAGTGTCACCAATGAGGTAGCTGGTCAGAATCCAGGTGAGTGATGGTGGTTTGCACTAGGGTGGAGAGAGTGAGAGTGATGACAAGTGGTCAAATTCTGGATGCAGTTTAGAAGAGTTGACGGGATGGACTGAATAAGAAAGAGGAGAGGAAGAGATTAGTCAATGATGACACCAAGATCTTGTACTGAGCAACTGAAAGAATGAAGAGGACTTAACTAGATGAAGGCATTTCAGAAGGACACTGTTGAGGGGAAATATCTGGAGCACTTCTTTGGAAATGGTGAATTTAAGGTAACTAGGTCAGATCATGAAATATCAAGAGCATATTAGCTGTTTGTACTAAACTCGTTAACCATTTACTTTGAAGATACATAGTAACTTTAGTCTTTGAATGATTTCTATCAATGTATGAATATTTAGGTAACACTTTTTATTAATTATTAGTTATAACATGAATAAAAATATTAGTTACCAAATACACTGTCACTCATTATTTTATATTATGCAGTAACATTTGTACAGTTTTCATATTAAAGTGAAGTGAAAGTCGCTCAGTTGTGTCCAACTCTTTGCGATGCCATGGACTACAGTCATGCAATACTCCAAGCCAGAACACTGGAGCCTTTCCATTCTTTAGGAGATCTTCCCAACCCAGGGGTCAAACCCAGGTCTCCTGCATTGCAGGCGGATTCTTTACCAGCTGAGACACAAGGGAAGCCCAAGAATACTGGAGTAGGTAGCCTATCCCTTCTCCAGCAGTTTTTTCCAACTCAGGAATCGAACTGGAGTCTCCTGCATTGCAGGTGGATTCTTTACCAACTGAGCTATCAGGGAAGCCCCCACAGTTTTCATACTAGACAGATCAAAATAAGTTTGTACAAACAAAAACAGTTGGGACTTTTTTCTATAAACAACCTTCACCATTTGAACATGTCAAAAAATAAAAAAGAGAGAAAGAAGACAAAAGACAGGAAGTCCAAAGAAATAGTTTTTTCCCCTAAAATTACTCTTAAAATAACTATTATTATAATAATACACCTACACCTCTTTTATGAGGCAGATTTCTTTCTTCTAACAGCCTTTGCTTGTTTTTTATGAGATACGATGATTTTCATTTATCTCAAGTCTTTGTATGTGAGCTACATCCAAATGGGGAATAAGACAGTAAAGCTGTCCCCATTTGTGTTTTTAAATAAGCACTTTGCATAGAAAAATATTTTGGAACAAATATT
>NW_011495072.1:21176105-21183785 GCF_000754665.1 Bison bison bison
TCCCTCCCTCCCCCACTACCCATCCCTCCTGGGCCGGTCCCAGTACACCAGCCCCAAGCATCCAGCGTCATGCATCGAACCTGGACTGGCAACTCGTTTCCTACATGATATTTTACATGTTTCATTGCCATTCTCCCAAATCTTCCCACCCTCTCCCTCTCCCACAGAGTCCATAAGACTGTTCAATACATCAGTGTTTTTAAATAAGCACTTTGCATAGAAAAATATTTTGGAACAAATATTTTTAAATGATGGTGCAAAGACAATGGTAAGAAAAAATTTACTCTAGTGCTAACTCAGAAAATCTAAAAAACATTTTAGTGAAAAATACAGGCATTTTTCAGCCATTAAGCTAGTTTTCAGAGCTACCTCCAGATCTGTATGTCCCTAAAACTTGGCCATTCTCAACAAGGATCATTTATTCTTTCTCTGAACAACTACCTTCACATCAAAGGGAATTCTCCTATTAGCGCCAGACCTGAGTGAGAAAAGAGAGAAGTGAAGAGAGAAAAGGCATTGTGTAATCTAGGATTAGGTTTCTATTGAAAACATCAGTTCCTGGTTTGGAACCAGATTTTTTCTTACAGAGTCTGTTGCAGATTGTAGTGTGTCCTTCTAAGAGATAAGTTCAACTCCTAATCCCTGGTACCTCTGAATGTGGTCTTACTGGGAATTAGTGTCTTTGCAGAATGTGTTTAAGTGGGAAGGAGGCGATGGTGTTAAGTTCTCATCTGAGTCTGGAAGCCCAGAAGCAGGAGTGCCAATATTCCAGGGCAGGAGAAGAGGCATGTCTCATCTCCAGCAGGGAGAGAAACTCATTCTTCCTCTGCCTTCCTGTTATATTGAGACCCTCAACAGATCAGTTGATGCCCACCTACACTGGGGAGGACAATCTTTACAGTGTATCTAGTTTATTGGTTCAAATGCTAACTCCTTTCAGAGATTCCCTCACAGAAATAATTTTACCAACTATCTGGGTCCTTAGCCCAGCCAAGTTGACACATAAAATTAACCATTCACAGGGCATGGGGATGTGAAGTATTCTAGTTTTTTTTTTTTCTGTTGTGTAAGTAAGTTCATTTGTACTCTTTTTTTGTTTGTTTGTTTGTTTAAAGATTCCATGTATAAGCAATATCATATGATGTTTGTCTTTCTCTGACTTACTTCCCTTAGTCTGACAGTCTCTAGGTACATCCATGTTGCTGCAACTGGCATTATATCTTGTTCTTTTTTATGGCTGAGTAATGTTTCATTGTATATGTGTACCACATCTTCTTTTTCCATTCCTCTGTGGATGGACATTTAGGTTGCTTCCATGTCTTAGCTATTGTAAATAGTGTTGCAGTGAACATTGGGGTGTATGTATGTTTTTGAATTATGGTTTTCTTCAGATATATGACCAGGAGTGGGATTGCTGGGTCTATTTTTAGTTTTTTAAAGAACCTCTATACTGTTCTGCCACCCCACTCCAGTACTCTTACCTGGAAAACCCCACGGGCAGAGGAGCCTGGTAAGTTGCAGTCCATGGGGTCGCTAAGAGTTGGACACGACTGAGCTACTTCACTTTCACTTTCCACTTTCATGCATTGGAGAAGGAAATGGCAACCCACTCCAGTGTTCTTGCCTGGAGAATCCCAGGGACAGGGGAGCCTGGTGGGCTGGCTGTCTATGGGGTCACACAGAGTTGGACATGACTGAAGCGACTTAGCAGCAGCAGCAGCAGCAGCATACTGTTCTGCATAGTGGCTGTACCAATTTTCATTCCTACCAATAGTGTAGAAGGGTTCCCTTTTTTTGTAGATTTTTTGATAGTGGCCATTCTGACCAGTGTGAAGTGATACCTCATTGTAGTTTTGATTTGCTTTTCTTATTAGTGATGTTGAGCATCTTTTCTTGTGCTTTTTAGCCAATTGTATGTCTTGTTTGGAGAAATGTGTATTTAAATCTTCTTTCTATTTTTTGATTGGGTCATTTGTTTTATTGATACTGACCTGCATGAGCTGTTTGTTTATTTTGGAGATTAATCCTTTGTTGGTTTCTTCATTTGCAATATTTTCTCCCATTCTGAGGGTGTGTCTTCATTTTACTTATTGTTTCTTTTGCTGTGCAAGAGTTTTTACATTTAGTTCCATCTGTTTATTTTTATTTTTGTTTTCATTATTCTAGGAGGTAGGTAAAAAATATCTTGCTGTGATTTATGTCAGAAAGTGTTCTGCTTATGTTTTCCTCTAAGAGTTTTATAGTATCAAGCCTTAGGTTTAGGTCTTTAATCCATTTTGAGTTTAGTTTTGTGTATGATGTTAGAGAGGGTTCTAATTTCCATCCAGTTTTCCCAGCACCACTTATTAAAGAGACTGTCTACTCCATTGTATATTCTGGAATCCTTCATCATATATTAGGTGACCATAGGTGTGTGGGTTTATCTCTGGGCTTTATCCGTTCCATTCATCTAAATTTCTGTTTTTGTGACAGTACCATACTGTTTTGATGACTGTAGCTTTGTAGAATAGTCTGAAGTTAGGGAGATTCATCCTTCCATCTGCTTTTCTTTTTTAAGGTTGCTTTGGCTATTCATGCTCTTTTGTGTTTCAAAACAAACTGTAAATTTTTTTGTTCTAATTTTGTGAAAAATGCTCTTGGTAATTTGATAGGGATTGCATTCAATCTGTAGATTGCTTTTGGTAGTATGGTCATTTTTACAATAATGATTCTTCCAATCCAAGGATATAGTTTATCTCTTCATCTGTTTATGTAATCTTTGATTTATTTCATCAATATCTTGTAGTATTCTGAGTAAAAATCTTTTCCTTCCTTTGGTAGGTTTATTCCTAGGTATTTTATTATTTTTTATGTGATAGTAAATGGGATTGTTTCCTTGATTTCTCTTTCTGTTCTTTTGTTGTTAGTGTATAGGAATGCAAGAGATTTCTGTTTATTGATTTTGTATCCTGTAGCTTTACCAAATTTATTAACAAGCTGTAGAAGTTTTCTGGTAGCATCTTTAGAATTTTCTGTGTATAGTATCATGTCATCTACAAAGAGTGACAGCTTTACATCTTGTTTTCCAATTTAGATTCCTTTTATTTCTTTTTTCTCTGATTACAATGGCTAGGACTTCCAAAACTATGTTGAATAATAACAACGAGAGTGGACATCCTTGTCTTGTTCTTAGAGGAAATGCTTGTTATTTTTTATTCAACCTCCATCTTTTAGTGGGCCTATGTTCCTGGCCTATGACCTTAATAAGTTTTTCTCAGATTTTTTACCCCTTTTGGTAAGACAGGAATGCCAGAGGGGGCTGGAGTAGGAGCAACACCTTACTCTGTAACAAATATATTTGTTAATAAGAAAATGATTATTAATATTTGTCTTTGAATGCATATTAAATTCAAACTAAAGGTGAATAAATTTCCTAATAGAAACTGAAATATTTGAAGCTACACAATTGTTTCTGGCACCTGTTTTTCAACCTCTCTATGACTCTTAACAAAGGGCAGAGGAGAGGAGGAATTTTGACATTACTTTGCATTTGTTTTGCTTGATGTGTGTGCTTAGTCACTCAGTCATATCTGACTCTTTGCGACCCCATGGACTGTAGGCTCCTATGTCCATGGGGATTCTCTAGGCAAGAATACTGGGAGTGGGGTGCCATTATCTCTTGCAGGAGATCTTCCCAACCCAGGGATGGAACTCAGGTCTCCTGCATTGCAGGTGGATTCTTTATGGTCTGAACCACCAGGAAAGCCCATTTTTTTTTAATATTGATGCCTATTCCTTGGTGGAGAACCTTTAATAGAATAAAAAGATCAACAGAATGAAATGCTTTGTGCAGGCCTTAGTATTGTCTTAGATTATATCTGAGGATAAGCTATATCAACAGATGTGCCCAAACCATGCATATAATCTGTGCCACAGGATCTGATCCAAGTCTCTAAATTCCCACAAGGTTATGAACCATCCTGGTTTGCAAGGGACTGGGAGTTCTCCAGGGACGTGGAACCTTCTGTGCTCATACTGAGAAGACCTCAGACAAGAATGTGTTGGTCATCATCACAGAGAATTTCAAACATTTATTTTAAAAGAAGTAAAAAAAATATATAATAAAAGATGAAGAATTTTGCCCTCTGCATTTATTGGCTGTGTGCTGATTGCTTATAGCAGTAGTCCCCAAACTTTTTGGCACCAGGGACCAGTTTTGTGGAAGAAATTTTTCCACGGACTGGATGGGGAGGTGGTTTCAGGATGATTCAAATGCACTGCATTTGCTGTGCTCTTTATTTCTATTATTATTACATCAGCTCCACCTCAGATCATCAGGGATTAGATGCCAGAGGTTAAGGACTCCTGGCTTAGAGCATGCCTGGGTAGGCAATGTGAAAAATTATAGGAAGATCAATTTGCTGGCAAGTTTATATATTACTTAATTACTCATATCAGCATCATCTGAGATTTCTGTCTCTCTGACTAAGCCAAACAATAAAACAGAGGCTTTTCTTTTCATGGGAACTGCATGAGTGCTCAGCCTATCTGCCTACCGGCAACCTACGCTTGGGTGGGAGTTTGACAGCAGCTCTGAGTGAATTTCTTTCCTTTAGACATTACCATTCGAATCAGGAGTGGGAGGAAACAGGATGGGGCTGGAAGAAAAACATCTTGGTATAGCCAGGCTTGGGAACAGCTCATCTTGTCTCCGTTGTCACCTCCACGACAACTGGTTGCTCTTTCTTAATGTAGTAATGGATTGTGGTCACTGACATTTTCAAACACCGAATGATCCCAGATCTGCGTGCCCCAATTCTTATAATGGGATTAGAGCACCAGTCCCAATGTTCCAGTTATTTGATTATAACTTCTTGTCTCTTATTTTCCCCCAACCTAGGACTGAAGCATGTGCTCTTCTAGGTAGTTCCTTTTGAAGAAGGAACTACCTACTAACTACCTACTACTACCTAACTACCTACTAACTACCTAACTAACTACTACTAGAAAAAAAAGAAGCATTAAATCTTGCCCTAGATCCCACCTTAGGACACGCTACACAAAGATTAACACTGCCTTTATCACTCATGAACTGCAGCTTGAAAGTCAACATCTTTTGGAGCCCACATGGTCACAGAAAATTTCACTGCAGTCTGGTTGAATATGAGTCTTTTGTTTCATCCCTAGATTGTATCTCACCTGCTGAAATTCCAGCATTTGTTTGCCATTCCCATCTCACTCTCCTGGTCAGAGGGGATCAGATTTGATCAGACTAAAGCTGGGCAGGTGCCATATGGCTGGGTATACAACTGTGGGAAGCTTCAGCCCATAAATGGGAAGTGGTGTCCTGGTGGGCATCTGAAGGTCAGTGATTGGGGCATCAATCCGAGGGGCTTAGTGGAGGAATCAGCCCAATGTATGGAGGCAAAATGGGAACAGAGGGTCAGGGGAGTGGTGGAATAAGGAAAGTGAAACTGCTACATGGTGGTGACAGTGGCGACAACTGGGAGGGGGTTTGGGAGGTTGGTGAGCAGACACATGCTGTGGCTTTTACATGGGATGGCTCATATTTACAAGGCTTATTAAATTTTTAGAGGGCTCCCCCAGTAGCTCAGAGGTAATAATCTGCCTGCAATGCAGAAGCTGCAGGTTCAATCCCTGGGTTGGGAAGATCCCCAGAGGAGGGCATGGCAATCTACTCCAGTATTCTTGCTTGGAGAAACCCATGGATAGAGGAGCATGGTGAGCTACAGTCCATATGGTCACAAAGAGTCAGACATGACTGAAGTGACTTGGCACGTGCACACAAAATTAAAGAGGATTCATTAAAATGAACACCAATACTAATCTAACAAGCATGGCTATTGCTACATCCTGCACACCCCAACAAGTAGTCTTACTGGAAGGAAACAGGAAAGTCTCCCTAACAATTATAAAATATTTGCAGATACTCTGTAGTCAGCCAACACTCTGACTCCTGTCTCATCTAGATCTAGTTCTGTCATGGTCTGTATCTAGACTGATTTTGAGTCCTTAGGGAATCATCTGTTTAGATGGATTTTTTCTCTAAGGCTAGATCTTGATTAATTATTTAATGATCTTTACTAATTATTTAATGATGGTGCAACTAATAGATAAAAATATTCTAAATGATATTTTATTTGTTAGAGAAAGAAAAATTGAAATTGCCTTAGGCCAGAAAAAGCAATAAGGTCTCAAAGAGTTGAACATGATTGAAGCAACTTAGCATCCATGCACACAAATTTAAAGAGGATGCAATGAAATGACCACTGACTTAATCTAACAGGCATGTCTATCGCTATAATTTTGATGTTATAAATGAAAAATTTTGGAAAACTTTGCTTGAGTATTTTCTATGCTTGGAATGGCAGTTTCTAACTTGTTCAGAGATAATGGCCTTATGGCCATTAGGGTTGGAGGGTGTTTGTTGATGAAAAAGTTCTTCTACTAAAATATCAGGTCTCTAGGCATAGCCTACAGAGAAGGCAATGGCAGTGTACTCCAGTACTCTTGCCTGGAAAATCCCATGGACAGAGGAGCCTGGTAGGCTGCAGTTCATGGGGTTGCTAGGAGTTGGACACAGCTGAGTGACTTCACTTTAACTTTTCACTTTCACGCATTGGAGAAGTAAATGACAACCCACTCCAGTGTTCTTGCCTGGAGAATCTCAGGGACAGGGGAGCCTGGTGGGCTGCTGTCTCTGGGGTCGCACAGAGTCGGACACAACTGAAGCAACTCAGCAGCAGCAGCAGCAGGCATAGCCTCCACTTGGCTACACATAGTACAGGGCTCTCTCTCTGAGCTGTGTGTGTCAGGAAGGATGGTTCTGCTGGAGGCTTTTCCCAAGTGAGCAGACATTGTAAGAACCTCTATCTCTACCACTTGGGAGAAAATATTCTGTTTGTGCAGTCCCTGTAATTTGGAAAAAATACACTTGGGAATCTCTACTGCAATAAACGATGAGTCTTCTGATATGATGCCTTAGATTATTGTTTGGAACTTCACTGGAAGTTTTTTTTGGAACTTCACTGGAAGAGCTTTTCAAGACTCTCTCTTCCAAGAATTCGTTTCATGCAAATTAAAAATTAAATTCAGAGATGCAGTTACTGTGTAAGCCCAATACAAATCTAAGATTTCTATTTGAAGAGATTTGAAGAGATATGAAGAGATAAGAAAGTCTTTCTCAGCAATCAATGCAAATAGAGGAAAACAACAGAATGGGAAAGACTAGAGATCTCTTCAAGAAAATTAGAGATACCAAGGGGACATTTCATGCAAAGATGGGCTCGATAAAGGACAGAAATGGTATGGACCTAATAGAAGCAGTAGATATTAAGAAGAAGTGGCAAGAATACACAGAAGAACTATACAAAAAAGATCTTCATGACCAAGATAATCATGATGGTGTGATCACTCACCTAGAGCCAGACATCCTGCAATGTAAAGTCAAGTGGGCCTTAGAAAGCATTACTAGGAACAAAGCTAGTGGAGGTGATGGCATTCCAGTTGAGCTATTTCAAATCCTGAAAAATGATGCTGTGGAAGAGCTGCACTCAATATGCCAGCACATTTGGAAAAGTCAGCAGTGGCCACAGGACTGGAAAAGGTCAGTTCTCATTTCAATCCCAAAGAAAGGCAATGCCAAAGAATGCTCAAACTACCACACAATTGCACTCATCT
>NW_011495072.1:21183885-21184455 GCF_000754665.1 Bison bison bison
AAAGGCAGAGGAACCAGAGATCAAATTGCCAACATGTGCTGGATCATGGAAAAAGCAAGAGAGTTCCAGAAAAACATCTATTTCTGCTTTATTGACTATGCCAAAGCCTTTGACTGTGTGGATCACAATAAACTGTGGAAAATCCTGAAAGAGATGGGAATACCAGACACCTGACCTGACTCTTGAAAAACCTATATACAGGTCAGGAAGCAACAGTTAGAAGTGGACATGGAACAATAGACTGGGTCCAAATAGGAAAAGGAACACATCAAGGCTGTTTATTGTCACCCTGCTTATCTAACTTATATGCAGAGTACATCATGAGAAACGCTGGGCTGGAAGAAGCACAAGCTGGAATCAAGATTGCCGGGAGAAATATCAATAACCTCAGATATGCAGATGACACCACCCTTATGGCAGAAAGTGAAGAGAAACTAAAAAGCCTCTTGATGAAAGTGAAAGTGGAGAGTGAAAAAGTTGGCTTAAAGCTCAACATTCAGAAAATGAAGATCATGGCATCCAGTCCCATCACTTCATGGGAAATAGATGGGGAAACAGTGGAAACAGTGT
>NW_011495072.1:21184799-21192268 GCF_000754665.1 Bison bison bison
GTTGGACTGTGAAGAAGGCTGAGTGCCGAAGAATTGATGCTTTTGAACTGTGGTGTTGGAGAAGACTCTTGAGAGTCCCTTGGACTGCAAGGAGATCCAACCAGTCCATTCTGAAGGAGATCAGCCCTGGGGTTTCTTTGGAAGGACTGATGCTAAAGCTGAAACTCCAGTACTTTGGCCACCTCATGTGAAGAGTTGACTCATTGGAAAAGACTCTGATGCTGGGAGGGATCGAGGACAGGAGGAGAAGGGGACGACAGAGGATGAGATGGCTGGATGGCATCACTGACTCGATGGCTGTGAGTCTGAGTGAACTCCGGGAGTTGGTGATAGACAAGGAGGCCTGGCGTGCTGTGGTTCATGGGGTCGCAAAGAGTCAGACACGGCTGAGCAACTGAACTGAACTGAAGTTGTTTATAACTGACATGAATGGGGCTTCCCTGGTGGCTCAGTGGTAAAGAATCTCCCTGCCAATACAGGAGACACAGGTTCCTTCCCTGGTACAGAAGATGCCCTGGAGGATTAAATGGCAACCCACTCCAGTATTCTTGCCTGGAGAATCCCGTGGACAGAGTAGCCTGGAGGGCTGCAGTCCATGGTGTCGCAAAGAGTCAATGACTTGGTGACCAAACAACAGCAACAACAACTGATGTGAATCGGGAGTATGGCATATGTGATTGTGTGTGTTGAAATACTTTTATTTGATGGCTTAGGAGTGATGACCACACCCAGCTATTACTGGGAACAATTTGATGGCTCAGTACCCTACCTCTACCTCAGTCATTTTAAATCTATTTTTATAAACAAACAGAATTAGTTACTAAGAAAAAGAATACTTTGATATAATTTAAACCTTTTGCCTTTAAATACATTGTGTCAAAACTACGAGTTAATAGAATGACTCTAACCAGTGAGTTTGAAAGGAAGATGGCGTCCCCTATGAAGATTACACCAGTGGGCACTGTCGTACATTTACTCTGCACCTGGCACTCGTCTAAGCACTGTAACATATTTACTCATATAATCTTTATAACCATGTTATGAAATAGGTACCCTTATCATTTTAATGCTACAGATGAGAGAACTGAGGCTTAAAAGGCCTGAAGTGGCACACACAGAGCTGGAGCTGATAGCTGGCCCAGGGAGACTTATTCCAGGGCCCATTTAGATAGTGGTATATATTCAATCATGATGGGCTCATGTCTTGATACAATTCTCTGGTTTACATAAATCAACTGTGCATTTCCTGGCTGACATCCATACCAATGAAAATCCTGAAATAAATGACATGAAGAAGATTATATTTGTTGCCTGGGTGTGCTTAGGGCATTAATGTCTGGTTTTATAGGTTCCCAGCAATTTCTTAATCATTTGGACATACTTTTGCCTGCTATTTTTTGCAATTACTTCCTCAATGACTCTGATTACCTCTGCTCTTTGTTAATCTTCCACAATTCACATGATCTTACCAGATTATTGATGGTTGTAGTTGTAAGAACAGAATGCCCTGACTGCTCTTCTAAATTGTAATTCTCCCAAAATGGGGATTACCTGTGTATTCTTTGCCCTGTCAACCTATAAAGGCCCTGATGCTTTTTCTTCACTGAAACAGAATCTCTGCAACCTGAAATATATTTCTGGCATTCTCAAGCCTTCTTAAAGTCCAGCTTGAAGGTCTTTCTAGTTGTCCTTCTGCCTGCCCTCTGTGATTACTCATCCCATCTCTTCCAGTCACTTGTACCTCTTCTCCATGTGGGACTCATTCCTCATTTTCAGATATCTCTTTTTTTCCCCTCTATACCCTGACCTTACTTCTCTATTAAACTTTAAGAACTAACCTTTCACATTAAATTTAAGAACTAACCCATTCACTTTTTCTTTTATCAAACTAACCTTTAACTTTTTCATCCCATTCAGTGAAAAGAGCTCATGAATGTAAATGTTTATAACCCTCTCCTGGTCTTCTCCTTCTCTGCTATTTCTCAAAACATCCAGCTAATTATATTGGAGGCATTTTCAACCTAATAAAAATAATAGCTAACTTTGCTTGTGCCAGACATGTTAACTTATAATTGTCCCTCCAACACTCTGAGGTTATTATTATCCTCAGCTTACAGACAAGAAAGTTGAAGATCCGAGAGTCAAAGTGACTCATTCAAGGTCACACAGCTACACAGTGGTAAAGCTGGTTTCTGAATATGGTTAAGGTCTGTGTTTTTAACCCCTGCACCCTACTGCCTTTTGAAAGACAGCAGTATGGTTACCTAGTCTCTGTCATCACACTGCAATAAATTTTATAATTTCTATATCACTTAACAAATGGACTGATTGGTATTGCCAAGTATGGAATTTGCTGCTTCCAAAATATTTAGAGGCTTTCCATGTATTGAATTCCTCGTGATAATTGATGTGTGATATAATAACTTGCGTTTTATTTTGAAGAAGACATCCTGGCAGGCCTTAAATCAGTGAACTACAAAGAACTTCATAGATGTAGCAGGCTCCAATATCTTTGTATCTTTTTATTTCCCTCCCTTTGGGCCATGTTGAGGCATATAGAGTACTTGCCATGTCTTAGTCCTTAGATCTAATTGACATGATATCACCAATATAGTATATTAATGTAATATGCTGTTCATTAGATATGATTGACATGACATCATCAATAGTATATTAATGTAATATGCTGCAGAGTGTTCAGATGGTTCAAGTTCCTTCAGATTGTGATACAGAGCAGTAGAGTTAGTATAGCCCTGCAGCAAGACAGTGAATATTCACTGTCCAAATTTAATGGATGCAAAGTGGCAATAATCCATTCTCCCCAACAACAGGTCATATTTATGAGGGAGGTTCACTACTTCAACTGGGTGTCAGCTTCAACTGGATGTCAAATACTCAGAGAGGATGTATTTTTGTGGAAAATTCTTGACTATTAAATTACAATTACAGACTGAACAAAAATGTTAAATTTGTCCATTCATTAAGCAAATCATTTTATATACCTATTAAAGCTTGGTAAAGTGTATAGATAATGACTGGGCTTCCCAGGTGGTGCTAGTGGTAGAGAACTCTGCCAGTACAGGAGACATAAGAGACATGGGTTCGATCCCTGGGTCAGGAAGATCCCCTGGAGGACAGCATGGCAACCCACTCCAGTATTCTTGCCTGTGATATTCCATGGCCAGAGGAGCCTGGTGGTCTACAGTCCATGGGGTCACAAAGAGTCAGACATGACTGAAATGACTTAGGCTGCATGCAGCATGGATAATGCTTAGATGAGAGAAAGCAGTGAGCTAAACTGAAAATAACCCCACTCCAGTACTCTTGCCTGGAAAATCCATGGACAGAGGAGCCTGGTAGGCTGTAGTCCATGGGGTCGCTAAGAGTCCGGAATGACTGAGCGACTTCACTTTCACTTTTCACTTTTATGCATTGGAGAAGGAAATGGCAACCCACTCCAGTGTTCTTGCCTGGAGAATCCCAGGGATGGGGAAGCCTGGTGGGCTGCTGTCTCTGGGGTCGCACAGAGTCAGACACAACTGAAGCGACTTAGCAGCAGCAAACTGAAAATATATAGAAGATATAAATAAAGATTAAATAAATGAAAATATAGTAAAGATACAGGGAAGAGCTTTAGATGTCAGCAGAACTGTACAAAGTATCCAGGAGTTGCTGGATGGTCTTCAAAAGGAAAGTTAGTACTACTAAGGAGTATTTATTATAGTAATACTTAACATTAATGGGCACTTTCTATAGGCTAGGCACTTTATTTACATTTTCTTAACTTATTCTTTCTATAATACAAAGAGCTGATTACTATTATGGTTCAATTTTACAATCAAGATCACTGAAGTTTTAGAGAGTTGTCTATATTCTGATCCAAAGCCGGTAGTGGTAGAACTGAGATTCAAATGCTCTAAAGTAGCAGCTGTAACACCTTGTTCATCACTATCTATTGGTAGCAATGTTTCTTAGCGGAGGTTGCAGTAGTAATCTAAGCCTGCAGTGACTGGAGTGGGACGGAAGGCTCTTAAATTGGGAAGGAAGAAAGATGCAGAAATACACAGCAATATGGTTATAGGAAAGCTTGAATGCCTTCACCTGAATATAATTAATGAAGGGAGTATCATTTTGGTCTTAAACTTGCTGCAGAAGATGGGGACATGAGGGGAACTGGGTTACTAGAATTTCTCTGTCTTACAAAGGTTTTTCAACATAACTAATACTCTGTAAACTGTAGACATAGAAAACATTTATGAAGAGGTAGTTTAGTGGTAAAGAATCTGCCTTCCAAAGTAGGAGACACAGGAGACTCAGGTTCAATCCCTGGGTCAGGAAAAGGGCCCCTGGAGGAGGAAATGGCACCATCCTAGTATTCGTGCCTGTGAAATTCCATGGACCAAGGAGCCTGGAGGCTACCTTCCCTGGAATCGCAAAGAAGCAGACAAGGTTTAGTAACTGAGCACACGCATAGACCTCTTACGAAGACAAGGAAAGCCTATGAGCCACGCTTTTCTTCACTAGGCCTATTATAAACCCCCTGCCTCCTCCATACTACACATTAATCTGCCAGGATTTCAACTTAATCATTACTTGTTCAGAACCAACATATCACATTCATTTTGAAATGTGTATGACTGAGGCAGTGTTTAAATGTAAACTCACTGGTTAAATGCAATTTTCACATGATACAGGCACATACTACACTATGGTTTTTCTTATTTTTTTAATGTAACTTTCAGAAGGTTATATTAAATAACAATAATGGGAATTAAATACATTATCTACAGCCACCATAAAATAGATTGCTTAATATTTTACTCCCTTACAGCTCTTATTAATATGTATATATCATTTTTACATAATTGTAATCAGAGTAGAGATACAATTTTGTTTTCTCCTTTCCCATTAATTATGAGTATATTTTCATATTACTATTTAGTTTTTTAAATTAACATTTTCCTGGCTGTATTTTACCCCTAGAGCCACTGTAACAAAAGGCATTTAACCATTTCTATATCATTGAACATTTAGGTTGTTTTGATTTTTACTGACATAAATAAAGAACAATAAGCAAAATAGAACTCGGACTCTGGGTGACCTACATTGAGTCCTAACTTTGCTATAGATTTGTACTTACAAATACCTGTTGTGTTAGAAAGCAGGCTTGGTGCTGGGTATGCAGTGGAGCATAAGAAAGATGTGGTCCATTCCCTGCATAAAAATGTGGTTAATGGATTAGTATAGTCTAAAATGATGATAACAGTAATATCTATCTTACATGGTTGTCATGAGAAGTAAACGAAATCACAACTGTAATGTATTTAGCCAATGCCTAGCATATAATAAGCATCCAATATTCTTCTTATCATTATTTATTATTATTACTATGGTGATCTTATTACTATTATTGTTTTTAGGCTTAAAACTTGCTTCAGTGCCATTGGTTTTCAAAGATTATACACTTACTGATTGCTCTTAGTTTAATGTTTCTTAAAGCTGCCTTAAGATTGTATTAGTATGCAAGTTCAGTTCTTAAGTGACAGCTGTAGAGGAGACCACGGTTTTCTTGTATTGAGCACCCTCTGTGTACTCTCAGGCACTGTGCCAGGCCCTGGAGGGAGCACAGTGGAGCCTGACCTTTGACCACATCCTAGATGCTTCCTCAAAAAACAATGATCCATTTTGTTTTTTATATAAAGCTGCATGATCAATTTTCATGTTTATATTTAAAAGACTACGGGAACTCTGACTTTGTGCAGGAAACCCCTAAAATCTGCTGGGCTAGAATGTCACACTTCTAATAAAACAAGTAAGTTTCTGAAGTTTCCTAAAGTGTGAGTGCGTGTGTGAGTGTGTGTGTGTGTGTGAGTCGCTCAGTTGTATCTGACTCTTTGTGACCCCATGGACTGTGGCTGGCCAGGGTCCTCTGTCCATGGAATACTAGAGTGGGTTGCTGTTCTCTTCTCCAGGAGATCTTCCCAACCCAGAGACTGAATCCAGGTCTCCCGCATTGCAGGCAAATTCTTTATCATCTGAGCCTCCAGGGAACCCCTTCCTTAAATCTACATGACTGAATTTTTATGATCATCTTAATGATGATAGATTCCTTTAATCTCTCAGCATAGTTACAATCTTGGCTTTCACTCCTAAAATATGAGTCACCGTTGCCACTAGTTAAAGCCCACAAAGAATTCAGCCTATTATTGTGGCCAAGTTGATATTAAATAAAAAAATTTTGTTACAATACAAATTTTGCTCATCAGCTTTGCTGAAATCTCCACATATGAGGGTACATACAAGAAGTTAGTTACTAAGATCCTGTTTAGTTCATTTTTGCTTATGAACTTTATAACTTTTAAAATTAAATCTGAACACAGATACCTTTGTAGTTGAGTGGAGATGCCCAACACTAAGCCATGACTACACAGGAAGGGATCAGATGTAGCCTCATCCACAGTGCCCTTTGAAGGAAATCATTTCTTTGTACCATTACCTTTTATCTCTCAGGCAATAGCTTTTGTGTACATTTAAAGTGTTACAATTTGATGTTTTTTTTTTAATTTAATTTTTTAACTTTACAATATTGCATTGGTTTTGCCATATATTGAAATGAATCCGCCCCAGGTATACGTGTTCCCCATCCTGAACCCTCCTCCCTCCTCCCTCCCCATACCATCCCTCTGGGTTGTCCCAGTGCACCGGCCCCAAGCATCCAGTATCATGCATTGAACCTGGACTGGCGACTCGTTTCATATATGATATTATACATATTTCAATGCCATTCTCCCAAATCTCCCCTCCCTCTCCCTCTCCCACAGAGTCCAAAAGACTGTTCTATACATCAGTGCCTCTTTTGCTGTCTCGTATACAGGGTTATTGTTACTATCTTTCTAAATTCCATATATATACGTTAGTATACTGTATTGGTGTTTTTCTTTCTGGCTTACTTCATTCTGTATAATAGGCTCCAGTTTCATCCACCTCATTAGAACTGATTCAAATGTATTCTTTTTAATGGCTGAGTAATACTCCATTGTGTATATGTACCATAGCTTTCTTATCCATTCATCTGCTGATGGACATCTAGGTTGCTTCCATGTCCTGGCTATTATAAACAGTGCTGCGATGAACATTGGGGTACACGTGTCTCTTTCCCTTCTGGTTTCCTCAGTGTGTATGCCCTGCATTGGGATTGCTGGATCATAAGGCAGTTCTATTTCCAGTTTTTTAAGGAATCTCCACACTGTTCTCCATAGTGGCTGTACTAGTTTGCATTCCCACCAACAGTGTAAGAGGGTTCCCTTTTCTCCACACCCTCTCCAGCATTTGCTTGTAGACTTTTGGATCGCAGCCATTCTGACTGGCGTGAAATGGTACCTCATAGTGGTTTTGATTTGCATTTCTCTGATAATGAGTGATGTTGAGCATCTTTTCATGTGTTTGTTAGTCATCTGTATGTCTTCTTT
>NW_011495072.1:21192671-21226713 GCF_000754665.1 Bison bison bison
TAGAAAGTGTTCTAGTTTCATTCTTTTACAAGTGGTTGACCAGTTTTCCCAGCACCACTTGTTAAAGAGATTGTCTTTAATCCATTGTATATTCTTGCCTCCTTTGTCAAAGATAAGGTGTCCATATGTGCGTGGATTTATCTCTGGGCTTTCTATTTTGTTCCATTGATCTATATTTCTGTCTTTGTGCCAGTTTTTATGTCTGTGTACACTCATGAAACTATGATTAAAATAAAATCGTTGAAGGTATTCATCATTCTCAAATGTTTCTTCATAGTCTTTGTAATCCTTATTTCCCACCCTTCCCTGCTTCTACCCTCAACCTCAGACAAACACTGATCTCTTCTTTGTCACTATAGATTAATTTTCTGTTTCTAGAATTTTATATTAAGTTGAATCATATAGTATGTATCCTTATTTGCTTGGTATCTTTCATTCTGCATAATTATTTTGAGATACACCCATATTGTGTGTATTTTAATAGTCTATTCTTTTGATTTCCGAGGATTAGCCCATTGTATGGATATATCGAAATTTGTGTATCCATTTACCTGTTCATGAACATTTGAGTTATTTGCAGGTTTTGGTTATGTACATAAAGTTACTCTGAAAGTCATGTATAAGACTTTGCACTTTCATTTTTATTGGGTAAATATTTAGGAGAGGAATGCTGGGTCATAGGATAGGTATATGTTTAGTCTTTAAAAAACTGCCAAACTATTTTCTCCAGTGGTTGCTTGTTACATTCCCATCAGAAGTGTCTAAGAATTCCAGTTGTTTCACAACCTCACCAATACTTGGTACAGTCAGTCTTTTTAATTTAGCTGTTCTAAAGATTGTAGATAAAGTGAAGTCAGCATCTATGTTTCATAGGCCAAATCCAGTCCATCACCTGGTTTTTTAAATAAAGCTTTATTGGAACATAATGATGTGCATTTGCTAATTTCTTTTCTATGGCTGCTTTTGCTTTAAGGTGATAGAATTAAAGAGCTGTGATAGAGATCATCTGGCCTATAAAGCCTAAAATATTTATAATCTGGCTCTTTACAGCAAAAGTTCACTGACCCCCAGTGTAGTGGTATCTCATTGAGATTTTAATTTGCTTTTTCCTAACGACTAATGACACTCACATGTCACATATACATTTTTAAGCTTCAGGCTGTTAAACCTAACAGCAGATGGCAGAGTTACACTTTTCTCTGTTACTACTGTGCCTAATATTGATAGAACTGAAAAGAATATAAAAATCACATGTTCCAAGTAGTCTTTTAAAACTAGACTCTTGTGTTTTTCATGATGTAATATTTGTTATATTCATAGGTTTGCTAATCTTTCTATACCCATAAGAAATTACTTTCTTTTACTATAATTTTCTTCATAGTTCCAAACACCTTGTCTCTGAAGTAGCACTGATTTCCCAAATGGGAACTAAATTTGATTTGTTGGCCCTTAGACCAGGTCTAGCTTAAAAGTGACATTGAAAAAAAAAAAAAGTGACATTGGTATCTTTAATGCAGTATAGACTATAGGCTTGGGCTTCCCTGGTGACTCAGAGGTAAAGAATCTACCTGAAATGTAGGAGACTCAGGTTTGATCCCTGGGTTGGGAAGAGCCCCTTGGAGAAAGGAATGGCTACCCATTCCAATATTCTTGTTACTTAGAACAATCTTGTATATGTGATGCACAGAAAATACTTAAAAAATACTCATTGAAAAAAAACTGAATGAATAATGCAGCCTGCTTTTTTCAATCAAGAATATATTTTTGCAATTTATCCATGTTTATTTGTGTTCATTAATTTAACTGCTTTTTAATATTTTTTTGTATGACTACATTTCAATTTATCACTCTTATTTGATAGATATTTGGGTTCTCCCCAGTTTATCACTGATAGGAGCAATGCTGAAATATATTCTAATGATTTCTCCATGTGCTAGTTTCTCTGAAGTTCACGACTGAGTGGACTTGCTGAAATGTAGGGCATGTTTAAATTCAATTTAAATAAGTGTGGTCAAATTTCTCTGCAAAGCACTTAACTAATTTTCACTCCCACCAGTGCCAGGACGTGGTGACTTTGTGTTTCCATTCTCTGTGCATTTGCATGGCTCTCTGTGCACTTTATAGTCATGAACGCTAATGTGTAATCTTGAGTTTAATGCTTTCTGCAATGATTTTTTTTCCCTTTGTTGTAATTTCTATTTCTTCCATTTATTTTGATACAGTGAATAGACTTGACCTGTAAAGGCTGCTAAAAATATATGTAAATAACCATGCTACCTATATCTAAGAAACACCTGAGAAATTATTATGGTGTTTTATTTATTTATTTTTGAGGTTGTAGTCCGTTTCAAAGAAATAGTGAAGGAAACAAAAAGTACATATAAGTTAGCAATTAGGAATCACACTCTGAAGGTGATTCCTTCACATGTGATTCCACACGCATCAGAAACATCTCAGCTTACTAGAAGCATTGGCGGCAAAAAGTATGTATGAATAGCAGCTGAAAAGGACTGTTGTTGAATGCATGGTATGACTTGAGAGTATTTGAAGAGGATGGAAGAGAAATGTCCAGACTAGGTTGCTCAGAGCATAGTTCCATAGAAGCCATGCTATAATAACACAACACACCACTGATTTAATTCACTATCATTTCTCAGAAAATGATCCCATACATAAAGTAGATGTGTTGACAGACACGGAAGCTTTAGCAGATAACAGCTTCATCACTATTATTTCCTGATACACAGAGAAAAATAGAATATATAATGCACACTCTATGCTTTGCCATGTGCTGCTTATTTTTTTAGCTATTCATATTTGCCAGCATATTTTGCCATTGCCTAGTTCCAGGGGTCTCCATATACAGAAATCATTGTGAATGGTGCCCTTTAGGGGGAATAGTATTATTGCTCTGTTTACCAGGCACTGTTCTTTTTTATACGTTATCTCATTTAATTCTCACAGCAGTCCTTCTGGATAAGTATTTTGAGATAGTACTCAGTTCATAAAGCTTCTTGCCTAAGGTCATACAGCTAAAAATTTATTTCATAATGATGTAAGAAGGCATGATATGAAAAGTAAATGAAGCTTTGTGCTAGAATTGAAAAACATTTTTTTTTCATATCTCCATTACTGACAAAGAGTTATCTCAGATGTTGTTGACTAAATAAGTCTGATTGAGTTCTTCATCTGATGACCTCATTTGTTCCTGCTTTGCATGCAACTCTTCAGAGGGTTTGGGGATCCAATCAGAAGTGTGGGTTGACGTCTCTTACCAGTCCCTGCAGGATCACTACTGCAGAAATGGGATGTTGTTGCTGAACTGGCACAGATGTGTTGACTGACAAGAGAATGGGGAAATAGGAGGCAGCCATTTTATTCCATGGTGCTGTTAGGACAGGGAATATTTTTTGAATCCAGGAAATAATAGCATCTCCTCTTCAATGAACTTCAATGATATTAGCAAAGGAATTATCCACTTGAACCCATGAGAGAGCTCTATATAACTCATTGGCCACTACATTTTGGCCTTAATATATGGTGTCTGATTTAGAAAATACTAGTGTTTCAAATGGGAAACTTAGAATCCCTTATGAAATCTCTTACCTGCTGAATACACATTAATCTTACCAGACTAAAGCTTGGTGAAATAAAATTCAGGGCTATTACTGCTCCCCTCCAAATACAATAGGAGAAAGGATTTCTCTTGATATTTTGATATTGAGAATTGTTTATGCGAACTGATCTATGTAAAGACATTTCTAGAGGCTCTAACCATGCTTTCTTTTTTAACTTATTGAAAGTCGAGATGAAAAGAATGGGTTTCTTCAAACTTCTTTTCTCTGATGCTTCCACAAAGAAATCCTAAGGGATCCTCAACCCAGAGGAAGCATATCAAAGATGGCAATTAGTGTTTTGATCAAGATGGTATGCCACATATGATTATTCAGTTTTCATTAGATAGCTTGGCTTTTGAATTATTTTCTACTTAAAAGCCAAAGAGTGTTCCTTCAAATATAATACATACTTTTTACTCAGCCAATAAGATATTTTGTTGATGGAGTTTTATTATTAAAGTATTGAACAAGGCAAGTCACTGGGAAAAGGGGTCAATGACAGTTGAATAACACTGAACGCTCATGCAAAATAATGATTTTGTCCTGTTCATCATCCTTTTCCTCGTTGCTTTAATAATGTACTTTATATATAATATGAGTTCAGAAACTAGCAACTGAATAAATATTCCAAATTTATGAGTCACTGTATCATAGTCTTCTGACCTTAAAACAAAAATATATTTAAAACTATGAATCTTTCATTTATATGTGTGAATGATGTTTGTTTTTCAATGTTAAAAATAGAAAGAATTTGATTAATTTGTTAAGATGGAGATATGTAATCACATTGTTTGAATGTGTTTCATCAACTCTGATTTCATGTTTGCATGTGCTTAGAAATCATGTGGGTCTTCTCTGGTGGCTCAGACAGTAAAGTCTCTACCTGCAATGTGGGAGACCTGGGTTTGGTCCCTGGGTTGGGAAGATTCCCCTGGAGGAGGGCATGGCAACCCACTCCAGTATTCTTGCCTGGAGAATCCCCGTGGACAGAGGAGCCTGGTGGACTATAGTCCATGGGGTTGCGAAGAGTCAGACATGATAAAGACTAAGGACACACACACACAGAAATTACATTTCTCTTTCTCCATCAAAAAAAAAAAAAAAAAATCAAAAGACAAGCAAAGGTGTTCACCCAAATCTCTTCTTCCCCCTCAAGTTTCTTTTTGAATATTTGCTGACCATGTTGGGAACATCCAGAGAGAAACAATTTGAGAAAAATCTTTAGCGGTGGTTACTATTTCTAGAATTACTGTGAGATGCAGGAAGCAGTGGGATTCTGTCTAAAGGACAATAAATTTTACTTGTTTCTTTGTTTTTTATAATCCTTGAACTCAATAACATTTCTCTTTAGTATTTTTCTCTCCAAACTTTAAATAGACTACAAAGACAGTCAAGCCTATCATTTGGTCACCCTAATGCACACAGTACTTTTGTATATGCTAAATATTATTGTAGAGGTCAAGAAGAACTTTCCACTCAACAGTGAGCCACCTACACAGTTTTTCAAATATTAAAAAAAAAATCTCCCAGAATACTATTGTACATGGGGAGCTTTTGAAATAAATACTCTGAAAGAAAGCAAGCTGACATTACATATTTACATGTGGATTGCTGTGCTTTAAGATTCTACAATATGAGCATATAAATTAAATTCTTATTCAAAATATTACTACAAGGTTGTATAAGAACAATATTTCAACTGTCTCCCTTTTCCCAGCAAAAATTTCCATTTTAATCATGAAAGATTCCATAGTTCAGCCAAGTTCTTTCACATTCTTGTCTGTTTTGAAAGGATGGTATAACCATACTTGTAAAAGCAGCCAAGTATGTGAGATAATGAAAGGAAGATTTTCCTCTTTAGTCTCTGTGTTTTCTATTTTTCAGAATGTCAAATGCAAAAAATTGAAAAGGAAATAATACTGAAAAGGAATATTATTTCCATATAAATATCCTACTTTTTGACGAGGAAGGACTTGAAAGAGAATAAAAAAGAAATTTTAAGCTTGATAAGTTAACAAAAGAAATTAGTCACTAATCACCTTTGTAATAACTTATAGAAACAAAATGGGAAATAACTCTAATGTTTTGTGGAAATTGATCTTGATCCTACAATAGCAAATGTTTAGAAAGCGTTTCTGAAATAAGTCTTCAAATTTAGCCTAGAGACTAATTTATTCCATGGTGATTAACTCACCTTAGGTTCTAAAGTGTTCAGGGCTTAAGGAAAAAAAAATGTCTCATATAAAGATTGATACATACCTGGTAGCACTCAGTTGTAGCTTTTGTTCCATTTGACTCTGACCCAAAGATAACACTTCAGTTTCTAGTCCAACTATGTCGCTGTCTTTCCCCTAACTATGAGTTTGAGCACATGGAATATTCTTGAAAGCAAAAAATATCTGGGGCTTCCAGACCCAAGTAGAATGGATATCTGATTAAATTAAATAAGATTTCTCTCTCTCTCTTTGAACTGACTAAAGAAGATACCTATTTTTATTTGTTTTTCTGCTTTTTTATTATTCACCCTACTATCTCATTTCTCTACTTCTGGAAAAATCATTTCCATTTTTGTTTGGGGTCCCTACCATGTGAATCTGGTGAAGCTGTTGATCACCCTGCTCTACCACACAAGCCACAGAGTAACTGCAGACTATGGCATCCATTCCCTCTAATAATGCTTGTCCAAAGGGGTATGCAAGTGATTGTTTGAGTCAAACCCAGTCCTTCTCTGGGTCTCTTCTAAAGTTGGAAGAGGGCAGCCTGCATTCTGCTCTACTTGCAGACAGATTGACATCATTACGTCTTCCATGGAATGTACACCATATGAAGGACAATGTCCAAAGGAAATGAGGATGAGAATAACACATATAGATGTGTCGAGACAACACTTGGAAGCAGGCACTGATGACATTACTTGAAACCAGCTGTTCCAAAAGCCAGCACTCACTTACACATATATGAGTCAAAAATCTCTGCCTTTAAATGTAATCTTCTTTCAGATGCATTTTTTTGGCCACTTGCAGTGGAAAGAGTCCTAATGAATACATTGATCATTTAGCAGCAATCATCTAGTGTTTATTCCACTGTAACTTTCAACTGAGTTAAATAATTGTGTATCTACCAAGGCATGAAGTTACACTTTAACTGGTAAAATTTGTGATTTAAATGGTAAGGGTTGCCATTTTGAAATAAGAGCTTGTTCATAAAGGTTTTAAATGGGCCTACTTTCTGTTACTATTGACATATTTTGCTAGAAAATGGAGAGTTTTATTGGTTGAAGGAGACAGAAACAAGGGTATATATCAAGAAATCTCTCAGAACCACTGGTCAGATTTACTGTAGCTGTCATTCAGGTGTGCTCTTGTGGGGAACTGAAAGGCTGATTGCCAGTGTCTTATTTATATGACACCCAGATGTGGCAAGAAAGAACATTAGCTATAGCTTGGAGACCAAATCCAGGTCGAGCCTAAGAAAAGAGTTATTGGACCCTATTGTAACAGATATTTTCAGTTTTGAGGATTATGTTTTTGCCATATTGTTTGCCTTGACTGCCGCCCCCCTACCCCTTCATTCTCCTCCAACTGCCTCCTCGCTTTGACTTCAAGTTCCCAAGTCCCTGAGTTTTTTCTGGCTCTTGACAACCTTTGAAGATCATACATTTGTCTGCAACTGAGCTGCCTGGGATCTCTGCCCAGGACACAATACAACAAAAATCGGGTAGTTCCTACATCAGTGTGAAAAAATACATTTTAAGTCCTTTTTGTGGAAAACTAGAGTAACATTGAGGAACTATTTTGTATTAAAACAGACTGAAGTTTTGGGGATAGACATATACACTGTGCTGTATTTAAAATAGATAACCAACAAGGATCTGTACTGTTCTTAGTCGCTCAGCCGTGACCAAATCTTTGCCACCCCATGGACTGTAGCCCGCTAGGCTTCTCTGTCCATGGGGGTTCTCCAGGCAAGAATACTGGAGTGGGTTGCCATGCCCTCCTCCAGGGGATCCTCCCAACCCAGGGATTGAACCTAGGTTTCCCGCATTGCAGGCGGATTCTTTACCATCTGAGCGACCAGGGAAGCCCAACAAGGACCTACTTTATAACAAAGGTAGCACTGCTCTATATTCTACAATAACCTAAATGGGAAAAGAATTTGAAGAAGAATAGATACCTGTATATGTATAACTTAATCACTTTGCTGTACGCCTGAAACTAGTGCACCATTGCTGATCAGTTGTGCTCCAATATAAAATAAAGATTAAAAAAAAACAAACAGACTGAAGTTAAAACTCTATCTCTGTTACTGACTAGCACTGTAGTTGTTAGCTATAAAATGGAGACAACAGTACTGTTGTAGACATAAGAATTAAATAAAATAATGCATGAAATGCCTAATATTCTGCCTGCGTAGATTATCAATGTCAGAGTAGGAGTAGGAAATGGCAACCCACTCCATTATTCTTGTTTGGAAAATTTCATGGACAGAGAAGTGATTGCAAAGAGTTGGATATAACTGAGCAACTGAGCCCATAGATTGTCAATGAAATATATCATCAATATTTTTAGACAGTGGTCCCCAAAGGGCTCCTCAATCGAGCTCCATTTCACAACAGAAAGAAATGAGCCTATGCAGTTTCTCCTCCTAAATCTAAGGTCCTAGGGCTCTTTTTGTTCTTGATGCCCCTATATCAACAAGTTCTTACAACACATTCATACCTTTGACCACAGTCAGAAGGCAAACTGTATTCCACACAATAAAAAAGTAAGACTTAGCACCCATAGCATGCACTGCATAATAGGAAATACTGTAGTTGACCCAGGTTGCTACCATCAAATCTAACAACTTTTTGTTAGGTTATTCATTTTAGGAAATTGTGAGCCAGAAGCAGCAGTATTTACTTTGTTGAGATGTTCTAACCTATAATAATATCTTTCCTTTCCTTAAGGAAGAGCCCTGATCATCTGCTCTGAGCTGGTCTGTCCTCTTCCCACATAGTAGATGCAATTCAACAGAGTAAAAAGGGCTGAGAAAACTCATGAGTCATTCTCAGGAATCCAGAGTTATTTTAAAGGAGAGAATAATGCAGCATTGCAGAGTATGGAGATTTGAATCCTGACTTTAAGAATTTCTTTCTTAGTGACACCAGGCATATTACTTTCTCTGTGCCTCCTTTTTTTTTCCGTGCAAAATAGGAAAACAATGTTGTTTGTGAGGAAAAAATGAATCAATAAATGTGAAGCACTTGACATCTAGTGATGCCTCAATGAATACTGTTATGATTCTGTGGAGGCCAGTGTGAATATTATGATTATCTTAGCAGACTTGGCTATCCACTTTCATTTCCTGTTTCCTATAAGTTTTGGAAGCATTAGGTAGTGCATTAACTATCCTTAGAAGTAATGAGACACTTGAAAGTTTAGGGGATGTCCAAGTAGGTTAGTATTACATGATATTTCACTTGAAGCAATTACATTCCAGGACTCAAGGGCAGTGTGTTCCCATGTTTAATGAGAAAAGTTTTCAGAACTGCTTTTGTGAACTGTTGGAAATCTGAGGTTTAGTTCTTTAAAGGAGAGAGTAGCTGTCATTAATCCAAGCAAGTCTGAAGGTTTTTCAGGGAGCATTTTGGTGGAGCATTTTGGTGCGGCTTTTGTGACATTTCATTAAGCAAGCAGCCCCAAAGTGTTTAATTTAGCCTAATTACTACCACCAAATCTAACAAGTGTGTTCCTTTTAGGAATTTGGGAGCCAGAAGAGCAGAATTTGCTTTGTTGAGATGTTCTGATCTATAATAATATCTCCTCATTCTTGGAACTGGCCAGGCCTGAAATGCTGTACTTGGAGGACAGAGTCACTCTACAAAGAGAAGAAATCAGAACATAGTGTAACTCCATTTTACGGCACTTCCAATAAGCAAATCTTAGGAGACACTGGCTTCAAAATGGCCACCTGGGTTTAACTAGTTTAGCACCAGCCATTCCTGTGAGGTACTCATCGAAAGACTCTCATTCTACAGTAAGCAAAAAGGCCCAAAAGAAGCCTGCTGCCAACAATACAATGAAAAATCAACCCACTGAAAGAAGATATTTGCAAATGATAGATCCCAGAAGGGGTTAGTATAAAATATGTACATAGAACTCATACAACTCAACATCAAAAAAATCAACAGTCTGACTGAAAAATTAGGCAGAGGAGCTGAACAGCCATATTTTCCAAAGAAGACATACAGATGGCCAACAGACACATGAAAAGATGCTTGACATCACTAGCCATGAGGCAAATGCAGATCAAAACCACATGAGATACCACCTCACACCTGCCAGAAGAGCTGTTATCAAAAAGACAACAAATGGCAAGTGTTGGCAAGGGTGTGGAGAAGGGAAACTTCATGCACTGTTGGTGGGAATGTGTATTGATACAGCCACTATGGAAAATAGTTTGGTGGCGCCTCAAAAAATTAAAAATAGATCTGCCATATGATCTAGCAATTTCACTTCTGGGCATTTACCTGAAGAAAAGCAATCAGAAATTTGAAAAGATATATGCACCCCAATACTTATTGCAGTATTATTTAAAATAGCCAAGTTATGTAAGCAACCTAAGTTTTTAATAATGGATGAATTAACAAAGGAGATGTTGTATATACATATATATATATACACACACACATATATATTATATACCACTATATATACATATGGCTACACCATAATCTCTTGACGTTTTAGGAATCAGCAAACTAAAATGGACTGGAATGGGTGAATTTAACTCAGATGAACATTATATCTACTATTATGGGCAGGAATCCCTTAGAAGAAATGGAGTAGCCATCATGGTCAACAGAAGAGTCAGAAATCACTGCAGATGGTGACTGCAGCCATGAAATTAAAAGACGCTTACTCCTTGGAAGAAAAGTTATGACCAACCTAGATAGCATATTCAAAAGCAGAGACATTACTTTGCTAACAAAGGTCCATCTAGTCAAGGCTATGGTTTTTCCTGTGGTCATGTATGGATGTGAGAGTTGGACTGTGAAGAAGGCTGAGCACCGAAGAATTGATGCTTTTGAACTGTGGTGTTGGAAAAGACTCTTGAGAGTCCCTTGGACTGCAAGGAGATCCAACCAGTCCATTCTGAAGGAGATCAGCCCTGGGATTTCTTTGGAAGGAATGATGCTAAAGCTGAAACTCCAGTACTTTGGCCACCTCATGTGAAGAATTGACTCATTGGAAAAGACTCTGATGCTGGGAGGGGTTGGAGGCAGGAGGAGAAGGGGACGACAGAGGATGAGATGGCTGGATGGCATCACTGACTCGATGGATGGGAGTTTGAGTGAACTTCGGGAGTTGGTGATGGACAGGGAGGCCTGGCGTGCTGCGATTCATGGGGTCGCAAAGAGTCAGACACAACTGAGCAACTGAACTGAACTGAATACCATAAAAATGTTTACTTTGTATCCTATGATTTTGGAAAATTCATTTATCAATTATAATATTTTTTGGAGATTCATTTAGATTTTCAATGTGCAAAATATCTATAAATAATAGTTTTTATTCTTTCCGAATTTATTTTCTCATTTCTTTTACTGCTTTAGTATTCTGGCTAGGACTTCTGGTATAATGTTTTTTAGTAGTGGTCTAAGTAGACAACCTTAATTTATTCTCTAACTCAGTTGGAAAGCATTTAAATTTCACTACAGTATGATATTAAATTTTTTTAGATATTCTTTATCAAATAAAAGTTCCTTTGTATTCCTCGTTTGCTAAGAAAATTCAGCATAAGTGAGGCTTGAGTTGTCAAATACATTTTCCTCATCTAAGAAGCATTAAGATGATCTTATTCTTTTTCTTTTTTATCCTGTTAATATAAGAAAGGATGAATCAGATCCTCTGCTTTTCAAATGTTAATCCAATCTTGAAGTTTTAGATTATGTCCCCCTTGTCATGATATTGTTTGGTGGTGGTGGTTTAGTCGCTAAGTCATGTCTGACTCTTGCAACCCCATGGACTGTAGCCTGCCAGGCTCCTCTGTCCATGGGATTCTCCAGGCAAGAATACTGGAGTGGGTTGCCACTTCCTTCTCCAGGGGATCTTCCCAACCCAGGAATCGAACTTGGGTCTCCTGCATTGAAGGCAGATTCTTTACCAACTGAACTACAGGGAATTATTCATGTTCAAAGAACATAGTTATGATTCTTTTTTTTACATTTGTTGTTTGCTTTATGGCTAGAAGTATACACACATAGAATTGTTATACTTTTCTGTTGAACTGACCTTCTCATTGTGTAATGTCTCTCATCTTCAGCAATACTTCTTGACTTATAATCTAATTTTTAAGATATGAATTTGCTATGCCACATTTCTTTTAGCTTTTTGTGTGTGTGCTTTTTTACTTTAATGCTTTCTGTGCCCTATTTATTTATTTAGTTCCCTAATTTTTAAAGCATGCCTCTTGTATCTGTATCTCTATCTATGCCTGTATCACCTATATCTGTGTGTTGTTTTATGTGTATTATTCTGCTTAATAAGTAAAGGGAAAGGTTTCTCAGAGGAAGTTACTGAATTTTACTTCAAAAAAATTTTTTAAACAATTTTTATTGAAATATAGTTGATTTATAATATTGTGTTAATTTCAGGGGTACAGCAAAGTGATTTAGTTACATGCACATTTATTTTTTAGATTCTTTTCCATTATATGTTATTACAAGATATTGAGTACAGTTCCCTATGTAATACAATAGGTCCTTGTTGTTTATCTATTTTATATATAGTCCTGTGTATATTTTAACTGCAAACTCCTAGTCTAACACTCCCCCCTTCCCTCTTTGGTAACCTTGGAAGAAAGAAAGTAAAGTCGCTCAGTTGTGTCCGACTCTTTGTGACCCCATCTGTAACTGTAGCCTGCCAGGCTCCTCCACCCGTGGGATTTTCCAGGCACGAATACTGGAGTGGGTTGCCATTTCATTCTTCAGGGCATCTTCCCGACCCAGGGATCGAACCCTGGTCTCCCCCACCGAAGGCAGAATCTTCACCGTCTGAGCCTCCAGGGTAACCTTGTTTATTTTCTATGTCTCTGAGCTTGTTTCTGTCTTGTAAATAAGTTCATTTGTATTGCATTTTAGATTCCACATATAAGTGATATCATATGCTATTTGTTTTTCTCTGTCTGGCTTACTTCACTTACTTCACTTTTCAGTAATCTCTAGGTCCATCCATGTTGCTACAATTGGCATTTAGTTAGTTCAGTCACTCAGTCATGTCCGCGACTCTGTATGGACTGTAGCACACCAGGCTTCCCTGTCCATCACCAACTCCTGGAGCTTGCTCAAACTCATGTCCATTGAGTCAGTAATGCCGTCCAATCATCTCTTCCTCTGCCGTCCCCTTCTCCTCCTGCCTTCAATCTTTACCAGCATCAGGGTCTTTTCCAATGAGTCAGTTCTTCGCATCAGGTGGCCAAAATATTGGAGCTTCAGCTTCAGCATCGGTCCTTCCAATGAATATTCAGGACTGATTTCCTTTAGGATGGACTGGTTTGATCTCCTTGCAGTCCAGTTGACATTACTTCATTCTTTTTATGGCTGATTAGTATTCCATTTGCGTATATGTACTACATCTTCTTTATCCACTACTCAGCTGATGGACACTTAGGTTGCTTCTATGACTTGATAACTCTGCATAGTACTGCTATGAACATTGGGGTGCATGTACCTTTTCTAGTGAGTTTTAAAATAACCCTTGTGGCTCCTAATACCTGCATACTGCTCTGTAATCTCAGCCACCATGATAACACTTCCACTTTGGAAAGTATAGATATAAAAGGAAGAACAGATTGGAAGAAAAGTGAATATGGGGGAGAAAAGCAAGAGAGGAAGTTAAAGGAAGATGGGGAGAAAAAGGTGCCATTATTTTTTAAAGATTGCTCTTCCTCTACTCTGTCTTTTTTCCTTCTATAACTCAAGTTATACATATGTTTGGCCTTCCCAATAACCCCTTATTTCTTGCCCTCTTCATTATTCCATCCTTTTGTTCTCTCATGCCTCCTCTCATGCCTCCACTGGCTATATTCTTCTGACATATTTTCTAGTTCACTAAGCTTCTGTTATGTGCTGTTCACTATTAACCATAGCTACTTTCTTAGTTTTAATACTGTATTTCCAGTTTTTTTCCAAAGCCATATCTTACAAAGCATAGCTCTTCTTTTCCCAAATATTTTGATATTAATTCTCTTATTTTACTTGAGGAAAAAGTATAACAATAGTTTAGACCTTAACTGATAATAACCAATACTTAATACAAAAATAATCTTGCATCTCATTTCTTTAGGGTTTTCTTCCCTTAACTAGGATAATGATTGTGCCTCCTGCTGCTGCTGCTGCTAAGTCGCTTCAGTCGTGTCCGACTCTGCACAACCCCATAGACAGGAGCCCACCAGGCTCCCCTGTCCCTGGGATTCTCCAGGCAAGAACACTGGAGTGGGTTAGTGAAGTCGCTCAGTCGTGTCCGACTCAGCGACCCCACGGACCGCAGCCTACCAGCTCCTCTGTCCATTGGATTTTCCAGGCAAGAGTACTGGAGTGGCTCGCCATTGCCTTCTCCGAATGATTGTGCCTAGACAGCATCAAAACACCACAGCAATTTGTCCACTTGGTTAAATCTTATTAAGAAAAAAAATGAAAAGACATAGAAAAAGTATTTAAGTTTTTCTTAAATGAATACCAATATTTTTTTTATTCTGTAGATATTACATTATTACCCCTTTTAGAAGAGATAGATAGCAATTACTTTGTCCCAAACTGAAACATGGCGATGGTACCCCACTCCAGTACTCTTGCCTGGAAAATCCCATGGATGGATGAGCCTGGTGGGCTACAGTCCATGGGATTGCTGAGTCGGACACAACTGAGCGACTTCACTTTATTTTTTCACTTTCGTGCATTGGAGAAGGAAATGGCAACCCACTCCAGTGTTCTTGCCTGGAGAATCCCAGGGACGGGGTAGCCTGGTGGGCTGCTGTCTATGGGGTCACACAGAGTCGGACACGACTGCAGCGACTTAGCATACTGTCTAAAAATGTTTCTACTCAGTCTCCTTACAATCTGGAGGCCAAAATGTTCAAGCAGAACCTTCTACTTTGGTATCAATTAGTTATTTAAAGGTGCATGCCTGCTTGAAACTGGGCCAATCAGAGCTCTTCTCTGGGGTTTTAAAATTCTGGATTGGGGAGACCAGATTCCATGTTTCCTTTAATCTCAAGATTGAATCTCAAATTCTGAATAGGGCAAAAATATACTCTATCCTTCTGGAGAAGGAAATGGCAACCCACTCCAGTATTCTTGCCTAGACACTCCTGTGGACGGAGGGGCCTGGTGGGCTGCTGTCCATGGGGTCACACAGAGTTCGACACGACTGAAGTGACTTAGAGCAGCAGCAGCATACTCTATCCTGGGGAAGAAGTTGGTTCATAGCAGATACAGAGAAAACCAAGAAACAGAAATGGAGTCATCTAGCAGAGGTCCTCAATCTTTTTGGCACCAGGGACCGATTTCATGGAAGATAATTTTTCCATGAACCAGGGTGGGGGAGGATGGTTTCGGGATGATTCAAGCATACTATATTTATTGTGTACTTTATTTCTATTATTATTACATAAGCTCCACCTCAGATCATCAGGCATTAGATCCCAAATACTGAAAATCCCTGACCTAGAGGACTTCCTGTTTACCCTTTGGTTACCTGAGTCAATAAATTCTTCTTTACCTAAGTGTGGTTTCTGCCAGCCACAACCAGAAGAGTTCTGAGTAAAGCATTCTCTTTTTCTTTTCCTGAGGACTGAATTTATAGTTTGAATCAGTATGACTTAATCCAAACATCATTCATGTTTCAAAAGTCTTTCTAAATTTCTATTACTTCAATAGAAGCATCTTAGTATATTGCAAAGAATACAAGGGAGAAGTTTCAAGGTCCAGAAAGTTAATTTTCCTCTCTGAGACTCTGACTTCTCACCTACGTTATGGAGTGAGTATTTGCGTATCACACAGGTGTGGCAAAGGCTAACTGAATTGATATAACTGAAAAAAGAAAATCCTAGAAAACACTAGATTATGAAAGGAAGACAAGGCAAGGAAGATAGTTTTTTTTTTTTTTTCAAAGAGAAGGCAGCTTTAGAGAATTCAATAAATCAAATGTAAGATGGTGCTACGAACACAGCTAGGACCTTACTCAGTTGCAACACTGTGGGCTTCTCTTTCAGTTTCCAAAGCTACAGTGCTCTCTAATCTCCTGTGAGTAGGAACAGGTTGTAAATGTGAGAGGAGTTAATTTCCCTGGTGCCAACTCTCAAGCCATGAGGACATGAGCAGATGCCCCATCTCCTTGTCCTTCAGTGAGATAAATCTAAGGCATATTCTTCATGGTTCCTCAGTGGGAACTCCGACTGTCCTAAGTGGTAACCAGCTAAATAAGGCACACTTTATAGCCTTTTCCCCTTCTATATTACTCTCTGTGCTCTCTCCCTTCTGCTTGTCCCAATCTTGTCCCATATAAACTACTTGCAACCGGATGACATCACTCAGATGCTACTTTCAGGGACTCAGGAATAAGACTGCACAGAAAATGTTTAATCAACCAAAAGAATAAAAAGCATTGACAATACTAATATTTGCCAACACTAACATTTGAGGACTCATTGGACTCCCAAATATGACTATGGACCCCCAGGAAACATAAAATTTTAGTTTAATAAATGCAATTATATTAAACAAATATAATTGAAAAATTCTATTTGGCCTTAGAATGAAGACTGACGTACATATATGTACATGGAAGTCAACCCATACACACATTATCAAACAGTTTGTGGGGAGTAATTCTTGATTGTGGTATTAGTTGTCTGATCCTAGTGGGTAGCAGCAAGGAAGATGTTTGTTCACTTCAGATAAATTTATAAATTAGGTGAGTAGATGGACAGTTAACAGATGGACTATTTTAGTGTCTATTTATAAATAAAATATTCCTAATTTTGTTAAAATACCATTAGACATACTCAAATTAAACAAGGAAGGAGGTACATATCTTTCTTTCAATAAGTCAGTTTCTTTCTTCCTCTGAGCCCAAAGCTATCCACTGTTCCCTCTTACTATCCTGCTTTAGAATCAGCTATCAAGTACTTCATGAAACGAGATCAATGTTGATGTATTTGGGATGAGACTGCTGTAATATAACTCTGATTGTGCTGCCAAAGAAAATAACATATTTTCCAAAGGAAGAATACTTATGTGTAAAGTAAACCGGATACCACAGTTTGTTTGGAAGGGTATTATTTTTGAATTACTAATGAATGTTTTTCCTCTTACCTTTCCTTTCCTCTTTGACCTTTCCCCCACCTCAAGCAGGCAGGCATTTTATGGAGAAAATGTAGAGCAGCAGGTAGAAAAAAGTCTCTTTTGCTCCTCTGTTGCTCTTCTTCAGTTGCTAAGTCATGTCCTACTCTTTGAGATCCCATGAGCTATAGCACACTAGGCTCCTCTGTCCTCCACCATCCCCAGTGTTTACTCAAATTCAGGTCCACTGAGTCAGGGATGCTATCTCACCATCTCATCTTCTGCTGTCCCTGTCTCCTTTTTGCCTTCAGTCTTTCCCAGCATCAGAGTCTTTTCCAATAATTCAGCTCTTTGCATCAGGTGGCCAAAGTATTGGCCAACAGTCCTTCCAATGAATAGTCAGGGTTGATTTCTGTTAGGATTGACTGGTTTGATCTCCTCATAGGACTATGTTTAATCAGTCTGTTAAAAGCATAAAGAGACATTTCTAACTTTTATTAAATGATATAGAAGACAGTGAAATAGTATTAAACACATTTGTATTTGAATAAACACAGGAGGTTCAGATCTCATTTTAGTCAGCTATTTTTTTTTTATTAAACCCTAAACTAAATGTTGGAGAAGGCAGTGGCACCCCACTCCAGTACTCTTGCCTGGAAAATCCCATGGACGGAGGAGCCTGGTGGGCTGCCGTCTATGGGGTCGCACAGAGTCGGACACGACTGAAGCGACTTAGCAGCAGCAGCAGCAGCAGTAAACTAAATGTATCATATCAACTTCCTCTCCTCAGAAGAACAAAAATTACTCATAATACTGATGAAAGATGTAAGAAGAAATATGAGAAAGAACAACCCTCCCACTCTACACACCACTTCAAAAACATTCCTTGTATGTGTGAGAGAGAAGAGTCAGAAGGGACACAATGAGCGCACTGTGAGTGGTCCATGATGAAAGGTCTTTCATCTTGCTTCTGTGACAGCCTCAGAGAGGCAGGAAAACAAAACCGAGTGGGCCTGTGGCACCCAAGAAAGAGGAAAGACACATGTCTCGTTTCCCAGTTCCACCTCTGAGAAAGGATGTGTGTGCCTGCTCAGTCATATCCAACTTTTTGTGACCCCACAGACTGTAGCCCACCAGGCTCCTCTGTCCACGGGATTCTCCAGGCAAGAATTCTGGAGTGGGTTGCCATGCCCTCCTCCAGGGGAAATTCCCCACCCCAGGGATCAAACCTGTGTCTCTTACCTTTTGTCTCTGGCATTAGCGGGCAGGCTCTTTACTACTAGTGTCACCTGGGAAGCCCCTCGAGAAAGGGCAAGACCCCAGAAAACTGAATTGACTGAGTAGCCTTCCTTAGCACACAGGACCTGAAAGCAGACCAGCCAGGATTTCCACATTCTGTGGAAAGAAAAATTGATCATTTATGTGCATCTGACAGGAACACAGAAGAAAGGACAACAATTGCTCGTCCTGATGGGGTCTTTTTGACAACAACCAGGGAAAGCTCTGGGATATTCAGGGGCCAGTGACTGAGACTCAGGTGGGACGATGGACATCTCTGTGTGTTCCAGTGCCCACAGCAAACAACAGGCCAGATGCCTCCCCTTTGCATCCCCAAAGTCTTGTCACTATGTAACTCCTGTGGACAGAGGAGCCTGGAGGTCTGCATTCCATGGGAATGTAGTAAAAAGAGCTGGACACAGTTTAGCAACTAAACAACAAACAAGACCAAAACTTCCTGAAGGTTCAGTGCAACTCAGAGGGGAAATAGAGGGGATGCTGAGTTGGCTGAGATTAAGTTTTCATTCACCTCTCTGAAAAAGTTAGGACTCAAAAATTATTTTAGATTTTAGAAAATAAAGGATTTTTTTTTTCAATATTCCTGAATGTGCATGAAGATATGGTGTACACACTAATCACAACTGTATTTTTCATAGAAATTTTGCTTGGTGAAATGATATATTTCTTATTTCTTCTAGATGAAAAAAAATAATAAAAATAATCTTACACAAAACATTAATGTGACTTTTTATTTTTTTAACTATTGTCAAACCAGAAAAAAAAAATCAGAAACCCCAAACATATTGAAGAATTAAAAGAAACTGAAGGCTGCTTACTTCTTTTGACTTTTGCCTTCTTTATCTGGAAACATGCTACCATCATGACAGATCTGTTTCTCTACACATAGGCCTAAAACTCACATATTGTCTCCATATTACTAAAAGCTTTTGGTCTGATTCATTAATGTCACACTACAGAAAGATAGGTTGTATTTTTGCTTGAATCTCATGTACCATTTGACAGCCTCCCACTCAGAGAGAACTGGCAGGCTGGCTGGGTAGTTATTGTGCTCTGCAAAGAGAATTATTACAAGGAAATATTCATTCAAAAGGAAAGGAGAAATGAAACTCACAGATTTCAGCATAACATGAATTGATTTGCTTCAGACAGTGAAAATCTCCCTGTTAAGTTTAGGTAATTAAGATCCTTCTCATTTAAATTCCTTTCCATTTTCTTTAAAGAAGTGAATTCTCCTTCATTAAGAAAATAGGAATCATCTATCTACCCTCCCTCCTCTATATGTATAATTATTACTTAAATTATGATAATTGTGCTTAAGAAATATCAGCCCTGATTCATCCCCATATGGTGCCACCCTCCCCAGCATTTCCGTTAACCACTCGCACATTCACCACAGTTGGCCTCTCTGTCCTTTGCAATGTGACCTTGTCCTTTGCAATGTGACCTTTCAGATTCTTCCATCAAGAGGTAAGTCTATTTCTTTACACCATGAGTCTGGGCTGGCTTTGTGACTTCTTCAGCCAACAGAACGCAGCAGAGGTGACCCTATACCACTTTTGAGCTTAGACTTCAGCGGTCATGCATTGCTTGTTCTTTTTCTCTTTAAAGCATACCACCATGCCGCTGACATGTGAATAAGCCTGGATCACAATGAAAGTTAAAGCTTGACATACGAATTTTGGAGGAATATGGTTCAGCCTGTAACTGTCTCAAGAGGTTTTATAGTTAAACCACTAAGTAAGATGTGTCTACATCTAGATTTTCCTAACAAAGGGGATCAAAAAACCTATTTTAAATATTGATAGAATTGATGATTCAACAATAATTGTGATAATAATTCATTTCTGTTCCATCAGTAGGTCTTTTTATGTGTATACTTAAAAATTTTAAATTTGCTGAAATGAATTTTTATTTCAATTCAACATGTGTATTCTCTTCTGTTCAGTTAGGGAATGAATGATTTGGATATTAGCAAAATTTCACTTCTTGGAGACAGAATGGTCATATCATTGCTTCTTCTCATTGCATTTATTGATGCTTATAATTGCCAAGACATTATCTAAAACCACTGATAATACTACTTAGAATCTCTAGAATTTCTTCTAGACAACATTTGAAATTTTCTTAAATAACTGATTATGCAAAGCATACTATTTCCATGGTATCCACAGATAAAATTCAGAAAAACTTAAACCTCTTCTTCCACAGGAAGAAAATGCACCTACAAAATTTTTCTTTTTAAAGAAAATTAAACAAATTTTAATTTGTTAACATTAATAAAAGTATGTCAATTTTAGTTGATATAATTGATGTTTACATTAGCATAGGAGTTGATCTATAGTGTATGTGTGTGTGTGTGTGTGTGTGTGTGTTAGTCGTGTGTGACTCTTTGTGACCCCATGGGCTGTAGCTCACCAGACTCCTCTGCTCATGGAATTCTCCAGGCAAGGGTACTGGAGTGGGTTGCCATGCCCTCCTCCAGGGGATTTTCCCAACCCAGGGATTGAACCTAGTCTCCTGCAATGCAGACAGATTCTTTATCAACTGAGCCATCAGGAAAGCCCCATATACATAGGTATATTTATGTTAATATAACACACACACATATGTATATATATATACACATACATATACACAAAATATCTGTATAGTTTATATAAATATGGGCTTTCCAGGTGGCCCAGTGGCTCTGGAAGATTCCCTGGAGTAGGAAATGACAGCTCACTGCAGTAATTTTGCTGGAGGATTCAGGATCCCATCAACAGAGGAGCCTGGCTCGCTACAGCCCACAGGGTCACAAAGAGTCGGACCTGATGGCACACATGGACACACATTGCACGTTGTTATTGTTCAGTTGCTCAGTTGTGTCCAGCTCCTTGCAGCCCCATGGATGCAGCATACGGGCTTCCCTGTCCTTTACCATCTCCTGGAGCTTGCTCAAAGTCATGTCCATTGAATCCGTGATGCCATTCAGCCATCTCCTCCTCTGTCATCCTCTTCTCCTCCTGTACATTGCACACACACACATATATATATATATACATATCCTATGTATTATATTATATACACGATTTATGTTTTATCTACACACGTTTATGTATATACTATATATGTATATATCTGTATAGATATGGTAGAGTCATCTTTGTATAATGGCTTTAGTCACTTAAGAGTATATTGTACTGATCTGTCAGTTTTCTAACATTCTTGAATTTATTTCTTTGATTTACTTATTCTCTGAATGAAGAACTAGTGAGATCCTATAATGCTAAGTTAGGTGCTACTCTAAATTCCAGCGATATGGTAGCAGCCAAATAAGACAAAGACCCTGGTCCTAAGAATCTTAATATCTAGTGGGAAGATGACAAGGCAAACTGAATATGAAAGACACTGTCTAGTACCTCTGTGTGTTATGAAGAAAAATAAATCAAGATAATTGCAGAGTGAAGGGGAGCTCCTATTTTAACAAAAGAGTTGGGGACAGTATCTCTGAGGATGCGTGATTTGAATAGAGATCTAATTGAACTAAGAGAACAAATTGTACATATTACCTGGAGGAAGAAAGATGCAGACAGAAGAAAGAGCAAATGTCAAGGCCTGAAAGAGTCACAACTTTTTAGAAAACTTCCAGCTTAAGTAGTATTTCGTACTCCTTTATTGCTTTTCAAGAGTTTAATTGGTGTGTTTTATTTTCATTTTTGTTTTATTTCTGTATTTTTTTAAAGTGAGTTTTTAAGTAGCAATGAAACTTTGAAAAGACTAAACAATATTCTCCCTGGAGATTTCTAAGATTAGGGTGCCTAAGCATTGAAAGAATGTGTCTGGCTTTTCCAGGTCCATCACATTGTCCTGGAGCTGAATTAAAAGGAGATTTGTAGAACTACTAGCCACGCTCTGCTCCTCTGTCTATCATTAATTCATTATTTTTTGGCACCTAAGATAGTTCAGGCTCTCTTAGAAGCTGAGGATAACTAATTGACAAGTAAGCCACCACAAAATTAATACTTGAGATCAGTAATCATAGTGATAAGGCCATCGATTCTGAAGTCAAACTGGGGATTTATATTTTGGCTCTGGCATTTACTTAATTTAGATGTTATACAGTTTATGTTTATTTGTGCTTCAAATTTCGATTTTGTATATTGAGGAATTATTCATTCCATGGGTCAACAAAAAAGTACAAAAATAAAATAATAATTAATTGGAATGTTTAAAGATTATGTAAGATAATATGTACAGTGCCTGAGGCACAGTAATTACTAAATAAATGTTAGACATAAATTTCTTATATTGGTAAATATGAAGCTCTAATTAAAAGTAGTTGAATTGAATTGAATTATTCTGTTGAGCAGGATGTAACCTGGGTTACAGTCTGAAAATACAAAGGATGTTGTTAAAGTTATGGATAATTAAGTGGAAATAGCTCAATGAAGAGAAATGAAAACACCCAGCTGTCTGAGGTCTATTCTTGCCATTTGAGGCTGACCCTGGGCAGCAGCCTTCCTTATTTCTCTTCCTGTCTGTGGCAAAGCTACAAGTTACTTGCCCAGTATCCATCCTCCTCCTTTCCTTTTCATTCTCAATTTTGTTTAAGTTATCATGCTTTATCTAAACAAAAGTACTACAATTCCCAGCATTCCTGGCAGCCAGGGATGGTCAATAAGATATTAAAGTTTATGGGGTGAAACGTTAAGAAAGGTCTCTAAAAGAACAGAGAACTCAGCTTGAACATGACTTCTACTCTTCAGTGTTCACCTTTCCCTTCTCCAGAACACAAACTCCATGCAGGATATGATGCAGCCATCTTATGATAGTGAGGTAACCATCTAAAATTAAAGCGAACTCAGGGGTGGTGAGATGGAAGGCTAGAATGACCTTGGCTCCCCAGTGGCATCGTTGGGTTGTCAAATCTGCCCTAGATTTCCTGCTCAGAGCCTCTTGTTATGTGTGCAAAGCCTACCTAAATTTGTTTAAGTAAGTGGGACATTTTGGGGGAGTAAGCAGTAGTTTCTATTATTCATAGCTGAGTGCATCCTGTAACCATTATAAGGTTTCTGCATTCTACTATCTACTTGAAAGCCTGATGTACCATCAAAGTGGTGACTTTGATATTCTAGGCATGTAGGAAGTTACCCACATTACAAACTCTGCTTAACTGACAAATAAAATCTGTGGCTTTGTTTCAGTCTTGTCTTCCCTTATAGAGCTTTTACTCCAATAATTGCATGCACATTACATGAACCCTAAATATAAGCCTAACATGGGAGGACTGGCCATACCTCTTCTTGCGAAGTATGGAAAAGCCTTTCCTCTGACGGAATGCCTAACACAGTGACATATACTCAGCTGGGACTCTGGGAACACATACATCTGAGGCTGCTAATGTCATTCAAACCAAAAACAGCTTCCTGCCACTCTTTAGTGACCACCAATGTGTCATTTAAGTGTAGAACTGGGGCTTTCTCACACCTGTCATTTCCCAGTTTCAAGAAGTCTTGGTTATCAAACCAGGAAAATCTGTTGGTTTTGCATAAATGAGTAAAACAGTTTTCATTTTCCTTCAGTTAAAAGAGAAACAGTCTAGATGAATTTTTGATCCATACTTTATTTTAGCTATTTAAAAATGAATCTTTTATTTCTAGTTTCATGAAAAGTTGTTTTAGTTGATTTTCTTCAAATGTTTCCTCTCCCCACCTTTTCCTCTTTTTATTCATTTCTAAAATGTAACTTGAAAAGTACACATGAGCAAAAATCTATTTTTATATACGTTTGGTTGAAAATCAAATGCTGAGGGGAAAAGCCAGATATCAATTGCACAGCCATAATTTAAATTTGGACTCTATTAGAGCATCATAGATCAGGAATATACCACTTCATTTAGATTGGTTTGTTGTCTATAGGTGTCATTCTTAATTATCCACAACTCCTGGGAAGGATTTGTCAGAAATTGTGAGGCATCATTATTTTCCTTAAGTTCTTCCAGTTCCTGTGCCTCACTGTACCAGCAAGCCTTTTCTCTTTTGACTTGTTTAATAGTAAAGCATCTTTTTTTGGTTGTTATTTTGTCACTAAATCATGTCCAATAGCACCCTTCAGGCATAATTTATCACTTGCAAGGCTGACATCAGCACTTCCCTAGAGAGTCAAGCTTAGGATTCCTTCCAAGGACTTGTAGGAAAATCTGGAATAGTTATGGGCAGAAAATCAGTGCTTACTGCATTTCTCGAGGTCAGCTGAAAAACTGCCAGTGAACCCCCACATTTCCTTTTGAGCTAATCAGTAAGTTTTCTTTTAGAGCTGAATGTATATGTATGCCACAGATGTCTGACTTATCCTGGCCTAATTATCCATAGATGTCTCCTTAAGTAATGTGCTGTAGTAGAAATGGCATAGTCTTGGAGACACAAGACTCAGTCCTGCCAGTTCTTATTAACATGGCTTCAAACAAATAGCCCAAGTCCCACGAGTCTGTTCCTCATATGTGGAGTGGGGTTAACAAGGCCTGCTCTATCTTATAGGAATGTCTGGAAGTTTGACAATGGGAAGATATATAGGAGTGTTTTGTACACTATAAAGCACTGTGTGTGTGTGTGTGCTCAGTCATGTCTGACTCTTTCCGACCCCATGGACTGTAGCCCGTCAGACTCCTCTGTCCATGGGATTATCCAGGCAAGAATACTGGAGAGGGTTGTCATTTCCTCCTCCAGGGGATCTTCCCGGCCCAGGGATCAAAACTGGGTCTCCCTCATTGCAGGCAGATTCTTCCCCATTTGAGCCACCAGGAAAGCCCAGGTTGATCACTTAAGAACTGGGTTAATCTGTAAGAACATAGCCATGTATTGGCAGCCTAACTGGGTCACCTGTATCTTCAGACTTCTATTAATTTTAGCTTTATTTCCCTATACTTTAAATGTGTTCAAAACATCTATCTTTCTAGCTATACACACACACATGTAGACAATGGTAAGGAAAAGCCTTCTACCTGTGTACGTTGGGGAATTAGCTTAATTCTTTTGAGGATTTCCTATTTCCTGTTTACTCATTAACCTGGTTTCTTTTCCATCTGTTATACTCCTCCATGTATATGAGGCTGCTCTCTCTAAGATCTTAGATGTTCAAGCTGGATTTAGAAAAGGCAGAAGAACCAGAGATCAAATTGCCAACATCTGCTGGGTCATCAAAAAAGCAAGAGAGTTCCAAAAAACCATCTACTTCTGCTTTATTGACTATGCCAAAGTCTTTGATTGTGTGGATCACAATAAACTGTGGAAAATTCTGAAAGAGATGGGAATACCAGACCGTCTTACCTGTCTCCTTCAAAACCTGTATGCAGGTCAAGAAGCAACAGTGAGAACCGGACATGGAACAACAGACTGGTTCTAAGTAGGAAAAGGAGTATGTCAAGACTGTATATTGTCACCCTGCTTATTTAACTTATGTGCAGAGTACATCATGCGAAATGCTGGGCTGGATGAAGCACAAGATGAGATCAAGATTGCTGGGAGAAATATCAATAACCTCAGATATGCAAATGATACCACCCTTATGGCAGAAAGTGAAGAACTAAAGAGCCTCTTGATGAAAGTGAAAGAGGAGAGTGAAAAAGCTCACTTAAAACTTGTTTCAAAAAACTAAGATCATGGCATCCGGTCTCGTCATTTCATGCCAAATAGGGAAATGATGGAAACAGTGACAGACTTTATTTTCTTGGGCTTCAAAAATCATTGCAGATGGTGACTACAGCCATGAAATTAAAAGATGCTTGCTCCTTGGAAGAAACTCTATGACCAACAGCATATTAAAAAGGAGAGACATTACTTTGCTGACAAAGGTCCATCTAGTCAAAGCTATGGTTTTTCCAGTAGTCATGTATGGATGTGAGAGTTGGACTCTAAAGAAAGCTGAGTGCTGAAGAATTGATGCTTTTGAACTGTGGTGTTGGAGAAGAGTTGTGAGAGTCCCTTGGACTGCAAGGAGATCCAACCACTCAATCCTAAAGGAAATCTGTCCTGAAAATTTATTGGAAGGACTGATACTGAAACTGAAGCTCCGATACTTTGGCCACCTAATGTGAAGAACTGACTCATTGGCAAAGACCCTGATGCTGGGAAAGATTGAAGGCAGGAGGAGAAGAGGACAACAGGGGACTAGATGGTTGGATGGCATCACCAACTTGATGGACATGACTTTGAGCAAGCTCCTAGAGTTGGTGATGACAGGGAAGCCTGGCATGCTGCAGTCCATGGGGTTGCAAAGAGTCAGACACAACTGAGCAACTGAACTGAACTGAAAGATGACAAATCACTTACTACAATGCAAAATCAGCAAAAGGAACAGGTGCATGAGATCAAGTCCAGATGACAAATCACATGGGGAATGTAGTCAGGTATTTCCACAGTTGACTTTTCTGTGGCATTTGATACCATTCCTTGAAGTTTGTCACCTTATATTTCTTTTGTAGGATCCTCTTTTGTCTACTTCTTACACACTGATATTCTCAATGATTAAATGTTTAATTCTTTCTCATCATGTCATAAATATTCCTTGGGTATATAATAGAACCCTCCTACAAAACAATGATTCCTACATATATATATATGTATGTGTATTCCTACATATATTTAATATATGTATATTCCTACACATACACACACACGTGTGTGTGTATATATATATATATATATCTTTTGTCAATGTCTCTGTCCTGGTTTCTAAGCCCGTGTTTCTTATTACCTATTAGATTATTCTCTCTGCAATATCCAACAGCTAACTAGGTTTAAAAGGTAAATCATTTATCCCCAAATTTGTTTCTTTTCAGAATTTTAAAATACACTGTTTAATAATGATACCATTCATCCATCCCATTAAAATATTCTGAACATTACTTTGGAATTTCCTTCTAATCAACTGTTCCATTTCCACCAATGTCCAGTCTCTCTCTCCTTGTCACTCTGTTGGAGATCCCTGAACCACATCCAAGGCTTGCTTAGATGATTTTCTAGCAGGACTTGCAGGACTTGGGATACAATGGTACTCAGCTAAGATTTATTACAATGCAAAATCAGCAAAAGGAAAAGGTACATGAGATAAAGTCCCGATGAAACCAGGTGAAAGCTCCTGGGAATCCGCTCCCTGTGGGACCCACGGGACACATCTAATTTCTTCAGCACTGAATTGTGATAACTTATTTGGAATGTTGTCTACCAGGGAAGCTCATGAGAAACTGAATGCCTAAAGTTCCTTCTGGAGACTGGTCATATAGGTGTTATCTGCCTAGCTGCTGCTGCTGCTGCTGCTAAGTTGTGTCAGTCGTGTCCCACTCTGTGCGACCCCATAAACGGCAGCCCACCAGGCTCCCCTGTCCCTGGGATTCTCCAGGCAAGAACACTAGAGTGGGTTGCCATTTCCTTCTCCAATGCATCAAAGTGAAAAGTGAAAGTGAAGTCGCTCAGTCGTGTCCAATTCTTCATGACTGCATGGACTGTAGCCTACCAGGCTCCTCTGTCCATGGGATTTTCCAGGCAAGAGTACTGGAGAGGGTTGCCATTGCCTTCTCCATCTCCCTAGCACATACCCATATTCCTCCCTGCCCCAACCCCCAGGGGGAAGGCTTCTGTTCAGCATAAACCATCTTGTCTGTATAAACAGTTTAGGCACAACGAGTCTTTCTAATCAGTCAGAGGATGTTGAGAATCATCCTGAGGCCCAGGTTTCCAGACACTGACCAACGGCCAACCATGCACGTAGGCCTTTCTGTGAATACCAGTCTCAAGCCTGCTATGTAAACTCTCTTCTGCACATTGTTATCAACACTGAATGTCTTTCTGAAAAACCATCAGTTCCCTGATTAAACTGTTTTGGTCTCCCTTAACTTCACTCCAGGGCTTCCCTGGTGGCTCAGTGGTAAAGAATCTGACTGCAATGCAGGACATGCAGGAGACACTGATTCAATCCCTGGGTTGGGAAGATCCCTGGAGGAGAGTGTGACAACTCACTCCAGTGTTCTTGCTGAGAAAATCCCACAGACAGAGGAGCCTGGTGGGCTGTGGTCCATAGTATCACAAAGTCAGACACAACTGAAGCGACTGAGGACACAGGCAACTTCATTCTAAAAACCAAACCTCCATTTAATGATGAAAGTCTATTATAGGGCCTCATACACTGTAGGCACTGAATATGTTGTATAATTGATAGGGAAAATGTACAAAATGCCTCATAATTTTGTCATCCTATACATTTTCCAGTGTTATCTCATCTTTCCCTAAAGCATATTTGATATTTTAGACTTTCCAAACTCTGCTCTACTCATGTTTTCCCACATGGGTGGGAAAGCTCTCTGCAATGGGAGTTTCTTCTCCCTGAAGTGTTCTTCCTTCCATTGCCCAAGGTTAAGCCCCAGCTGAAGAGTTAGCGCTTCCTTTCTCATCCTCTGTGATGTACTCTGTGCGCAGTTAGTGTGCTTTCTGTGTTTCTCTGATATAGCCCCTATTTCTTTAGAAGATTTAGGAACACATACAATGAGAATGAAGACGTGTTTTTATATGGATGGCCAAATGGTCACATAGATGGCCGCAAGGTATCAATAATATTTATTTGCCTGGTGACCTCACCACAGATAGAGATCAGACTCTTAGCCTTATGTGCTCAGAAACTAGCCTCAGTCATGTCTCAGTTAATAAGAATGATTGGACAGAAAGATGCTAACTCACACTGAGACCTCACAGAGGCAATTTTGTTAATTTAAAATGAGAAAAATCTGTGAAGCCAATTTGACATTCACATTTATCTGATAAGTACATTTACTCCCCATAGATAAACTATGCTGAAAGCCAAATTATCAGGGAGATGCTTGATAAGCGTGGAATCAGAATAAGAGGATTTATATACATTGTATAGTTTCAATATTTTATGGCATTAGAAAAAAAATATTTTATGGCATTAGGCTTCCTTAACTGATCACAACAACTTCAGCATCAGGGGTGTGACTTCAGGCAGAGCATATAAACCTGTAAGCCTGATAAAACTCTTCCTGGATAGTAGTTATACAAGCACTACCAATCTTTGCCTGCCTCTTTTCTCTCTATATATGACCCTTTTTCTCTATATATTTAAGTGGCTGACCTACCTCTTATCTAATTGGCACATTGTTTCTGATTTTATTATACTTAAATAAGACTGTAGTCTAAATGTTATTGGCCTGGAGATGAGTACATTTCTTAAGGTGAAATTTGCAAATGTCTGCTTTGATAGATTGTGTTGATTTCTCAGGGCAGAAATCAATCAATTTTCTTATTCTTATTTTGTGTTTGAGGTGATGAGGAAACCTTGGCATTGTAACTGCTTCCTTATTTTATACATTTGATTTACTTGGAAATGTGTGACTCAGGTATCAAGGATCATGATTTATTAATTCCAACATCTCAGTATCTAGCCCAGACTTTGCATATGTTGCATAAATGAAAGTTAAGAATTTTCTTTGGTGGTGAAGTGGTGTTTATTTTATTTTATATTTTAAACTACCTTAAATAAAATTGTTATTTGGAATCTGTAGTAATTTTATTTATTTAAAATTTTTAACAAGTATTTTAAATTATTTTAACAAGTAATTTTAGCATTTTAGAATTTGTGATTTTGAGTGTTCTTTTTAGGATGTGATATTCAATCAATTAATAATATATCAAGACAGAGAAAAAGAAAAAGTAGTTAAAAACAAGGTTCTTATAATTCATTATGTTAAAATACTCATATATTGAAATTATACAACATATTGTGATAAATCTTTCAGTTTACATCAAAATGTTGAGTTTGTCAGGGGCATTCTGAGGTTCCCTGCGTTTTATTGAGATCTTGTTTTTGTAGTCACAGTGGCCATGTTGCTGCAGGTATAACAGAACCATGGGCTAAGATGTATCATATACAATAAAATTATTATCTACCTTACTATCCACAAAGTAGTGGACTAAGTGAAGGTAGAAATGGGCAATGAAAACATCAGCTTACTAAATTGGAGCAAAATAAGAGACTAAATGGCTGGCTTGCAAGATTAAGTCAATGTGTGTTAAAACTCAATAAATGTGAAAGTAAAGAGGATTTCTTTTTTGTAGATTTTTTAAGGGCCATTCTGACTGCTGTGAGGTGATACTTCATTGCAGTTTCGATTTGCATTTCTCTAACAATGATGTTGACCATCCTTTCACGAGCCATCTGTATGTCTTCTTAGAAAAATGTCTATTTAGATCTTCTATCCATTTTTTGACTGGAGTGTTTGTTTGTTTTGATGTCAAGCTGCATGAGCTGTTTGTATATTTTGGAGATTAATCCTTTATTATCTGCTTCATTTGTAAATATTTTCTCCCATTCTGAGGGTTGTCTTTTCATTTTGTTTATGATTTCTTTTGCTGTACAAAACTTTTAAGTTTAATTAGGTCCCATTTGTTTATTTTTGTTTTTATTTTCATTGTGCTAGGAGGTGGATCAAAAAAGATCTTGCTGTAATTTATGTGAGTGTTCTGCCTATATTTTCCTCTAAGAGTTTTATAGTAAATGAACTTATCTACAAAACAGAAATAGAGTTACAGGTGTAGAAAATAGACTTATGGTTACCACAGGGTAAGGAGGGGGAAGGGATAACTTGGAAGATTGGCACTGACACATATACAATATTATGTATATATAAAGCAGATATCTAATAAAGACCTACTGTACAGCACAGGGAACTCTACTCAATACTCTGTAATGGACTGGGAAAAGAATCTAAATAGAGTGGATGTATGTATATGTATAACAGATTCACTTTGCTGTACAGAAGAAACTAACAGAATAATGTAAACAGCCTATATCCCAATAAAAATTAACAAAGCAAAAGGAAGTAAAGAGGGATCACCATTGGACAGACTGTTGAGACATTTTGGAGAAGATAAGGAAGAGGGGTAGGGTGTGACATAAGAACTTACATAAACCTCCCTTTTGCTTTTAGTTTCTTTTTTTTTGGCTGATCATATAGTACTGAGAATTATATCACATTTATGAGTTTCAGAGGAAAGATCAGTTGCCAAACATGACACTATGATACCATTTCTAAATACAACTGTTCAAATCTGGGGAGGGATGGTGCCATGAGTGTTTCCTTCTTACCTAAGCTGAGATTAATGGTGTCTCCCTCTTTCTTACCTAGTGGATGAGACAGTCCTATAAATATTCCTTTTCCAGCCCTATGAGTGGAACTGGATGAAGAATGAAGCCTTGACTATATCACTGCCAGCGTCATGGGTCATTCCTCTCATTGAACCTGCTTGTACTACCCCATGGCAGAGGATCTAGGTTAAAATTGATGACAAATGGAAAAAAGGGGAAATAATTGTTGGTGGAAAGGAAGTTACAAATGAATAAAGCTACAATGGCAAGGTCACATTATCTTGCTATTTTGTGAGAGGCTGAGAGTAAGAGAATGAAATCATCTTTTAGCTGTATTTACACAGGTACAAGACAGATTATGTAATTTGCAGAGCTCAGTGCAAATTAAAGTGCAGAGTTCCTTGCTAAAAAATAATTAAGCTTTATATATATATATCATATTATATTATATAATTTAAAATATATAATTATATATATATAATTATGACTGATTTATGTTGATGTACAGCAGAGACCATCACAATATTGTAAAGCAATTATCCCCCAATAAAAACATTTTTTAAAATAAATAAGAATTTCAAGTCAGCTCAAAACTAAACAAAATGTAGGTCTCTTCCAAATCCAGAGCCCTGAGGGACTGCACAGCTTGCAAACTCCAGGAAGCTGGTTCTGAATCCCAAAATAGGGAAACTATTTGCCCACCAAAACACACTGCTTTTTCTGGAGCTGAAGGTCTAGGATGGGTCCTAGTAGATTTAAAAAGCATTTATGCGAAGTCAGCAATATGATGCGTCTCAGTGACACTTTGAGGCCTCTGAGATGAGCACTTGGAATAATTCTTATGTTGCTTTGTCTTTTGTTTTCCATTTTACAAGTTATATATAAGATTTTACAGAGGCCTCTTTTCAGAAGGTGCTGCTGCTGCTGCTGCTAAGTCGCTTCAGTTGTGTCCGACTCTGTGCGACCCCATAGACAGCAGCCCATCAGGCTCCCCCGTCCCTGGGATTCTCCAGGCAAGAACACTGGAGTGGGTTGCCATTTCCTTCTCCAATGCATGAAAGTGAAAAGTGAAAGTGAAGTCGCTCAGTCGTGTCTGACTCCTAGCGACCCCATGGACTGCAGCCTACCAGGCTCCTCTGTCCATGGGATTTGCCAGGCAAGAGTACTGGAGTGGGGTGCCATTGCCTTCTCCGTTTCAGAAAGTAACATGTATAAATTGTTGCTTCCTGAATGTGTGCAAAAGACATGGTTTTACAACAAAGCCATGAGCCACAGGTAGCTGTTAACCCAAGTGATAATCTGTTGAAAGCGTTCTTGGAATCAGTAGACAGAAAATGTCATGCTTTATCAGGTTCTTTCATGCCTGTAGACATGTATTTTTGTAAATAGAGATCAAGGTAAATAAATGATCAAGGTAAAGAAAACAAACTGAAATCAGTTTAAGGATGCCTTTTTGGGCCCACTTGCAGACTCCTCAGAGCCCCGATTTCCACCAAAAACACCTAGGGGTGTCCAATTGGTTGTCTCCAACTAACCATGTGACACTGTCCTGAGTAATTCAACATCTTAGAGTCACACATACTTAAATTGTACTCTAAGTCCTCAATGGCAACAAAATATTTAGTGGGAAAATCAACATTGGCTAAAACATTCCAAAGCAAATTGAGAGAAATTGGTATGTGTCCATGTCCTGGGACAAGTTACATTTACCTTTAATGAAGAGAGACAGACTGAGGAAAATTTGTATGTGCTGTATTGCGTGCTGAAGTGATACTATTACAGAAGGAAGTACAAAGATGGCATCTGGCCTGTTAAGACAGAACAGCTTTAGAAAAAAATGGATAAAATGAACACAATAGCTAGACAACTTGCTAGGAACATAGATAGGAATGAGTATGCATACTTACCTTAAGGGGCTATTAAGTGTGTTTCGGCAGATGGAAACAGAGGTAGATCAAGGAAAATATCCTAAGATCTTGTCAGCCAAAGCCAAGGAATACATGTGTGATCTACTAATGGTCTCTCTGACTTCCAAGGCTCCATGCACAAACAAAACCTAGATGTGTTTGTCAGGGTTCTCCAGAGAAACAGGGCCAGTGAGATGACACATAATAGACTATAAAACATGGATTTGGCTCATGCAGTTATAGTGGTTGATGAGTCCCACAGTCTACATTTGGTAAATGGGAGACTCAGGAGAGCCAGGGGTGTAATTCCAGTTTGAAGATCTGCAGAGGAGATCCAGGAAGAGTGGCTAAATTAGTACAAAGGCAGAGAAAAAGATAGCCTCCCAGCTTGAAGGCATTCAGGCAGGAAAGGTGGTATGTGCATGCGTGTTCAGTTGTATCCGACTCTTGGTGACGCCGTGGACTCTAGCCTGGCAGGCTCCTCTGTCCATGGAATTTTCCAGGCAAGAACACTGGAGCAGGTTGCCATTTCCTTCTCCAGGGGGTCTTCCCAACCCGGGGATTTAACCCATGGCTCCTGCGTCTTCTGCATTGGTAGGCAGATAAAAAATTCCCCCTTACTCACATGAGGATTGCCTTTTTTGTTCTATTCAGGTCTTCCTGTAACTAACTGGGCTTCCCTGGTGGCTCAGACGGTAAAGCGTCTGCCCGCAATGCGGGAGACCCGGGTTCGATTCCTGGGTCGGGAAGATCCCCTGGAG
>NW_011495072.1:21226813-21231245 GCF_000754665.1 Bison bison bison
CCCCTGGAGAAGGAAATGGCAATCCACTCCAGCACTCTTACCTGGAAAATCCCATGGACGAAGGAGCCTTGTTGATAGGCTACAGTCCATGGGGTCGCACAGAGTCAGACACGACTGAAGCAATGCAGCAGCAGCAGCATCCCTTTTTGGAAAATGCAAATGATTTTATATGTTGGTATGCATCTTTCTACTTTTTTTGTTCTATAACTGTTGAATGATGCAAAAAGAACCATGACAAGTAGTTTATAACTCAGAATGCTTAACCAAGGATTAGGGATTGGGCTGTGCAAATAGAGGTCTAATCTTAGTCATTCTGTTTCAATTCTGTGCCTATCTTTGAGACAGCAGGGGCCTGCTGACTCTTGGCAAAACCTGAATAAAAAATGCTAGCTAGTGAAATATGCTAGGATCTGCAAAACACCAGGCAGCAAACTTAGCACTTGATCAGCCTTGGTTTTGGAAGATGTACAGATTGATGGTTTACACCTGGCTTTAGTGCGTGCTTTGGTTTCTGCAGTAGAGACTGGTCATGCAACCTGCTTTTGGGCTTGTGATCAGAGAGATATTAAAAACCCTACATCAAATGAGACTGTGGTTCCACTAAGACTGAGATGTCTTGTGTAATCTTAGTGATTCCTGATCTGAAGATGAAGTGTGTTCTGGAGATTGAGAAGGAACCTGGGAGAGGCAACCGGAGGTCTCAGGTCTCTTTGATGTGGGCCTGTACTTCCTTTCTCCAGCTGCACCATATTCCGTGTCCTTTTAAGTCTTCTGTGAGTACACTCTCTGGAGTATGAGGAGTCCTTTCAATGATCAAATATGGTATAATTATGGCTCTTTTTTGTTTTGCCTGAACTATAAAATAGTAGAGGCAATTTCCCTTTATAAATATTTTAGTATGTATTTCTCTTACATAGTATAATTATCAAAATCAAGAAATTAATATGAATATGATTGTATCTATTATATTACATATTATATTTTATAAAAGCTATGCAATTTATTCATATTCGTCTTTACTCAGATTTTATACAAGTAACGCTCTATTTGGTCAAAATACAAAACAAAACCAAACCAGAAATACAAGGCCATGTGTTACATTTGGTAATCACATATTCAAAATGTTTCATTTACAACTTCCCTTTGTCTTTGTCTTTCATGAAATTGATAATTTTAAAGAATAATGTCAGTTATCTGGTGGACTGTTTCTCTATTCAGGTTTGTGCTTCCTCAGGTTTAGATTCAGCTTATGGACTTTTGTGGGAGTGCCATAGATCTGATGATAAATTCTTAATGGTTTACATCAGGAGGCACATGCCATCAATTAGCCTCATTATTGTAGATACAAACTTTGATCATTTTAAGTTTAACATTTGTATCCTGTTAAAGTGATGTCTGCTAGTTTTTCCCTTTTAAAATTACTATTTTGCCTTTTGAATTAATGTGTATCCTCTGGGCAAATACTTTGATATTATCTAAATATCCTCTTAGCCCCCTTAACTTTATCCTGTAGTTTTAGGATAAAAGTAGTTGATTATCCATTGATAATTCTCTTTTCTTATTTTAATAAAATAGTTTCTGCATTTTAACCACCTACATCCAACACATACCCTAATCCCTCGCCTCTGGTAAACACAGATAAAATCTTTTTTCCCTAAGAGTTTGTTTTTTGAAGTACAATTGACCTATAACATGATGTTAGTTCCTAGTGTACAGTATAGTGATTTGGTATTTTTAAGCAAAATAATCACTATACAAAATAATCACTACAATAAATATAGTTATTATCTATCACTACCATACAAAGATACCACGTTATTACTGACTATATCCTCACTATATATATATTTAATCCTTATCATTTATCCCCATTAAATTTCATTAACTCATTGTTCTAATTTAATAACTTAATGAACATTTTCCCTAACAATAAGCTCATTATTTCCCGTTTCACAGTTTTATGTTTTGTAAATGTCATAAACAAACTTATATTGAAGCCACTGATAATACTGTTGATTTATATAAACATTTTCATGCTCCATATTACCACTAAATGATTATTTAATTAATTGTCTTGGACAATGTTTTTTTTTAAGTAGAATAATCTTTTTTGTCTGAAAAAGAATTTTGTTTATTTATGTTTCTCAGACCCAGAGGAGCAAAAAACTGTGCTAAAACCCATTTAAAGACCTTTTGTGTAATAGGCAGGTTAGCTCCCACTGGGATTGTTCTGGCCAGCAATCTGGCATGTGGGATGCTGAGTTTGCATTTGAACCTGAGGAAGGCACTAGCCTTTAAATATTTGAATCAACAGGAGAATTTAGAACTTGAGTGATTTCTGTAGTGGCAGCATGCAACCTTATTGCCTGTGCATACTTACTGAAGACCTTGGTATTATTTGGAGGAAAAATATTTGGAGGATATCTGGAAAAATATTTGGAGGAAAAAAAACATCCACAAAACCATATTCATTCAATCTTCACTTATTGTGGAATTAAGCATTTTGTATCAGGAAAGACATCTTCCTCAAAACTGTGTCATGTTGTTAGGGGAGGTAATTCGGGGAATAAGAGATAGTTCCTGTTGCACTTGAAATTGCTGGGATTCCTATCGCAGTGAAATGTGCAAACCTGTCTTGCACCACCAGGCTTTAAACATTTGCTCCTCCCACCCCCACATTCACAGATATTCTGGTGCAAACTCATCTTTTTTTTTTTTAATGACACAGATTTTATTATTGAAAGTTAATAATACATGTAAAGATTCCTAAAAAACTTCTTCAAAGATGCACATTATTATAAATATTACAAACCATCAAAATATCTGCCCATTGTTCATAATGGATGGTTGAATCATATATAGTTATAGCTAATCAAAAACCATTACAAATGTATTTACTGTCTTCAAACACTTCCATGTTTCATTACAAATGGCCGATTGAACACTTCTACATCCATTACAGTATTATATTTCCATTCAATTTACTGGTAAGATTTCTTGAACAGCTACAGTTTAATAGTAGCTATTGTACATTATAAATATTTCATCACCTTATCTTTTGTTGTCACTGTTTTGTTATTTAGTTGCTAAGTCTATCAACTATTTGTAACCCCATAGACTGTAGTCAGCCAGGCTCCTCTTTCCATGGGGATTCTCCAGGCAAGAAAAAATACTGGAGTGGGTTGTCATTTCCTTCTCCCAGGAATCTGCCCCACCCAGGGATTGAACCTGCATCTCCAATGTCTCCTGCATTGGCAGGTGGATACTTTACCACTGAGTGAGCCATCTAGTCAAACTTATTGCTATAATATGAATACTTTACTCCATTTAATGCAGATGCCTATGATTCCCACATGTATTTACCCATCTCTAAATCTGTGTTTTTCTTTTTTTGTGTGTTGTTTTTCTTATATAACTTCTATATTAAACATCTATATAAAAACAATTTAGTCTTTTTTTGATGACTGAGGATCATAAACATTTGTGTTGTTTTCTCTTTCCTTTTTTTAAAAAATTATTTATTATTTTTGGCTGTGCTGGATCTTTGTTGCTGCTCACAGGCTTTCTCTAGTTGCGGTGAGAGGGCTTCTCATTGCAGGGGCTTCTCTTCTTGTGGAGCACCGGCTCTAGCACAGGTGGCCTCAGAAGTTGCATCTTCTGGGCTCCAGAGCTCAGGTTCAGTGAGTGAGTGAGTGAAGTCGCTCAGTCATGTCTGACTCTTTGTGACCCCATGGACTATAGCCAACCAGGCTCCTCTGTCCATGGGATTTTCCAGGCAAGAATACTGGAGTGGGTTGCCATTTCTTTCTCCAGGGGATCTTCCTGACCCAGGACTCGAACACAGGTCTCCTGCATTGGCAGGCAGAATCTTTACTGACTGAGCTACGAGGGAAGCATAGCATTATATTAAGTAAGCAGTAGAGCAAACATCGATCTCAAAGTACCTATAATCTAGATACTAAATAAAAATCACATGAATAAAAATATAAATTCAAGATGAATAAGCACTAGGAAAAGGAATCTACAGGGATATTATAAGAGAGTAAAACAAAGGTAGCTAATTTAGACCATTATATATGGCAGACCTCTATTCTTTGAGAAAACTCAAAGAATAGGTAATTTAGCCAGATGAAGAATGAGAAAACATCTAGGCAGAGGGAATCGCATGTGCTAAAGCCCTGAGTGTACCAAAGAGCCTAGCGTGTTTAGGAAATGAAGAGAAACCTGCAGGAGGCAGAAGTTGTGGGGGGCGGGGCATGTGAAGATGTGAAGTGCATGGGGCCAGACATAGGGAAGCTGCTATTATATTTTATTGATTTAGATTTTCCCAGCTGGCTGTGTGGAGCACAATAAACTGCGGAAAATTCTGAAAGAGATGGGAATACCAGAACACCTGACCTGCCTCTTGAGAAACCTATATGCAGGTCAGGAA
>NW_011495072.1:21232019-21242121 GCF_000754665.1 Bison bison bison
ACTGGAGAAGGAAATGGCAACCCACTCCAATGTTCTTGCTTGGAGAATCCCAGGGACAGGGGAGCCTGGGGGGCTGCTGTCTATGGGGTCGCACAGAGTCGGACACGACTGAAGAGAATTAGCAGCAGCAGCCACAACTCATATGGAAATAGGTTTCACAGGAAAGTGAGAAGGTCTTATACACATTTTCAGAAAATCTCTGGGTTGAACAAATAAGGGAGAAAGTCCCTGAAATAGTCAATAAGCTGACTCAGGTCCAGGGAGTTGTGCCATGGAATAGTGGTAACAGTCAAGGGGGCAAAAAGTGGACAGATTCAGAACTGACTTTGGAGGAATGAGAAACAGGATTTGCTAATGGATTTGGTATGGGGAGAAGGAGGGAGAAGTCACTGATGACTTAGATTTCAAGGCATGAGTGAGTGGAGCCAGTTTGGAGCCAAAGACAGAGCAGCAGTGTGTATACCCAGGGGACACTTGATTTCTTTACCTATGGAACCGTTATCTGTCCCCTGATGTCTCATTTTACTTATATCCAGATCCTTGGTGTTATCACCAAGGACTGAATCTCCTAGAATTCTAGATATGTGAGGGTCACATTTGAGATCTTGATCTCTTTGACATCAGCGACCAAGTCTCACAATTTCAAGTTGTCTTGAAATGCTGTTCTTGGTAGGTGCTCAGAAAGTTAATTTTAGGTTAATTTATTATTGTTTATTTAGTGGCAATTGATTGCTTGATGATTTGCTCGTTGATAAGGATTATGTTTTTCATTTGCTGTTTACTCTTCTCAGTAGTTGGGTCATTGATAGGTCCATGGGGAATACATAGACACCTAACTGAAGCTGCATGTTCAATACTTGTCCTAATTGAATATTAAGGGTAGCAGGGGCAAAAGAACATGCACGAACCTCAGTGTGCATCAGAGGAAAAACTAGATGTGTATGCACATTACGCTTGTTTCTGGCTCTCCTTTTGGGTTTGGCCTGACTGCAGAGAGAGTATATTCTCATCTTTTTTCCTCTGCCACTTTCTAAATTGAGTGGGGCGATATTAAAGAAAAAACTGTTCTGGCCCTTTTTAAAATAGTACAGAAGACTTTATTTAGAGCTATTGTGAGAGGTGTCAAGTCTGTCACAATAGGAAGAGAGATCAGGTTCAACTCTGACTAAAACAAGAACAAATGGGGATTTATAGCTAAGGAGCTAAGGTGAAGGGATCAGTGGACAGAAAATTACTAAGAAGAGACATCAAGGGAAGGAAATTTTCTTATTAAATCAATTAGTTTCTGTTAGTAATCCTGATAGAGTCTCACTGAAGGCAGGCCAGGAGGGTGAAGGATGAGGAATTTGATCAGAGATGGAGGGTGGTCAAATATTTTAAGTGGTGATTCTCTCTAAACTGACTTAACAGAATTTGTGCTAAAACTAGGCTATGCAGTCCTGGCAAGGACAGGGACCAAAATCCAGATCTAATGGAGAAGAGGGCTTTGAGGAACTTCCCTCTAGTTTTTCTGGAGGGAGGCTTTGCAAGCAAGCTATGCCTTTTGGGCCCCGGGGGTTCTCCTGCCATCATTCATAGCAGCCAGTCTGGCCATGAAAGTCCTGCAGGCAAAGCTAAGCCGTTCTCCAAGCAACTTCATCAGTAATAAAATTTTTATTTCCAAAATTTTGACAGCTGTGTCTGTTTCTCAAAAGGTTAAGGACTCAGGTGGAGAATAGGGACATAATTGATATCCACTGATTTTCTAAGAACCCCAATGCGTATGTCTAGAAATGTGGATACATTTGCCTATTTTGTTTTGTTTTGTTTTTTTGTGTGTGTGCTTTTTTGGCAATGTAGGACAAGAGAGTTAACTAGAGAACTACCATTATAACAACATTGTTCCAAGCCCTGAGTTAGTTTCTTTAGGTGTGTAATTTCATTTATTCTCAAAATGATACTGAAGAAGTCAACATCAGCATAAAAATCCTCACCGTAAAAATCCAGAGCAGTGCCAGATATTTTATTCTAATTTAAAAAAATTTTGACAACTGATCCCAAGTATAAAAAGGACGGAACAGAAATTTCCATATGTTCTATTATTGCACTCATCTCTGACATACTGTGCAAATGAATATCAGTTTGGGATGTTCTATACTGGACATCTCAGGTGGAGTTTGGCTAAAGTGTAAGCTAAGCAAATGCAAATTAGCAACTTTGTGCAATCAACAGCTGTTTTATTGATTCTGTGACAGACTAGTGACCTACTGTATTCTACTTTCACTGCTCTAATTGTACTCATTTATGGTACATTTCAGATTTTCTTGAATATAGCTTCTCTGAACACCATGTAATTAAATGAGATTTCTTGGAATATCATATTGAGGTGATTTAATATTTGACCAAACTAAAAGATAGCCAAGGATCAGACAATTACTGTCTTAGAGGAAAAAAAAATTAGCAATGATTTGGAATTTTAAAAACAATTTAATTTATTCCTACAATTTTATCTTTTTTCTGAGAGTTGTTGTCTTCCCTTCCATAACTGAAAATGACTGATTTCCCATTTCTATGCCTGAAAGAAAGAAAGTGAAGTTGCTCAGTCGTGTCTGACTCTTTGCTACCCCATGGAGTATAGCCCACCAGGCTCCTCTGTCTATGGGATTTTCCAGGCAAGAATACTGGAGTGGGTTGCTATTTCCTTCTCCAGGGGATCTTCCCAACCTAGGGATCAAACCCAGCTCTCCCGCATTGCAGGCAGATGCTTTAACCTCTGAGCTACCAGGGAAGCCCTTACTTTCTGCCATATCTTATTGGCTTTCTTAAGATACTATGCTCTCTTCAGCTGCCTGACATGTATTTCTGGGTTCTCAGAGAGGCAACAGAAATCAGTCATTTTTATGAACTGAAAATATTAAAATGAGCATAGGCTTTACTCAGCTAATTCATGTCTAGGAATAAAGTCAGTTCTAACACAATCATTGTGTTCTTTGTGAATGATTAAGAATCAGAGTGTAAAAAATAGTGATTAAAAGGATAGAGCTTAAAATATGGATAGTTTCAGAATCACAATTAAAAGATTATTTTTTTCAATGATACAACTATCTTAAAACTAACTGTATTTTAGAGTAAACATTAAATATTAATCAATGGAAATAGAAAAACATAGGCAAAACATTCTGAGTAAGCCCTATGCATGTTAGATAATAAAAATTAACTCCTATGTTACCATTACTTAAATAACTTTTATTAGCCATTGCAAAGATAAAGACCAGATTGAAATTAGATATTTTAAAAGTGAACTGTCAAAGTTAGTTATAACATTAATAACTGGCACTAGTTTTTAATTATAAATAAAGAAAAAAAGATTAGGAGTTGTACATCACATGCTTAATATTATTAAACATCTCACCTGTGATGCTAATTTCAGGGTCCAAGCTTCTTAAAATTAATAGCATTTCATAAGTTAAAAATCAGGGTCATTATGGAAATCACAATGAACATGAAATGCTGGAATAGCTCAAACAATTTAGTGCAAATATTGCATAGATATATTTACAGAAAAATTCATTGCAGCATTTTTTCAATGAAGCATTCAATGCAATATTGCAGTCTATTTAATGATAGAAAAAATAGAAAATAATCTAAAATTTAAAAAATAAGGGATTGACCAAATACCATTTTGGCAAATTCCTATAGTGTTTATATGTACATGTAATGTATGTGTTTGGGACTTCCCTGGTGACTCAGTGGTAAAGAATTCGACTGCCAAAGCAGGAGATGCAAGTTCAAGCCCTGGGTTGGGAAGATCCCCTGGAGAAAGGAACGGCAATCCACTCCATCCAGTATCCTTGCCTCGGAAATCCCACAGACAGAGAAGCCTGGCAGTTAACAGTCTTTGGGGTTGAAAAAGAGTTGGATATGACTTAGTGACTAAACAACAACAATGTATGGATTCATGGTATATTATTATGTGACAAAAACCAGTTATACAATAGCACGTATATCACAACCCCATTTTAAAAAAATTATATTTAATACATTTTCTCTTGGAAGTATCTAGAAAAATATGTAACAAAATATTCAGACTAGTTTTCTAGAATCTGAAATTATGAGTGACTTCTCATTTTGCTTTTCTCTACCTTATTTTCCATAATGAATTTGTTACTAATTTACATGCAATTGTAAAAGAAATCCTGCTGCTACTGCTAAGTCGCTTCAGTCGTGTCCGACTCTGCGACCTCATAGATGCAGCCCACCAGGCTCCACTGTCCATGGGATTTTCCATGCAAGAGTACTGGAGTGGGTTGCCATCCTAAGTAACCCTTAAGATACTTTAGGAGTTGGAACAAAACTATCAGAAAATAGGAAAAAAGCCACAGCCACATGAAAAATTGTAAGGGCACACTCTCTTATCTTGATAACTGACCCAACAAACAATATTATAGAAAATCTTTAAAGTGCATAATGCTAAGCACTAATAAATATATAATTTATAGACTGCATCTAAGTTTAACTACTTATATTCTATTTGTTCTTGAGGAAAATTAAAGAAGTAAATTAGGTATAAAGGTGTAATGTTAATGTTCCCTGTAACTGAATGACCAAGTTATGAAAATTTGGTTTGGTAATTTTCCATCTAAGAATTAACTTTTTAAAAGCAGTTGACACTCTTTTATTTAGCCTTCTCCGTGTTCTAAGTTAGGTGCTACGCAAGCAAGCTGTCCAATGTCTCACTATCTTGCAAGAGAGAAAGATACATGCAGAACTGAATAATGTTTTCAATGCAGTAACAGCTTTTAGACAAAGTGCTATTCAAACACAGAGGCAGGAGTAGTGAATTCAGCCTGATATGGCAAGTTTCACTGAGAAGGTGAAATCTGAGTTGCCTCTTAAAGAATAAGATTTACTAGATGAAGATTGATGAAAGAGCTTTCCAGACAGAACAGTAAGAGCAAAAGAACAAAGTGTGAGATGTGTCAAGGGAACACCAGTTACTCCGAGTATACATATGTGTGGGTAGGTTTGTGTCATAGGGTGCACATGAGTGGGTGTGAAAGGAGCTATGTTAGTCAATTCAAACAATTAGCTATGTAAGCACAAAATGTAAAAGGTTAAAAAGACATGAAATATGAAAATTTTTATTCTGCAAATATAGATTGTTTCTGTCATTTAAAACTTATAGCAGGAAGGAAAGCTGCTTCTACTGGTCTCCTCTCATTTGCCTTTATTTATTTATTTTTTTTTTTAGTGTTTTATTTTATTTATTGGACACACAGCATGTGGGATCTTAGTTTCCCAACCAGGGATCAAACCCATGCTCCCTCCATTGGGAGCTCAGAGTATTAACCACTGGACCACCAGGGAATCCCCCTCATTTGCCTTTATATTTATCATTGCATTTAACCCTTTTCTCAACCCTAAGAAGTTAATTAATCTCAATTTACAGAGAGAAAATGGAAGCTACAAAAATTACCTTAGTCCCTAGAAAGATGAAGTGCAGCAGCAGAATTCAGAGAAGGTTCATCCAACTCCCCTAACCAGTATTCTTTCCATTATACCACCCAGTCTTTCTGAAATATCTGATTCTCATATTGCAACAAACAGAGGACACAACCCCACACAGAACACTATACCCACCACCACCATCACCCCCAACTATCTCTGAAAGTAGATAAACAAATGAAGGGAAACAAGATACTCGTGTGAAAAGTTTATAGACTGACTGCCCTATTCAGCATCTTTTATGGTGTTGGTACTGTGATGTGAATGTGAAGATTTGCTTCAAATACCTTGATTTTTCCCAATTGTGGCCCTCAACTGTCTGGATATGGCAGTATTTCTTGAGCTGGCAAAAAAAGCTCATTTTCTGCAGTATATGAATCCACACAAAGGTATTTAAACCAAACAGCTACTTCCTCCCTTACAAAGGACTGATTTGGAATTCAGTTGGTTGCAATCCACAGGTGTTTTAGATTTTTGACAGCAGCTTCCAATAGGGGTCTGATGAGCTGTCTGTGTTACCTGCCTGGGTGAGCTTTTGCCAGGTTGAGTAAACCCATTCATCCAGGAAATGCCCATGCAGTTGAAATGCTTTGTCACTTGAGTTTGCCTGTTTTCCTTTTATCTCCCATGCTCCCTGCCATGAGCCACCACAGTGTCGTATTAATACTTCATAAGGAGAGATGAAAGCCAGCCTCTGCCAAGACATTAAGATAGAGATCCTGCTTCTTCAGTTGGTTAGATTAACATATTAAACAGTCTATTCTGTTAAGATGTATCCAACTAAAATTAGTATTTCCTTTCTCATCATCCTAGTTGTGATTTCATGAGGTTATTTTTCTCCTAGTGGTGCTCCCTCCACTTGCTCTTCTCCAGTCATCTATACACTGCTGAGCGACTGATCTGTTGTAAATGAGAATCACATCATTTCACTCTACCTTCCCCCATTTAAAGCTGGAGCAACTCAACTCATCCTTCAATAGTCAGGCCATGTTCACCCCACAGGAGATGACCACTTTCTGGTCCATGCATCCTACATGTACATGGCCTCTACCCTTAGTATGTGTAGTTCTTTATCATCTGTTGCTCTTTGAGCTCAGGAATTCTGTCTATGTCTTTTTCACTAAGAATCTCATGTATGGCTGTCCCATCATATGTGTAAAGAAAACATTAGCTGAAAATATTAAATGAATGATTAAACAATAAGTGAATGAGAGTGTCAAAACTTCAATAGAAGGTGAAGGTAGAGGAGTCAGCAGATCTAACTGCTAACTATAGCATCTGATAAGGGTTAATGAAAATTGCTGGGATTTCTTGAAAATGATAAATGGCTAGTAGTTTTTTTTTAACTTTATTTATTTAGGTCATGCCTTGTGGATTTGGGGCTTCCCTAGTGGCTCATATAATAAAGAATCCACCTGCAATTCAAGAGACCTGGATTCAGTCCCTGGATGGGGAAGATCCCCTGAAGAAGGGAATGGCAACCACTCCAGTATTCTCGCCTGGAGAATCCTATGGGCAGAGGAGCCTGGCAGGCTACAGTCCATGGAATCGCAAAGAGTCGGACACAACTGAGCAACTAACACTTACAATTTATTATAACTTTGTGACTTGCATGATCTTAATTCCCCAACCAGGGATGGAACCCATGTCCCTGCATTGGGATCACAGAGTCTTAACCACTGGTCCACCAGGGAAGTCCATGTAGCTAGTAGCTTTTAATGCACACTTTCCTTGTTTGTAGACAGTCCTTGGTGTTTGATTTCATGGAATATCTCAGAGACTACCTCATAGAATATCCGAGTCTGCAAGTGTGTGAAAAATGCTTTATGGTGCTAAACACAGTGAATGTAAGATGTAACCTAATCTTGCTTTACCCTAGAGCTTTATGGAAAGCTCATCCTATTATGTGAATAATACTTTGGATTTTTTAAACATTCATTTTTCTTAAGATAGCTCAAATGCTTGAAACTGCCTTTCCTCTGAGGCTCTTAAGAAATAGTAAAAATTGGAGATAAACCAAAATTATTTAATATTTTATAGACTTCTATGGATTATTATTTCTTCTTTCTTCTCTAGAGGAGTGTAGAAGAGAATATTTTTCATTCTTTCTTCTAAAAATTTTGCTCCATTTGAATAACAGGGAAAAATGGTAGGGAGAAATCTGAAACTTTAATACAGTGGGAGATAGAATTTTCAAATTAGTAATCTTAAAAGTTAATTTCAACTATTCAATTATAAGAAATGCCTTATCCCCTCAATGTGATATATATTATATATATATACACATTCATATAGTCATACAGATAGATATGACAAGAGATAGAAAGATTGCATAATAGGTATTTAAAAGGTTACTGGTGAAGGAGAGTCATTTTTAAATGACACAATTATATCTGGATAATATTTTTATATTGGATGATAACTATGTGTTAAGCCTTAAGTGACCCTAACATTCTTGAAATGATAGAGAGAAACATGATGTTTAATGATTGGTACCTCAAATGGAAAGTTTTCGTTAACTATAATCTGAATAATTCCTCTCTAATTTAGAGAAAATATTTCGTGTCTTGTTAGTGCCCCTTCATTCTTCAGCCAACTTTTTAGGACAGAGCAGGTTGAACTGTTTTATAATTTGGAGTTAACAGGGACAATAATGAGAAAGGTCTATCTTAAGGCAACGGAGGTCACTGAACAGAGACATGAGACCTGAACTAAATATATTCTCAAAGGATCATCAGTGAAGCCAACTTGAAAATTATAGAGTTTATTTTATACCAGATACATGAATAAATGTTTCTTGTCTCCAAAAACATGTGAAAACATCCATATTCTAGCTTTGCATCCTAAGAAACTTCCTCCCAAATCATGGCTCATATTACTTTCCTTATAGATGAAGACCCACATGTTCAGCTTGCTCAATTTTAATACCAAAAAATAATAATTTAACTCCAATCATCCACTCAATTTTTGGCCAAAACCTTATGTCTTTATATTTACTGCTTTCTTACCTCCACATTCAACCCAGCACCTAAATACCTTTTAAACATCTCTTAAATATGTTCTCCTTTTACCACCCCCCAACTTAAGCCCAGCTCCCATGAGAAATTTTCTAGGAGAGATCACTAGTAAAATGGCCATTTACTGGTTGTCTGCTTTATCTTTGGACCCTCTCCAATTCCTTGTGCATACTGCAGCCAGATCTGTCTTTCTGAAAAGCAAACTGGATTATGCCATTCTAACTCTTAAAAACCTCTAGTGTTTTTAAATTCCAGTAAGGTTCAAAAACAAATGATTAAACATTGGTTACAAGTCCCTAAGTGGTCTGGCCCATCTCCCTTTCCATCATTCCTTCACCACACTCTCATCTCTTTAGTGTCATTGACTTTCTTTCAGTCCCTCACACTTAACCAAGCTCTCTCCCTCCTACACTAGACTTTTATACTTATTCTCTTGTCTGAAAAAATCCTTGGTCTCCTTGTCACTTGGTAAATTTTATTCTTCCTTTAAATTTCAGCTTAGCCACCTGTGACCATGACCTCTTACCTTACTCTCCACAGCACCATGGAGCTCTCTTTTATGAAACTAACCATAATTATAATTTTAAATTTATTTTATTACTAAAAAGTCTTCTTTATTGGGCTCTAAGCTCTTTGAGGATATAACCATATCTGGTTTTATTCCCTCATGCATCTCCAGAGTTTAGCCCAATAATCAGCATGTTCTGTTTTGTCAATATTTCTTAGTAATAATGGGCATGTTACCATGTACTGACATTGGAGAGAATTTTTATTTTAAGTAATGACAAATACTCAAATAAACACAAGTAGATTTTAACATAAGTGCATTACATATAGATGTCTTGAGGAGTATTATGAATTGTATATGGGTGTTTTAATATACTTCTTTCATTCCCAAGTCCACTCAGCAAACCTTACACATTTAGATTATTTGGCTTATGTCAAGACATGTGAGGCTTGAAATATGTTGTTGTCCACTTAAAATTATTAATTTCTCAGATTTGAAAGATAATTCTCATTGTATCCATCACTGGATACAATGGATTCATTAAAGGGAGCCAGTCTGGAATGAGTGTGAGATTTGGAATCAGATCTATTTGGTTTGAATCCTAGCTCTGCTGTTTATAACCTGTGCAAATTTAAGCAAACGATTTTATCTCTCTGAGCATTAGTTATGTTATCTTTAAAATTGTCATAAGGTCATTTTGTGGGTTATAATTATATATAATTACAATTATTCTATTTAATATGTACTAAATTAAAGGTCTTCAAATTGTTCTTGTTGCCCATACTTTCTTTCCTGGGAATCTGCATAGTTTGAAAGACATACCAATTATTCTCATCCCTTCTCCATATTCTATTTGAATGGACACTAGACTTTAAAACTGAAGGGAGCTAAAGAAAAAGGGCAGAAGGAGGACAAATATGCCAACCAATCATCATGGGACACTGATGTTATGTCTTATAGATAAGCTGAGAGAAAAATTAAACATCACTAGCCTTTGATGTCGGAGAAGGTGATGGCACCCCACTCCAGTACTCTTGCCTGGAAAATCCCATGGATGGAGGAGCCTGGTGGGCTACAGTCCATGGGGTCACTA
>NW_011495072.1:21242221-21306934 GCF_000754665.1 Bison bison bison
GGAGAATCCCAGGGACTGGGGAGCCTGGTGGGCTGCCGTCTATGGGGTCGCACAGAGTCGGACACGACTGAAGTGACGCAGCAGCAGCAGCAGCAGCCTTTGATGTAGTGGTTGCTTGATTTCTAATTGCTTTTAATTTATTCAAGTTATTCATAAAATGTCTTCTTTGGGAGGAATTGGTTTTGTTTATCTGTTTCTTGAAGGGATGGTGTTGGAAGAGGTCATCGAGAGGAAGGGACTACTGGTTGACCTATGAGTTGGGCCTGGGTAATCAGAAGTTCCTCATCCCCTTCCTGGTCCCTGGAGTTATGCTTAGTTACTGCACTTGGAGCCATTTTCAAGGGTGCAACCTTGAGAGAAGAATGTGTGATTGATATCGTCAGGATTGAATATGTAACTGAACCTAGTTAAGACCTCTACCTACTCTTAAAATTCTGGAGGGCAATGTAGAGATCTATTCATTTTGTGGTGGCACAAGACAAGCCTCTTAGGTAACTTCCTTTGCTTGATAAACCTGCCACCTACCAATCTGTAGTGATCTATGTCTTCCTTCCATTTTTTCTTGCTCTCCATGGATAGGACCAATTTCAGATTTCACCAGAGAAGCTCCCGAGTTTTCAAACCAACAAAAGGATGTCTTCATGCTTTATGCCATAATTTCTTTCAGTGTGCACTTTCAACTTTACATGGTTCAGAAGGAAGATTAAACGGATACTACAAACATAGTAGTCAATTCACACTTAGTTAAAAATTACAAATATGGCAAATGACTGCATGAGGCTGTTTTTTAGATGGTGAGGACATTGAGATATTCTTGAGGCTCCTAATTTTATTAAAAATTATAAGCTGAAAATGATGTAATCAATCATTTGGCTTCCCTTACTTTTAGGGAAGACTGTGGCTAGGCACAGAATCATATGGCTCACTGATTCCAGCATATTGTATGTCAAAGGTAAGTTTGTAGATCAAAGTCTGGTTAGCTTTTTCTCTAAGGATTAGCCATTGTCTTTTGATGTCTATTTTTCAAGCAAGTGACTATGAGATTTTGTAGATAAATTTATTAGTAAAGAGGGACCATAAGACCGTTCACCAACCAATCAAAAATATTATGAGTTAATAAAGTATAGAACCTCTGTCTTCAGAGGAGAGGTAATAAATATGAAGTCAACAAATGATAAAGCATTATCCTTTGGCTTGTTATTACCCATTACAATATTTTATTATTGCATATAGTTAAGAAATAGTTATAATTTTCATATAAATAATAAAAACATGCACTTTAAAGGGGTTTCCCATGCTGGCTCAGCAGTAAAGAATCTGCCTGCAATGCAGGAGATGTGGGTTTGATAGCTGGATCAAGAAGATCCCCTGGAGAAGGGTGATGCAACCCACTCAATTATTACTGCCCAGAGAATCCCATGGACGGAGGAGCTTATTGGGTTACAGCCCGTTGGGTTGCAAAGGAGTCGGATATGACTGCAGTGATTAAGCACACTTACACTTTAAAGATGTAGCAATAGACTGTAAAAATCTCTCTTCACGGGCATTAATTTTCACAAATTCTTCCTTGATTAATACATTACAATAGCAATTTATATGGTTAACAATTATTTAGTGCTTCAGTGTCACACTTTGTTTTTTTGGGGCTCCAAAATCACTGCAGACGGTGACTGCAGCCATGAAATTAAAAGATGCTTACTCCTTGGAAGGAAAGTTATGACCAACCTAGATAGCATATTCAAAAGCAGAGACATTACTTTGCCAACAAAGGTCTGTCTAGTCAAGGCTATGGTTTTTCCAGTGGTCATGTATGGATGTGAGAGTTGGACTGTGAAGAAAGCTGAGCACCGAAGAATTGATGCTTTTGAACTGTGGTGTTGGAGAAGACTCTTGAGAGTCCCTTGGACTGCAAGGAGATCCAACCAGTCCATTCTGAAGGAGATCAGCCCTGGGATTTCTTTGGAAGGAATGATGCTCAAGCTGAAACTCCAGTACTTTGGCCACCTCATGCGAAGAGTTGACTCATTGGAAAAGACTCTGACGCTGGGAGGGATTGAGGGCAGGAGGAGAAGGGGATGACAGAGGAAGAGATGGCTGGATGGCATCACTGACTCGATGGACGTGAGTCTGAGTGAACTCTGGGAGTTGGTGATGGACAGAGAGGCCTGGCGTGCTGCGATTCATAGGGTCGCAAAGAGTCGGACACGACTGAGCGACTGAACTGAACTGAACATCCCAGATACTACTATCATTATTTTATATGCCTAATAATCAGAAAATTTTGTTTAGGTAAGTATTTCTAAGATGTGTTTCCCAAGTGAGACTTGGAGAAGTTAGGTAACTTTCTAAAGATCTCTGCAGCTTAGTTTGTAATGAAGGTATATTTTGAGTTCAGGTTGATTCTGAAGCCTTTGATTTTGGTAAATAGTTAGAAATCAGCAGAGGAAAGCTGGTAGGAGGGCAATGTAGGATTGTTTTCAAGTAGTATTATTCTTTATATATTTCTGTAAGCATTTGATTAACATAAACAACTTAAATTCAGTAAGCTCTTTACCTCTGCATTTTCTTTGAAGGCTTGGAGGTGTGACTCTGCTGGTGAGTGCCACTGAAAGAGAATAATAGCTGAGAAGATGACTTGAGTGCTTTGTTGCTATGGAGCCAACAAGAAGGCCTAGACTGAGAGAAACTGGGATGTGTGAACAAAGATGTTGTTACATAAATCAAATCAATCAGTCATTCATTAATTCAACGAAGCAGTAAAAACCTTTTATTTTCCAAATAAGATTTTTGGTGTAAAAACACAAAAAAATAAACAGCATAAATTCTCTGTCATTTGCAAGCTCATGTGCTAGTGGGTTTGGCAAGAAAAGTGAAAGTGTTAGTCACTCAGTTGTGTCCAAATCTTTGCAACCCCATGAACTGTAGCCCACCAGGCCCCTCTGTCCATGGAATTCTCCAGGCAAGAATACTGGAATGGGTTACCGTGCCCTTCTCCAGGGTATCTTCCTGACCCAGGGACTGAATCCATATCTCCTGCATTGTAGCAGATTCTTCACCTTCTGAGCCACCAGGGAAGCCAGGGTATGGTAAGAGAGGAATTCATCGGTATGTAAATTAATTATTGCAATAATAAGATACATTCCATGGTAGAGGCATGGAGAAAAGTACTCTGTGCACACATAGAAGGGAGTGTTTAACTGGTTAGAGTTTCAAAAATGATTTTAACTGAAAAAGTTATAGTTCAGTGTGAGATGGAGCCCTTCAGGTGACATGGAGAAATATGAGATGATGGTTATTCTAGAAAGAAGGAATGATATATACAAAGGCATCTGGAGACTCTAAGAAGTTTGATGTGGCTGAAATGTTAAGGGTCTCAATACCCACTTATGCACATCTTATGCACTTATGCCTAAGGGTCCAAATACCCACTTATGTTAAGGGTCCCTATACCCACTTATGCACATCTTGGACTATTGAAGTTAAAACACCACACCTGCCATGGTATACCTCTCTTTCTCAATGTTTATGGACTTGGCTCATGTGATTGTGGAACTGCAGGAGCTGGTGAGTCTGAAATCTATAAGGCAAATTGGAAGTCTAGAAATTTATGTCGGAGTTGATGTTGCAATATGGATCTGAAATCTGAAGCTGGATCTCTGTGTTGTCATCTTGATGCCAAATTGCTTCTTCCTTGGGAAACTTCAGTTTTTGCTCTTAAGACCTTCAAATGACTGAATGAAGCTCACTCACATCATGGAGAGATGATTCTGTTTTACTTGACGTCTATTGGTTATAAATCTTAATCACATCTAAAAACTGTCTTCACAGAAACATCTAGACTGATATTTAACCAGAGTGGGCACCATAGGCTAACCAAGTTGGTACAAAAATTTAACCATTATACCTGATAAAGAAAAACCAGCTTCTTCCTCCTTTTTTCTTACTAATACTGAGACCAAGTCTGGTATAGATACAGAGCATAGATCACCTACTTAAAGCCCAGATGGCAGGGTTTCAAGCTTTCAGAAAACCAGGAAGGCAAACTGGAGGTGAGTTGGCATGGGCATAAAATGAATCAATTAATACTTGTTTTGGCTACTCTGCAACCACTCAAACTTTTCCCCACACTTAAACTTTCAAACAAGAATGACAAAAACAAGAATATAAAAGCAAGAACAATGCACTTAATATAATTCAGCTATCTTTTGCACAAATAAAAAACCTACTTATTCTCTCCTCAAAGGAGAAGCACCAAATCTCATCTGTTTCTGCATCTATTTTTGGTAATGTCCATTTCTACACTGCTGCTGCTGCTACTGCTGCTAAGTCGCTTCAGTCGTGTCCGACTCTGTGCGACCCCAAAGATGGCAGCCCACCAGGCTCCCCCATCCCTGGGATTCTCCAGACAAGAACACTGGAGTGGGTTGCCATTTCCTTCTACACTAGTACAGTTATAATCACATCTTGTAGACTAAATTATGATGTTATCAGCAAATAATTCATCCTGTATAAATTCCTATATACATTAGCAGAAGAAAGGTATTTTGGAAAATAGAATCAACCTCTCTCTCACGGAAGAAAGTAGGGTTGCCTATGTTAGGCCTCATTTTTCCAATTTTTTATGAGGTTTTAGTTAATATTTGTAATTAATCCTAAATTTATGTTATTTTTGTAACATCTTTCTTATTAGCCACAGTTAAATTATTTTTTTTTTTTAGTATTTTTTTTATTTTTAGCTGCATTGGATTTTAGTTGCAGCATGTGGGATCTTTTCATTGCATTATTTGGGCTTGGTTGCCCCTCGGCATGTGGGACTTAGTTCCCTGACCAGGGATTGAACCCTCATTCCCTGCACTGCAAGATGAATTCTTAACCACTGGACTACCACTGAAGTTCCCAATTATTGTAGATTACTACTTACGAGTTTCTGGTTTTCTTTTCTAAATATAACTATTTTAATTTGTAAAGTCTTTTTTCATATCATTTTTTAAATCAAATATTGGTATGTAACATTTCCATTATTATTTATCCCAAAGTTTTTTTAAAATTTCTGTGAACTTTTTTCACCAGTGAGATATTTAGAAGTGATTTTAAAATTTCTCCAGAGTCTTGGTAATAATTTTTTGGATATGACTTCTAAAGCACAAGTAACAAAATTAAAAATAGGCAAGTGGGACTATATCAAATTTAAAAGCCACTACAAAGCAAAATAAACCATCAACAAAGTGGAAGGACAACCTATGGAATGGGGAAAACATATTTGCCAACCATATATCTGATAATGGGCTAATATCCAAAATATATAAAGAGTTCATTAAACTCAATAGCAAGAAAACCCAAATGACCCAGTTGAAAAAAGGCAAAGGACATGAATAGATATTTCCTCAAAAAAGATATGTGAAAAGCTGATAGATACATGAAAAGATGCTCAGTATCACTAATCATTCAGATCAGATCAGATCAGTCACTCGGTCCTGTCTGACTCCTTGCGATCCCATGAATGGCAGCACGCCAGGCCTCCCTGTCCATCACCAACTCCCGGAGTTCACTGAGACTCACGTCCATTGAGTCAGTGATGCCATCCAGCCATCTCATCCTCTGTCATCCCCTTCTCCTCCTGCTCCCAATCCCTCCCAGCATCAGAGTCTTTTCCAATGAGTCAACTCTTCACGTGAGGTGGCCAAAGTACTGGAGTTTCAGCTTTAGCATCATTCCTTCCAAAGGACACCCAGGACTGATCTCCTTTAGAATGGACTGGTTGGATCTCCTTGCAGTCCAAGGGACTCTCAAGAGTCTTCTCCAACACCACAGTTCAAAAGCATCAATTCTTCGGTGCTCAGCCTTCTTCACAGTCCAACTCTCACATCCATACATGACCACTGGAAAAACCATAGCCTTGACTAGACGAACCTTTGTTGGCAAAGTAATGTCTCTGCTTTTGAATATGCTATCTAGGTTGGTCATAACTTTCCTTCCAAGGAGTAGGGAAATACAAATTAAACCACAGTGAGACAGTACCTTATGCCTATTAGAATGACTGTCAATAAAAAGACAAGAGGTAACAGATGCTTGTGTAGATGTCTCTTTTGATGGGATTATAAACTAGCTCAGTCACTATGAAAAATTGTATGATACATCTTCAAAAAGTTAAAAATAGAAATACTTTAATTCTACTTCTGGGCATATGTCCAAAGGAAACAAAAACTTTAACTTGAAAAAATATATGCATCCCCATGTTCATAGCAGCATTTGTTTTCCGTAGTCAAGACATGGAAATAGAATTGACCATCAATGGATGAATGAATAAAGAAGTTGTAGTATATATAAACAATGGAATATTATTCAGCCATAAAAAATTGAGGAAATCCTACCATTTGTGACAACATGTCTGTCCTTTAAGATATTGTGTGAGGTGAAATAAGTCAGACAAAGAAAGCCAACTACTGTATGATCTCACTTACATGAGGAATCTAAAAAGCAAAGTCACAGAAAGAGAGATCATACTTGTGGTTACTAATGAGTGGGAGCAGGGGGGATTTGAAGAAAGGTGATCACAAGGTGAAAACTTTCCATTATGAGATAAGTAAATACTGGGGATAAAATGCATAGCATGATGACTATGGCTACATTGCTCTATTATACAGAGAAAAATTGTTAAGGGAGTAAATCCTGAGAGGTCTCATCACAAGGAGAAATTGTCTTTCCTTTTTTCCTTTCTTTTCTTTTTATTGTATCTCTGTGAGAAGATGGATGTTAGCTGAACTTGTTGAGGTAATCATTTCACAATGTGAATAAATCAAACCATCCTGCTGTATGCCTTAAATTTACACAGAGATGTACATCAATGATTTTTCAATAAATCTGGGGAAAACTTCATACAATTAACATACACAATTTGGTGAATTTGGACATATGTACATTCTTGTGTTACCCATACTGAATTGAACATAACCATCACCTTCAAAAAAATTCTTCAGGTATATGGAGGTTTTCATTTACTTTTTGAAACCGATTAATTGCATGTGGTTAAAGAATATGGTTGGTGGTATGTTTTTGAATTTTTTATATTATATTATATTATATTATATATTATATCTGATTACTGAGAAGAACATGTTGAAAACTCTTACTGTGACCAAGAATTTGTCAAATTTCCCTTACAGTTCATCCAACTCTTGACTTCCATATTTTGAAGTTATTTTCTTTTGATTGTTATAGCTTCTTGGAGAATTGAAACTTTCATCACTGTGCAGTAACCCTCTGTATTTATCTCAATTGTCTTCTAATGTTTTGCCTTCCTAATACCATTTCCACATTTTTATGTAGAAAGAAGACTCCTTTCGTGTTGGGGATCCATTCCACTGTGATTTGAATGGAACAGCCTCTGCTCTCATCCTGTGCCCCATTCTCAGGGTGGACTTGCATTTTCTTTCCAGAGTCTTGAAAAAATTTTCTGTATTCTTATCTATTCATATTTGCTTTAGTGGGTTTATTGCCGTTTGCAATGCATTCATTTCCCTGTGGGTATTATTTTGATCTTTAACTGAGTGTCAGTTCTACCATTTTACTAATTCTTTTGTTTCTTTATCTTCTTGTTGAAGTCTTCTGTCACTGAATCCATATTGCTGTTGTTCTTTTAAAATATTCTACTGTACAAGGCACTTGTAGGAAAAGCTCTATTTCTTTGACTGTAATTGCTTCCACATAAGGCTCTATGAAATTAAAAGATGCTTACTCCTTGGAAGGAAAGTTATGACCAACCTAGATAGCATATTCAAAAGCAGAGACATTACTTTGCCAACAAAGGTCCATCTAGTCAAGGCTATGGTTTTTCCTGTGGTCATGTATGGATGTGAGAGTTGGACTGTGAAGAAGGCTGAGCGCCGAAGAATTGATGCTTTTGAACTGTGGTGTTGGAGAAGACTCTTGAGAGTCCCTTGGACTGCAAGGAGATCCAACCAGTCCATTCTAAAGGAGATCAGTCCTGGATGTTCTTTGGAAGGAATGATGCTCAAGCTGAAACTCCAGTACTTTGGCCACCTCACGTGAAGAGTTGACTCATTGGAAAAGACTCTGATGCTGGGAGGGATTGGGGGCAGGAGGAGAAGGGGACCATAGAGGATGAGATGGCTGGATGGCGTCACCGACTCGATGGACATGAGTTTCAGTGAACTCCAGGAGTTGGTGATGGACAGAGAGGCCTGGCGTGCTGCGATTCATGGGGTCGCAAAGAGTCGGACACGACTGCGTGACTGAACTGAACTGAAGGCTCTATATTCATTCTTTAAATAATGTGTTTCTTTATTTCTACTTTTTAAAAAAAGTTGACGTTTATGGAACGGAAGCTTTGTTGTTTCTTACTCATTTATAACACAAATGGTCTTATTAAGACATTCCTTCTGTTTTGATATAAAGTGGGTATTTGTCCCTGTTCCAACAGTTGTCTGTACTAGTTTGGTGCTCATAGGCACTTTCTCAGGCACAAAATGTCAAACTTCCTACCTTTTGCCAGTGCAGAATGCAGCCCTGAACCTTAGCTTCTACAGAGAGTGAGGACCAGATTTGTATTTTCATTCTCATTTCATCTTCTCCCCCTAAAATCTATTTCTCTCCTCTACAATTTAGAGAGGGGAAAACACTAAGTGGCTTTCATGTGTCCTATTCCTGGAGTTTCTAGGGTGACGGGTGTAGCTGGGAGGCACTTTCTTTGGAGATCTTTGTATTCCACTTCTCATAATTCTCTGCTCACTTACCAGAATTTAACTTCCTGTTAAGATTGTCTCATATTTATTTTTACTTTTGCTGTGTAAATTGCCTTTTTTCCCCTTAAGTTTTCTCCCATTTAATAAGGTCACTATGACAGCCCCTGATGGATTTTTGTGCCTTATTAAGGGAACACTTAATAAAATTCAGTTGTAGATGAGAATGAGATAAATTCCTGAAGGTTGCTTTGGACATCTGCCTGAATTTCTCAGACACATTTTCATCAGCTTTTTTACAGTTAGTTGGGAGTATGTTTTCAATGGTGTTGAGGTGGAGGGTATGGCATATTTATCTTCTTTGTTTATAATTTTTCTCTGAGGGGAGATAAGGTTAGGAGGCTGCTGAGTCACATTGATCTTTCTGGCTGTACTGAGTTGGTACATCTTTCTTTAAATATTTGAAGCTGACATATCAGCTCCTTGCAGTGTTTGTTGTTGCTGCGTCCCTAAGATTTGGGGAAAATGGAAAATTAATATCCAGCCTCACCTTCTTTCTTACCCATGATTTTTAAACATGTGTTATTGATACTTAGCCCACGTTAAAAATACTAACAATCTGCCATAGGTGCAAGTGGCTACTGATCTAAACTATGCAAGTTGCAACTCCATTTAGTAACACAGAAAAGGCGATGAGCTGGAGGTAATGATGTATGGTTGTTTGTCCTAATAGCACCAGGATGCTATTGGAAACAAATTGCACGTCTGAGTAAAAAGACAATTTATTAACATTCAACATTAACCTTTGCTTTAAGAGAAATGCACATAGATTTATCATGTCATTTCAGTGAGCAACCTAGTAACTGGAAAGAAAATAGTCTCCATAACATCAGGAAAAAATGTAACCTGAGGGATTTTAAACAATATCTAGTAAGCATGACTGTAGAGACATTCAAGCACCCCAGAGACAGGAAAGTTATCATCAAATTATACATAATAAAACTCAGAGAAATGATGCATACATGAAATCTTCAGAGGATTCCAACTAGAAAAGCTAGCATTGATTTTTTTTCTAGGTTTTAGATTCATTGTCCATAAATTAGTGATCTACTGTGAGTAATCTATTTCTTGACTTTATTCATATTTGTACTATACTTCTCTTATCCAAACCACTGATACAGCTTTATAAGATTCCAGTCACTCTACTTGAAGTAGAGAATGGAAACAAGTAAAAAAGATAAATTGAAGGGCAAAAGAAATATGAAATAAATAAGTTTAAAAATTCATTAAGGTGTTAAGTATAAATAAATTCCTTCTTCATATTCTAAAAGCAGAAAAGTCTTTTAAAATAAGATAAACCATGGGAAAATTCAAATGGATGATTATTTGCAGTAAAGGAAAATGAGTTAAAATAACTGGGAATATTAAAGTTTATATTTTTACATTCTTCAGATTTCTCTTGATTCTTCAATGTCTACTTTCCTACCCCTCTGCCTAATTTTAGAAAAGGTAGATGGCTAAGAGGAAAAAAATGTGAGGTTCTTTTTGCCTTCAGGGTAACCAAGGAAGCAGACCCTTTTACAGCCTTTGTCTGATTGAACCCTATGAATTCCAGCCTGATAAGAAACTCAGGCCTCCTTTTAACTGTTTTCCTCTCCTACATCCAAAACAAAAATACTGCAAATCCTCAGTGCCAGCTGGCACCCTGGCCACATCACATTGTAGATCATATTTCTACCTCTATCATCCGCACCTCAGTTTATTTAAAACACAAAATATCATAAAGTAAACACCCAAAGCAGCCTGGAAGTGGTAAAGTAAGGGACATAATGTCACATAATATCAACATTTTCTACACTCCTATGGACTGTACTCAATAGAAGTTCAGAGTGTCTCAATTTTTTTTTTTTTTTTAATGTTGAAGCTGATCATCTAAGTGCTAGATCATTTTTATTTTTTTAATTTTTTGGTCACACCAGTGGCACATGGGATCCTAGTTCCCTAACCAGGTATCCAACCTCTGGTTGAAGTCCAACCCATTTTAGAGGAAATGCAGAGCCCTAATTACTGAACTGCCAGGGAATTCCCTCTCAAATATACTGTAAGCTTTGTTCATCATCTTACAACTCACAGCTTCACCTCTCTGTCGTCCAACCTGCCAATTCCTTTCCCTGTGCCCTCTGAAGCTCATGCTCCATCACTAGCAAAATCTTCTGAACTCTCAGCCTCTTCTCTCAACGTTCCCTTCAGCTGCATGTCACAGCAGAAGCTCTCAGTTCCCTGAGAACACGACATCCCCCCATAACCTTATCAATGGGTGATTGCTTTCTCCTGCACTGGCCCCAGCTAGAAGCAGGGTAGATATTCTTCTTTCTCTTTTTCCAGGTCAGTGCTCCTTTTCTCCATCTGAAGAATCCCAACCTCTTTAGCACAGATCAACAAACAACAGAAGATTCACTTGGCCAAATGTCCCTATCCAGTTTCTGCCTCACATCTTTGTTCTTTTTTAATAAACATGTTGGGAGCCTTGTGTCTACATTTCCTGCTTCACTTTTCACTACTTTGCTTCTCACTAACTGAGTGTCCCTCACAATCAGGCTTTCACTGCCAGCATTTTACTGAGGCTGCTGTTGTCAAAGTCAACCCTCCTGGTGACTTAATGCAGCCAGATCAATAGTCAAATCGAATTTCTCACCTTGCTCTACTTTCTGCTTCATTCAACACTGTTGATCACTCCCTTTTCCTGAAATACTTTTTTGACTCATCTTTCGGGACAGTAACCTCTTCTTGTTCTCACAACTATCTCCTTACATGGGTTTTTCCAGTCTCCTTTTCTATTCATCTTCTCCCTGAATTCTAGGTTTTGGAGTGCCTATAATTTGAAATTTCCCTTTTTCCTAACTTCATTTCCTAGTTGATCACATCCAGACATCCATCTTTGAATACCATCCATTTACCAATATTTTCCACATTCATATTTCCAAACAGTCCTCTTCTCTGAATTCCTGTCTCATATGTTTAACTGTCTTGGTATGTGCTCATTTGATCAGTCATATCTGACACTTTGTGACACCATGCACTGTAGCCTGACAGGCTCCTTTGTCCATGGGATTTTCCAGGCAAAAATACTGACTTGGGTTGCCATTTCCCTCTCCAGGGGGTCTTCTCGACCCAGGAATCAAAACTTCATCTCTTGCACTGGCAGGCAAATTCTTTGCCACTGTGAAAGAGGAAACAGAACAGGCTCTATCTTGAAAGCAAGACTCCATCTTGGGCCAGACTGTGGACTTTGAGCTATATGCCCAGTATCTATGGAAATGATGTACAAACTGCAAAACCAGGCCCCTGGAAGGAAGAGACCCAGGGCTCTCTGTTGCCTAAAAGAATACCCTAATTATCTATGTAACCGAATAGAATCATGCATTATATTATGCTTATTGGGAAATGACCACAGGCCTGTTGATAATTGTTCACTGTTAACTACCTAGGCTTAAGGCATATGAATCATGGGTTAACTTTGTATCTTTCTTTTTCCTTTGTTCAGACTAGTTTCAGGGAATTTGGGGAGGCGGGTTTGTGCACGTACACTTAGGGTATATAAGGTTTTCACAAAAACTGGTTGGGGCAAAGAGGAGACGGCAAAGAGGAGACTTGGCAAAGAGGAGACTTGGCAAAGAGGAGACTCTTCCTTGGGCCCACCAGTGTAATAAGCTGAACTCCACTCTCTGCATTGTCTTTCTGAGTGAGTTTGTTTCCCGGAACGCGTGGCTACAACAACTGCACCACCTTGGAAGCCCATATTTAACTATCTGCTGCTGCTGCTAAGTCACTTCAGTCGTGTCTGACTCTGTGTGACCCCAGAGACAGCAGCCCACCAGGCTCCCTGTCCCTGGGATTCTCCAGGCAAGAACACTGGAGTGGGTTTTAACTATCTACTCCATATCAAAACTTATCTAGAAAACAGAACTATTGATTCTGTCCCCAAACTCCCTTAGTATTTCCATCTTTGTAAATATCACTTTCCTTCCTCCATTTGCTCAGGCTTCTTCTACATTTCTTCCAGTCCATCAGCAAGTCCTGTTAGCTCTACCCTCAAACTATATCCTGAATTACCTTTATGACTACTATCATTCTTCAAGCCATTATCATTTCTCTCCTGGACTGTTGTAATAGATTCCTAACTTACCTCTCTGCTTTCAACTTTGTCACCCTGATGTCTCTGCTCTGCATAGGATCCAGAATGATAATTCTAACAAGGAAATTACACCACATCACTGCTGAATCTTCATTGCCTTCAGCACTTTCTGCTATATAGTTGTCACTCAGGATATTTTGTTGAATGAAGGCAAAAGAAATATACTTTAGAAAAAGGGATTCAATATAATAGCTCTGGTATGTATGTATATGTTAGTTCCTTTCATGGTTCAGTCTCATTATCACTCATAAACTTCCTTCTTGAATTTTGGGGAAAATTTTCAACCTCTATCATTCTTCCTTACCAACCCACAGCTGAGCGCCCCAAAATGTGATATTGAGAGTAGCCTTGTGGGTTTATCACAATAGAGAGCATATGTTGATGTTCTCCCTTTTGCTCTCTAGCATGCAATAGGAAATTCACTGACATGTTCCACTCCATCAATTTAAGAGACTATACCTTCATGATAGTTACAATTATTTTCAAGAACCACCATGTTTGTGCTGCAACTCTAAGTGTCAGGCATATAGAGCCTATAATATACATCTAACTATAATAGGCAAGGATTTCCCCAGGTGTCATTAGTAGTAAAAAGCCCACCTGCCAATGCATGAGACATAAGAGATGTAACTTCGATCCCTGGGTCAAGAAGATCCCCTGGAGGAGGGCAAGACAACCCACTTCAGTATTCTTGCCTGGAGAATCTCATGGACAGAGGAGTCTAGTGAGCTGCAGCCCATAGGGTCACAAAGAATTGGATATGACTGAAGAGACTTAGTATGCATGCATAATAGGCAGGATCACAGAGGGTTGGCGAGAGGATTTGTTGACTGATGAGAGAACTTGTACAGCTCCTCAGATCACACCATATACTTAACCCACCAATGTATAGCATCAGTCCTAACCTTGACATTCATTATTCGGTATGTAGATATTTTAGGAGGTTAGTATTCTGATTGGTTTCAGTAGTTTATCAATTTTTTTCTGAAGTTCAAATATGACAAAATGGGAAAAATCAGAAGTCTATTTTCTCTTTTTTCCTAAGAAAACTAAACTTCTTGTAATCAATCTACTGACTAGTTAATTAACAAGAGCTGAATAAAACCTTCAGGCCATGAAACACTTAATTTGCCTTGGGATTCTAATCTAGTTAAATGCCAAGTCTGGGGAGAGACACTATCTTGCTACATTGTATTCTTGGTAAACTGTTTGGAGTTAGAAAGAATCAGGGAAGCCCAGAAAGAATAAGTAGCTTTTGGCCCAAGCAGCTCTTTGGCAAGATAGACTTGGATGCCTGTGCTTGTCAGTCTCCATTAAGCGCTAAGAAAAGGAAAGAATGAGGAAAAAGCAATTTATGTCTCTGAAAGCCTTCTTGTATGTAACAGAAGACAAACCAAATTGGTAAACTAATACAGGTTAGTTGTGCTATGTCTCTGTGACCTTGTTGTAACAAATGGTAAAAAATAATAGAAAGCTGTTGCCTTTTCACTAAATCTGCTATATATTAAGATCATGAACTACTTCAATATATAAGAGAAAAACAATGCTTTTCAGTGTGAAACAACAGATGCCAAGATTTTATGGCTTCAGGGTCAGCATCCTGAAGAAAATTTAGTCACAAGAAGAGTAGAAAATTGAGTCTATAGTAATTTACACTCTAGCTTCTATTTTTGGCTTTATCTGATGACAGGAGACTCCAGGTTAATTATGGCAGGTCTAGTATTCAGGAAGAAGCAGAGTCAAGGCAAGGGTTGTGTGCTGTACAAATAGCTACTCCCATTAACTAGCCTTGGGATATTTCATTTGGGATGCCAGCATTCAATGCTGCTGAACTTGACACCAATCGAGTGATATTTGAAAGGCTTGTTTTGCTTCAATAGCTTTCACTTCCTTGAGTCACAGTTAACGATGACACATTTGTTTGTCAGGTGAAGGTGAGTGGCAGTTTATGCTCATTAGGAATTTATTGAGGAATTTAAAGTCTTTTAAAATCTAACGTAATTTGCTTAAAGAAATTCATGTTCAATGCAGTGGCGGAAATCATAAATATGATCAATTATTGAAAAGAGAAAGTGGTTATGTTGCTGAAAAATGAATGGAGAAATAATAAAGTCAGGGAGCCCTGTGATAAGGTGGGCCCTGTGCCCAGACCCAACAATGAAAGGGATTATTGTTAGTGAGTGTGAGACAAGGCCAAAGGCTCTTTGCTCCCATGGTCTGGCAGAGATAGGGAAAGACCAGGACGAGGTCTGCCCAGAAATAGGGCAGCAGATGGTGGATTGGATTGAGTAAGGGTGACGTGTAAATGCAAGTTTTTAAGCCATATGCTTGTTTGTACAGAAAGTGAAGCACAGATAAAAATATGGAAAAAAAACAATATTTTGCCACAAATTGAAAGTTAATATTAGATTTATCTTTGCCAAGTGCAAGATAGCAGAGGATAGCTCAAAACGTATAATTTGATTAAAAGAAGTTAACACAGAATCCTTTCTTTGAGCTCAGACTCTTCGCATGCCAAGGAAAATGATCTCCCCGATCCCATGTTTCATATTGGAAAGGACTCAGAGGGTTGTATTTATATGCTGACTTTTAATCTGCAAGTGAAATTTTCTTTTAAGTAAAGAATAAATAAATTATTTCAAAGAGCATTTTGTTTCCCTGAAGTGTGTTAAAGATTCCAAGTATAAAAAGAATGGAATATTTTTGTTTCTTAATTTAAGGAGTTGGAACAGCTTCATTAATCTGTGCATGTGAATCTTTGAAGTAGACAACAATCATATGATATCCTTTCCATATTTCACATGGGAAATCTCTGGTAATAAGAGTTAATGAATGGGCTTCTGAACCTTAACAATAGTATGGGACTGGGAGGACCTACTAACGTAAGTTCTAGATTATAGTCTTAAACTTAGGGATCTTGTTAGTTAAGGCATGTGGCACTTAAATACATTTTAAAGATGCAAATGAAAGCATTTGGGTCTTTTGTTGGGCATATGTCTTGAAAGGCTGAAATTGGAATTAATTATTTGAAAGATGATTTAATTTTATCTGGGCTTTCCCCCAAACAGCTTCTAGCATAGATGTTGTAAATGTGCACAGATTCCTCAGCATGAATAAAAGATTACCATCTTCTGTCCCATGGGAAAAGTATAAGCTTATATGGATACCACTATAAATAGTGCTATGCTTAAGAATATATTGATGTATATTCTACATGCCTAAGAGTATGCTAAAAAAAGAGTGCATTTACCTTAAGAACATTAAGTTAATGATAAAAAGATGAAACTATCCTATATCTAGGTATTTGCTAAGGTCAATTCTTGTTTTAGATAATTTTCTAGTTAATAATGTTGGTAATATTGACACCAGATAGGTGGTGTCTCTTTTACTCTCTTCGAACTGCAAGTCTACATCTTCCCATTGTGAAGTGTGCTGTTTTAGACATGTCAAGGTGTCTTGGCGTCCCCATTCATGAGCAAAGATGATACCACTTAGCTCAGTGCTGTAGTGAAGGATAAATGAGAAGATGTGCATGTAGCAGGGACTGAAGGTAAGACTCACATGAGGTTTATGTGCATAGACAACACCACTTCATTACCCTCCCTTAGATCTTCTCTGCGTTATAAATAGTCTAACAGTCTGAGAACATCCCAGGTTTGGTTCTAAACTATTTTTTGCATAGGACCACTCAGACTGAAGGGAAAGAACTTAAAGCTTGTCCACTGTGAGCTTCCCTGGTGGCTCAGTGGTAAAGAATCCACCTGCCAGTGCAGGAGACACAGGTTCGATCCCTGATCCAGGAAGATCTCACATGGCACAGGTCAACTAAGCCCGTGCACCACAATTACTGAGCCTGTATATACATAGATTCTTAAAAATCCAATAAACTAATGAATATAACCAAAAAAGAAGCAAACTCACACATACAGAGAACAAACCAGCGGTTACAGATGGGAGGCAATACAGGGGTGAGGGAGTGGAAGGTTCACAATATTGAGTGTAAGATAGGCTATAAGGATGTATTGTATATTATGGGGAATATAGCCAATATTTCATAATAACTGAGTATAACCTTTGAAAATTGTATTTTAAAAATATAAATGAACACTCAATGAAGTGAACAGTAGCATGGGAGGTGGTGGTGCAGATGAAGTCCAAACAGCTCTGAGTGGCTGGGGGCAGCTAAGCAAAGAAGCAATTCTTTACTTGGTGTTTAAAATGGTAGCAACATTGAATATGTATATCTTTCTTCTGTGGAATGCTAAAGTATTTTTTAAAAGAGAATCCTGACTCATCACTGCAGAAGCACAGAGCACACACTAAAAATAGCAGAATGGCTCTGCAGTGGGTGATAGCCGGTTTTGCTTTTCAAATAGAGGGGCGATCTACAGAGAATAGAATCATCTCCTGGCTAGAGGACCCTGTCAGGTGCCGGGGGGATTTTCCTTTCAGGTGATTAATAGGGAACAGTGGAGACAGAGGGAGGAAGAAGTATGGATTTTGAGGAAAGTGAGCTTCGTAGGTGGCACTAGTGGTAAATAACCGGCCTGTCAGTGCAGGAGATATGAGTCATGGTTTGATTCCTGGGTTGGGGAGATCTCCTGGAGAAATGCACGGCAACCTGCTGCAGTCTTGCCTAGAGAATCCCATGGACAGAGGAGCCTGGCAGGCTAGAGTATTTAGGGTCGCAAAGTCGGACATGGCTGAAGCGAATTAGCATGCATGCATGGTACTGTTTGTTGTAAGCATTTCTCCTCACTTCTATTAATGGAAATTAACATACACTCTGGTTTCCTCAAGGTCTAGATCAAATTGACTTTAGCCAAGAAACAAGCCCAACAGATACCTTTACAAAGTCCTCAATTCTATTTTGGCTTAGATTTGGGAAAAGCTATTCTTCACAGCAGCCTGGTTTTGCCTGACCTCATGTCATGGCCTCAGAGGAAAGTCAGTTGCTGAGAAAGTTCATAGGGACAACAAGACACCTTCTGCTGAATCTAATGTTTGGGCTCTTGACCATCCTCACAGTTGGGTTCACTGGTTTTTATGAACAAGTGACCAGAGTTACCAGCTAAAGAGCCTCAGTGTGAAACTGAGGGTATCTCCTGACCAGAGCTACAAAGACTGGACCATCTCTCTGTTTCCATGCACAGTGGCTCTTTCCAAAGACAGACACTGCATCTCCCCACTGCAGTGAATTCTGGTCAACTCCAAGTGAGCCTACACACCCCATTAAAATATAGTTGATTTATCAAATCATTGATGAATGGCACATTTAAAGTAGAATCATTAAATGCTGTGCTTTAACATTTTGTAAGAAATTAGTTGAAAGTAAAAGGAGAGAAAGAAGGATTTTTTTAAAAAAAACCTTCAGCTTATATAATGAAAGACTGCAAAATTTAGTCTTATATTTTATTATATTCTAACATATATTCAAACATATTTCCTTCATTTTACAAACATAGTATGAATATATTTTGATTAAGAAAATTTTCTATTATTTTTACTCAAGTTTCCAGCTTCAAGAGGAGATTTCTGAAACCAACTGATTCTGCTATTGATGTTTTGATAGTTTATGCAACCTCTTTTGGTCCTATTATCTATCTATGACACTTTAATAGAAATACTTTGAAAACAGAATTGTGGAATATTTTAAATAATAGCAGGTGTGCATAATGCTTGCTTTAATGTTCTTTTCTTGTATCTTGACATGTTACCCCAAATCTTCAATGACTTGAATATCATAAAATGTACAGTAATGACTCTTAAAAACACCTAAACTATGTTTTATCTTGAGCTGAGTGGGAGTTATGCTAGTGAGTCTCATTGTGGCCATTGCTGCAAACTCTTCCCTGAGACATTGATAAATGCAGAAATAGGCCTCTTTACTGTTAAGTTTCTCTGATTTGCCCATTCTATAGATATCACTGAATATTAAAGAAGAAAAATATGTGGGTCCTTTAAATAGCCTTTAAGTTTCAATATAAACACATTTATTGAGTAGTCATTTCAGTATCAATTTCTATGAAAAGAAATTTTCAAAGATGAAATATGTAACATTCCATTCCATATCAGCTTTCAAGAATAAACATTTGCAATGATTTTGATGTTATAGAACACTAACTTAAATCCCAATTAAGAAGATGTTATTCTCCCTCAAATAACTACTTTCATGTGTGTACCTGTATTAAAAAAATTGTTTTCAAATATTATAGTTTGAATTCTGTCAGTAAAAATTTTGTGAAATTTTGTCATCTCTCTTGTTATAAAAGTGCCAGGTAATATCCTTGATTTTGCCTCCAGGCTTACAAAACCTAAAATATTTGTTGTTTAACCCTTTATAGAAAAAAATATGCTAACTCTGTTTTAAGGAAATCATCCTAGTTGTAGGAGGGAAGATGGATTGTAAGGTGGTGAAGGGTTGGCTGAAGGTGCTATTGTAGATGTTCAGGTGAGAGAAGATGGTGTTTAGAAACAGGCAGGAGTGTCAGAGTGGTCTTCTGCCTGAAAGGAGAGTGTTACAACCTTTTCCACGTACCCTTGGCAAGAGTAGGGAGGGATGGAAGTCACATTCCCCTGATCTAAAAGAGTTTCTTTAAAACAACCGCTACTAGAAACTAGGGTTGATAATAGATAACACATATTGATTGGTACTTTTATCAGGTACTATTATAAGAATGGCTGCCCAGGTGGTGCTGGTGGTAAAGAATCTGCCTGCCAGTGCAGAAGATGCAGCAGATGCAGGTTTGATCCCTGGGTCAGGAAGATCCCTGGAGAAGGAAATGGCAACCCACTCCAGTATTCCTGCCTGGAAAATTCCATGGACAGAGGAGCGTGGCGGGCTATAGTCCATGTGGTCACAAAGGGCCAGACAGTACTGAATGATTGAGCACACACATTTTAAGAGTAGTACAAGTATTAACTTATTCAATCATCATAATAACCCTATGTGTTAGGAGTTATTTTATCTCGATTTTACAGACTGGGTGTCTGAGTTACTGAGAAATTTTACCAGTGTCACAAGGGTGGTAAGTAGAGGCACTGGGATGTAAACTGAGGCAGTCTGGCACCTGCTCTTGTGTCTTTCCTGACTATGCTGCCTCTTCCATAAAGAAGGCAGGCAGCTAGTGCAGGTCATGGCTGAATATCTGCAGAGACAGTAAGCTCGTTGCTCTGCTCCCCATACTTAGTAGGGCAGGGGAAAGAGAAGAGGTAGCAGGTGGATTCTCAGTGCTTGGTGTTGCAAGGACAGAGGGATCAGACAGACTCTGTGGAAGAAGCTGGGCTGCGGCCGTCTTGTGAGTACCTGATGGCAGAGTTCTGCCTGCTGAGGTAGAACTCCGCAAACCAAGAAGTGAGAAAGAAAATGGGGGAGATGGAGCTGCAGAGTATCTTTCATATCAGCCAACTGTGCATTGTGGAGACTTGTGTATATTTTCCTGAAGAACTTATACACGTGCCACTTGGTGGGTGTGGCTGGGATGGGGTGGGTAACACCAGGACGCCTGCCGCTCAGAAAATGACGATAGCTTACACAAGTGTTCAGTAACAAAAGATGCTTTTTAAAAAGTGTCTCTTTTTCTCTACCTCAGCTCACCCCTAACACTGCTAGAGATGTAATGAAAGCAAAATTGGGAGTGGCAGACTGGTGGGGAGCAGAGACAGAATGAGGGCAAGAGAAGGACAGATAAGTCCAGCTTACTTCTCACCTTAGTTCTTCCATGTTGTTCTGAGTGAGTGAGTGAGTGAAAGTCGCTCAGTCGTGTCCGACTCTTGGCGACTCCATGCACTATACAGTCCGTGGAATTCTCCAGGCCAGAATACTGGAGTGGGTAGCCATTTCTTTCTCCCAGGGATCTTCCAAACCCAGGGATCGAATCCAGGTCTGAGCCTGCCTAAATGGAAAGTCCAAATTTCTCTCCTACATAGACATCATATACTTAGAGAATGTGAGTCAATTTCTACTGTGGAATAATGCCAATAAACAGATGTGATTATCCAAAGAATGCTGTAAAAGCATTTCATGGGGCAGAACAACTTGATAGTATTGACTACATGTCATGTTATATAAATTCCTTTGTAAATAGATTTATCTTAATTTTGAAAAATCTTCAGTGAAAATCGGTGGCTCTTTCCCAGGTTACTCAGCAGTAAAAACTCTGCCTGCCAATGAGGTAGATGCAGGAGATTCAGGTTCGATGGATCCCTGGGTTGGGAAGATCCCCTAGAGGAGGAAATGGCAACCTGCTCCAGTATTCTTGCCTGGAAAATTCCATGGACAGAGGAACTGAGCAGGCTACATCCATGGGGTCGCAAAGAATCAGACACGACTGAATAAACAACAACAACATTCACTATATACAGTGTAGTTTCCCATTTCTACCCTCAGTTTCAATCTGTGATGAGCCCCAAGTCATGCAGACAAATCTAAAGTGAAATGAAACAGCTTGATTCATGGTAAAGAACTGCTCATCTTAGAATCTGAGAGAACTGTCTGTATCTATGTAGGACTTGAAGATTATTATAGTTATTAAGCCAACTGCAACTGATTTGCCAAACAATTACATCATCAATAAAACAGAACATTGGATCCTATAATGAAAACAGATCCTATAATATTCAAAAAGCCACACTCTTATTCTCAAATTTCATCCATTCAAGCAGTGTAAAAATATCATAAAGACTATATTCATTCATTTATTCAATAACATTTTATTAAGGGAAAGCTTGCTTTAGGCACTGGTGATTCAAACGTGAAGGAAATAAAATTCCTTTTTCTTGTAGAGCTTATATTTCGTAAATATATATAGATGTGGGTGGTTTGTGGGGAGGGAGATAGAGAAGAGACAGACAATAAACAAAAAATAAGTGAATTATATAACAGGCTAGAAGGTGACAGGTGTCATGTGAAAAAAAATCTAAAGCAAGGTTGGGAGTTGAGGGTTGTGTAGGGAAGTGGTTTGCAATTTTAAAAAAGGGTTTTTCCCAGTAATATATGTGTATATGTAAGATTAGTTTTCATGTGGCAAAACATTTTACAAAGGCTAGAGTTTTTTTTTTATTGGTTAGGGGAATTACAATATAGGCATCCGTTTTCCAAGGTGGGAATATGTAATCTTGTAATGAAGAATGTACAGAGGTACAGAATAGCCTACTTAAGCATTATGTGCTCATCAAGCATCTCTGCACCACAGTCCCTAATATCTTCTAGTGAAGAAATAAAACTATTTCATTGGACCGGGATGCCCTTATGGTTCTTATAAGGAATGTAAGGAACAGTTTAGAATGGAAGACTAACATAAGATATATTTATTTCTATACTGCTTTTCAAAAGCATCCAGGTATCAATCATCTATTCATCCATCCATCTATCAACCCATTCATCCCAAATTATTTACTGAGTATGTATCATATAAGATGATGCTGTTAAAGTGCTTCAATCAATTTGCCAGCAAATTTGGAAAACTCAGCAATGGCCACAGGACTGGAAAAGGTCAGTTTTCATTCCAATCCCAAAGAAAGGCAATGCCAAAGAATGCTCAAACTACCCCACAATTGCACTCATCTCACATGCTAGTAAAGTAATGCTCCACATTCTCCAAGCTAGGCTTCAAAAGGACGTGAACCATGCACTTCCAAATGTTCAAGCTGGATTTAGAAAAGGCAGAGGAACCAGAGATCCAATTGCCAACATTCATTGAATAACTGAAAAATCAGGAGAGTTCCATAAAAAACATCTGCTTCTGCTTTATTGACTATGCCAAAGCCTTTGACTGTGAGGATCACAACAAACTGTGGGAAATTCTTAATAAATGGGACTACCAGACCACTTTACCTGCCTCCTGAGAAATCTGTATGCAGGTCAAAAAGCAAGTTAGAAGTGGACATGGAACAACAGACTGGTTCCAAGTTAGGAAAGGAGTACATCAGGCTGTGTATTGTCACCCTGCTTATTTAACTTATAAGTAGAGTACATCATGCAAAATGCCTGGCTGGATGAAGCATAAGCTAGAATCAAGACTGCTGGGAGAACTATCAATAATCTCAGATATGCAGATGACACCACTCTTATGGCAGAAAGTGAAATAGAGCTAAAGAGTCTCTTGATGAGAATGAAAGAGGAGAGTGAAAAAGTTGACTTTAAACTGAACATTCAAAAAGCAAAGATCATGGCATCTGGTCCCATTACTCCACGGCAAACAGATGGGGAAACAGTAGAAACAGTGACACGCTTTATTTTCTTGGGCTCCAAAAATCACTGCAGATGGTGACTGCAACCATGAAATTAAAAGACTCATGCTTCTTGGAAGAAAAGCTATGACCAAACTAGACATCATATTAAAAAGCAGAGACACTGCTTTGCTGACAAGGTCCATCTAGTCAAAGCTATGGTTTTTCCAGTAGTCATGTATGGATGTGAGATTTGGACTATAAAGAAAGCTAAGCACTGAAAAATTGATGCATTTAAACTGTGGTGTTGGAAAAGACTCATAAGAGTTCCTTGGAAAGCAAGGAGATCCAACCAGTCCATCCCAAAGGAAATCAGTCCTGAATATTCATTGGAAGGAGTGATGCTGAAGGTAAAACTCCAATATTTTGGGAAGATCCCCTGATGAAGGAAATGGCAACCCACTCCAGTACTCTTGCCTGGAAAATTCCATGGATGGAGGAGCCTGGTAGGCTACAGTATGTGGGATCACAAAGAGTCAGACAGGACTGAGCAACTTCACTGATGGGAAGAACTGACTCATTGGAAAAAACCTTGATGTTAGGAAAGATTGAAGGCAAGAGGAGAAAAGGATGACAGAAGATGAGATGGCTGGATGGCATCATCGACTCAATGGACATGAATTTCAGCAAGCTCCTGGAGTTGGTGATGGACAGGGAAGCCTGGTGTGCTGCAATCCATGGGGTCACAAAGAGTCAGACACGACTGAGCTACTGAGCTGACTGATGTATCATATTGTAGGACTTTTGAAAAAGGGCTGGAACTATAAAAGTGTTATAAAGCTTCTAGGTGAAAGAGATAATAGAATTAATATTAATATCTAATTAATAATAGAATTAATTAAGGATTATATTCTAGAGATTTAAGTGCTCGCTATACTATTTAAGGAAAATGTCTACAAATTTCACTTAACATTAGAACAAAATACAAACAATTCCTTGAAAAGTGAAGTAACATACCTTCTTATATATGGTATGCAGAAGATCTTTAGTTTAATGGTAGGAGTGATGAGCCAAGACAGACTTCCACAGGAAATTTCATAGTTTAAGTATTATAAAAATCAAATGGAAAATAAGAAGAGTTAGCTATTGAAATGTTTTCCAAATAGTATTACTAGTTAATATTAGAAAGAATTGCTATTGTTGTTCAGTTACTAAGTCATGTCCAACTCTTGGCAACCCCAAGGATTGCAGCTTGCCAGGCTTCCCTGTCCTTCTCCCTGTCTCCTGGAGTTTGTTCAAATTCATATCCACTAAGTCAATGATGCTATTTAACCATCTCATCCTCTGCTGCTCTCTTCTCCTTTTGCCTTCAATCTTTCCCAGCATCAGGGTCATTTCAGTGAGTTGGCTGTTTACATTAGGTGGCCAAAGTATTGGAGCTTCAGCATCAGTCCTTCCAATGAATATTCAGGGTTGATTTCCCATAGGATTGACGGGTTTGATCTCCTTACACTCCAAGAGACTCTCAAACATCTTATCTGGCACCACAGTTAGAAAGCATCAGTTCTTTGGTACTCAGCCTTCTTTATGGACCAACTCTTACATCCTTACATAACTACTAGAAAAACTATAGCTTTGAGTATACAGATCTTTGAATTCTAGTTATTGGCATAGTAAAAGCCACATTTGAGTAGAAATAGTTTTATTTCCTTTTGTGCAATTTTCAAGATGGCACTGACAACTTCATGTTAGATCATTTTCAAATTCCTGTGTTTATAATCATTTACTATTTTAAACATTGTATGTTTTAATTATAGAAATATTAAATAAATGCATTATCATAACTATTTTTAAAAGTCAGATAAAATAATAGTTTCAATTATCATTGTTAATTTTTTCTATGTGCTTATTTCATACATATACATAGAGAATCTATAATTTTGTGTAACTAGTTTATAAAATAAATGATACTGTAAATGCATTGATCTACAACTTGCACTTCTGCTTTATAGTATACCCTGGAGATTGTTTCACACTGTGTAAATACTGATATATTTTTTTTAAGAGCTACACTGCATGATTTTACATAATCATTCTTTTGTTAATTGGACTTAGATTGTTTTCAATTTTCGGTGTCACAGACAAAGTTATGAAGAAAGTCATTGTATATGCCCTCTACACGTGGGTAGGTATTTCTTTAGAAAAGGTGCTGAAGAGTCCAATTGCTGAATGACAGCATAGAATGGTTAAAAGTATATTTTGACTTCTAATGGTACTTAGAAATTATTGTCTAAAAGAACTGTGCCAATTTTTACTCCTACCAGTAGTGTATTTGGAGAAGGAAATGGCAAGCCACTCCAGTGTTCTTGCCTGGAGAATCCCAGGGATGGGGGAGCCTGGTTGGCTGCTGTCTACAGGGTCACACAGAGTGGGACATAACTGAAGCGACTTAGCAGCAGCAGCAACAGCAAAGCAGGAGAGGTGGGTTTGATCCCTGGCTCAGGAAGATCCCCTGCAGAAGAGAATGGTAACCCACTCCAGTATTCTTGCCTGAAGAATCCCATGGACAGAGGAGTCTGGCAGGCTACAGTCCATGGGGTCGCAAGAGCCAGACATGACTCAGTGACTATCACTGTTTTGTAAATTGACAGTACATTTGCCTAATCTATAGCTTTTAAAAATCTGTCTATGCTGTGCATCTGGGCTTCCCTGGTGGCTCAGCTGTAAAGAACCTGCCTGCCAGTGCAGGAGATCCAGGTTCGATCCCTGGGTCAGGAAAACCCCCTGGAGAAAGAAATGGCAACCCGTTCTAGTATTCTGGCTTGGAAAATCTCATGGTCAGAGGAGCCTGGCAGGCTACAGTGCTTGGGATTGCAAAAGAGTTGGACACGACTTAGCAACTAAAACAGTAGTAACAATGCTGCGTATCTATCTATGCATCTATAGATGCATCTATATAACTACTTACCTATCACATCTTTTATTTTTTTCCATCCATCTATTAATGATACTTTGGTTGTTTCTGTATCTTGACAACTGTAAATAATGCGTGACTAAGTGGTTACACTAATTAACATTCCTACAAACAGCGCAAGAATGTTCCCTTTTCTCTATACCCTCATCAGCGCTTCTTATCACTTGTCTTTCGGTAATATTATCCTTACTGGTGTGAGGTGCTATCTCATGGTGGTTTTGATTTGCATGTCCCTGATAACTGGTAATGTTGAGCATCTTTCCATGTATCTGTTGGAATGGAATTATATTTTTAAATTTCAGATCCTATTTACTTATTCCTGGTATATAGGAAAGCCTTTGGCTTTTCTGTATTAATCTTGTGTCCTGAAAACTTGCTATAGTTCCTTATTAGTTGCAGGGCGGTTTTGCTGTTGTTGTTGTTGTTCATCCTTGTATGTGGTTGTTTAGTCACTAAGTAACGTCCGACTCTTTTGTGAGTCCATGGACTATAGCCCACCAGGCTCCTCTGTCCATGGGAATTTTCAGGCAAAAGTACTGGAGTGGGTTACCATTTCCTTTTCCAGGGAATCTTCCTGACACAGGGCTCAAACCCACCTCTCTTGCATTGGCAGGTGAATTCTTTACTGCTGAGCCACCAGGGAAGCAGTTGTGCGGTTGGTAAAGAATCTGCTTGGCAAGGTGAGAGACGTAGGTTCAATCCTTGGGTCAGGAAGAGCCCCTTGAGGAGGAAATGGCAACCTACTCCAGTGTTCTTGCCTGGAAAATTCCATGGATAGAGGAGCTTGGTGACTGAGCATGCACTCACTCCAATCCTTGTATGTTTTCTACATAGGTCATCATGTCATCTGTAACAAAGTGTTCGGTCTTTCTTTATGCTTGTCCGTCTGCCTTTTGCATTGTTTTCTCATCCTTTTACATTAGCTAGTATTTCTGGAGAAGGAAATGGCAACCCACTTCAATGTTCTTGCCTGGAGAATCCCGTGGACAGAGGAGCCATGTAGGCTACAGTCCATGGGGTCGCAAAAGAGTAGGAGACGACATAGCAACTAAACAGCGATAGTACCTCCAGCACAATGTTTAAAACAGATGGTGAAAGGAGAGATCCTTGCTTTGTTCCTAGTCTTAGCCTGAAAGCTTCAAGTTTCTCATCATTAAGTATGATGTTAACTATAGTCTTTTAATGGATATTCTTGATCAAGTTGAGGAAACCCAATCTATAGCTGTTTTCTACTTTTTGAAGTTTAAATTTTGGCATAGTCAAAATTTCACATGTTTCCTTTACAGCTTCTGTGTTTCTATATTGTTTTTAAAAGCCTCTTCTATCTGAAGTTATAAGCATAGGTTTCTATAATGTTCCTGTAATGCATAATATAATTTTTCTTATAACGTGTTTGAGGATTTGACTTTTACCTATATAGCTTTAATCTGTGTGGAATTTCTTTTTGCCAATGCTGTAAAATAGAGATTCAACTTAATTTTTTTCTCTCAATTTGAAACAAAATTCCATATGTGTCTATCCTCTCCCTGCTGAATTATATTAACTGCCATTATCAATTATTGAACATTTATCCATATGTGGGTCCATTTCTGGACTGTATTCTGTTACAGTAATCCACTGGTCTCTTCCTGTATCCATATCATGATGTTTTAATTCCTGCATTTTTCTGACTTTACATTGCCTGCCACTTACATGTTAATGTTAGCAAACTAAATACCATGTTTCCCAGAAAGGATCCTGGCAGAGAGTAGGAGTTAAACTGACGTTTATTGAATTTTTTTCTTTAGACTTTGAGTTGCCTTTGGCAGACTAAAAAACTAATGCACTTGAGAATAAGATAAATTGGCTTTTCTATTCTCTTTCCCAGCCTCCCATCTTAGAAATTTTGGATTCAAGTAAACCTGATTTATTAATCTCCACCTAGGGGAGAAGTTGGCAGGCCACCATATTCTGCTTATAAATAGTTGTGTTTACCGAAAGATATGTTGGGCTGGAACCTCCAGTAGCCCTTACTGTCAAGGGTTTAAAGAAGCTGCAGTTCTTCCTTTGGATTGTTATTATGTATCTTAGAAGAAAGTAGCAGGATCTGAACATGTTAACTACCTGAGAAAAGTGTATTCCACAAGCATTGCTTTCAAAAGGTTTTATTGATGATTTTAAAATGGAAGTAAATATCAACAAAGCAGCAGAATACACAGCATGACATAATCAAAAGTAAAATAATTTGAAACTTTCACTAAAAGGGTCAATTATATTAATAAGAATATTGTGAAAAGAAGTCCTGAATATGGTAGAAAAAAAGTAAGGAGGATAAGAGATGAAATAAAATACCCCTAGAGACCATTACCCTATTTGGCAGTTAAGTCATTTCTCATTGCTGGATGGGAAGTAATTTTATTTTTGTTTTTATTAGCTATAATAACTTTCCAAAGTCATTTGGATTTAGGTCAGAATAAAGAGCAATATACTTTCAACTGTTCTAAAATGTACATTAGAATAACTTACTGCTTAAATGAGCTAATTAATGCATGGTAGCATTTCCCTTCTTGCATTCCCACAAACTTTTCCTTTTATTATTCATCATTGAACTCTTTTGCATTTATGACCCTTATTCTTTCTGCATGTTTGTGCTATTGGAGTAAATTTAATGTATTTGACATTTTTATCTTGAGAAACTATGGATACAAATAAAAAAATCATTGATCATTATAATTCATCAGACATTGTAGACCATAGGAGGTAGAATATGAATGGCACCTATGTGTGGTCTACAGGAGGCTGATGGAGACCTGGGAAACTGTAAGCTGAGTTTGGGGAAAAAGGAAAAGTGGATCTTGCTCATTCTGTGCTAAGGTCCTTCTTTTGCTAAAGCCTTTAGGTTATTGATTTTTAATCATGTGCCAGGCCTAAGAAGAAAAGCACTTTGCAGCACCTGGGAATCTAAGTGTGAGTCTGTCTGGCATTGATAAACCACATCTTCTTTGATCCTTCTTGACTCTTACTCATATTCTATAAGATGTCATCTAGCTATTGTTGCATATTTAAAAAATAATGAGAAGACATTTAATCAAAATGTAGTTCCTATGGTAAAAATTACTTTTTGAAAACCAAATTGTTTCGAAATATGTTCGTACTTTAAACTGATCCTCTTTAGTGTTTAGGGGTAAGGTGAAAATCTTAAGTTTTTATTTGTATAATGTTGATATATGCTGCTGCTGCTGCTGCTAAGTCGCTTCAGTCGTGTCCGACTCTGTGTGACCCCATAGACGGCAGCCCACCAGGCTCTCCCGTTCCTGAGATTCTCCAGGCAAGAACACTGGAGTGGGTTGCCATTTCCTTCTCCAATGCATGAAAGTGAAAAGTGAAAGTGAAGTTGCGCAGTCGTGTCAGACTCTTTGCGACCCCAGGGACTGCAGCCTACCAGGCTCCTCTGTCCATGGGATTTTCCAGGCAAGAGTACTGGAGTGGGGTGCCATTGCCTTCTCCGTGATATATGCTACTGCTACTCAAATAATTTTAATCCCATAGGGTTTAGCACTGCTGTTAGATCTTATTGAAACTTTTTGAAGTTTGTAATCAGATTTCCTAAAGAAAAGGAAATAAAAGCAAAAATGAACAAATGGGACCTAATTAAACGTAAAAGCTTTATCAACAAAACAAAAAGGCAACCTACTGAATGAGGGGAAATATTTGAGTTGGTGAAGGACAGGGAGGCCTGGTGTGCTGCGATTCATGGGGTCTCAAAGAGTCGGACACGACTGAGCGACTGATCTGATCTGATCTGATTTGCAAATGATATGACTGATAAGGGGTTAATATCCAACACATATAAACAGCTCCTTTCAAATGTTAATTAAAGGTGGGATATGACAAGGGTATATCTGTTAGTCCTATTGGAGTTTCAGCTTCAGCATCAGTCTTTCCAATGAATATTCAGGACTGATTTCCTATAGGATGGACTGGTTGGATCTCCTTGCAGTCCAAGGGACTCTCAGTTTGTCAATTCTAAGTATATTGTTTAACCTTGCTTTGGCACTGTTGCTTAAATAACAAAACAGCAATATAGTCACAAGAAAAGAAGAATTCAAACTAGACTCAATTAATTTCATCATTGCGATACTAAGAAAATTAATCTCATGACTACTTGACTTAAGAAATAATTCAGTAAGTCATGTTGTACAGCAGGCTCTTATTAGTTATCTATTTTATATGTAATAGTGTGTATAGGTCAGTCTCAACCTCCCAGTTTATCCCTCCTACTTTACCCACTGATAACCATAAGTTTGTTTTCTACATCTGTGACTCTACTTCTGTTTTGTAAATAAGTTCATTTGCATCTTTTAAGATGCTACATATAAGTGATAAATATGATATATATCTTTCTCTGTCTGCCTTACTTCACTCAGTATGACAATCTCTAGAAGAGGGGACTCTACTCAATAGTCTGTAATAGTTAATATGGGAAAAAGAATCTAAAAAAAAAGGAGAGAGAGGGACTGTGTATATGTACAACTGATTCACTCTGCTGTACACCTGAAACTGATGCAGCATTGGAAATCAACTAGTCACCAATAAAAAAAATTAAATAGATCATGTGTTCACAGGGCTATATACCTGACAAAGTATCTTCTGTATTTTCCTTCCAGTCCCTGGCAAAATAGTAAAATGCATGAATTTGAAGTTCAGGTCCCTGGATTTGCCTGCTACTTGGTACTAGAGTGACTTTGACTAAAACACCTAGTCTGTCAGAGTTCTGTTTTCTCTTGCTGAAAAAGTGGCAAATGTCTCCTTCCTCACAGACCTGTTGAGAGATCAAATAGGTCTGTGCATAAAAGCACACAGTAAACTAGAGAAATATATATTAAACTTGTTAGGCAAATATTAGGCATTCTTTATGAACAAGTGCGTATAGAATTAGTGTAGAACACTTAGTTCAAAAGGTCCTCTGATCCATAACAATATTTCATTTGCCTTTGGTCCCACCAAAGGCTTTACTGCAATTATATTACAGCTAGGCATCCTGCAGTTACAATTGTAAGGTCAGAGAAGATTGTTTCCATTCTCCCTCAAACCATTTTCCAGTTCATTTTTCTTTTCATATCCTATAAGATGAACATTAAGACATAAGACCTCCTTTTAAAATTCATGTAAGGATGTCATGAGAAATATGAAATTCCTTTCAAAAAGTGCTTCAGATATACAAAGAGATATTCTTTGTTTCAAATTCTTTCATTTATGCAGGTGAAAATACCTTGAATACTCATACTCAATACGAGCTACACAGTAATTTAAGACTGTCTCATACCTTCTCTCTGATGAGGGTCAGAAACAGATTTGTCTTATTTTGTTTGCTTTTCTGTGAACCCCTTACTGTTAGGTTTTCCATTTTTTCTTTGAATTGTAATTTTATTGTTTTCATTTCTAAAATCTGTATTATTTTTAGACTCTTCTGTTACATTTACAGATTATTATCATTACTGGAGCTTTCTGACATAGGCAGTTTCTGATTTTTCCCTTATATGTAATTAATCTCAGTGCTCCAAGAGGCTTACACAATCTGCAGACTCAGATTCAGCAGTAGTAGCTCAAAATGAAGTAAAATCAGATACAATTTTAGATTATGCATTTAATGTATAAACAAAATTTGCATTTAAGTTCCCCTTCTTCCAAGTAATCTAACAAGTAATCTAAAAATAATTCACCCCAAATCTTTTCTGGATGAACATGAATGATTTATCAGTCTCAAATTCCAGTCCTTGAGTATTGGATAGACATACTGTTAAAAAAAGAAAATTACTGATTAACATCTCTCCATTTCTTTCTCTGTTATACCAGTCCTTCAAACATGCATAAACTGGATTTCAGAATGCTTTGAAGGAAGCATAAGTTTTGAAAAGTCTGTTTTTTGGACAGGGACCTTGTGTTTGTATTAAGTACATTTCAGGTACATAGTAAGTTGCTCAGTGAATCCTTGTTGATTTTAAGGGAATAGAAAGAATGGAGAAAGACCTTGGCAGTTGAGGGTGGGAGAACATAGAGACAAAAGTAATGCACAGGTTGGAAACCAGTCTTAAAAACAAGGTGTATGAGCCATGTGAAGAGATCCAAAATAGAACTTAGAATGAGTCAAAGTTCACACGGTGTAACCAATGCTGTATTCCATGAGAAATTTGAAATCTGAAAGATGTGTTCAGCAAAGCTGGCTGAGGGAGTCTACATGCTGGCAGAAGAAGAAACCACACCAGAGTCAGAAGATCTCTCTTTTAGAGAAAGCTGGGAACATCTTGAGAGAAGGGAGCAGTCAGAGGACCCTAACTCAAAGACATTGGGTGAGTGAAAAGACCATCTGAGTATTGTAGTGAGAATAAATAAAGCAGAGCAGAAGGAAACATGATGGCAAATTGTTGGAAGAGGATGTTTGCTATGACCAGTGGTTTCTCTTGGTAAAACTCTGTTAGCCTTTGACCTGCTTTGTTTTGTACTCCAAGGCCAAATTTACCTGTAACTCCAGGTATCTCTTGACTTTCTACTTTTGCATTCCAGTTCCTTATAATGAAAAGGACATCTTTTTTGGGTGTTAGTTCTAGAAGGTCTTGTAGGTCATCACAGAACTCTTCAATTTCAGCTTCTTCAGCATTACTGGTCGGGGCATAGACTTGGATTACTGTGATATTGAATGATTTATCTTGGAAATGAACAGGGATCATTCTGTCATTTTGGAGATTGCATCCAAGTACTGAATTTCAGAGTCTTTTGTTTACTGTGATGGCTACTCCACTTCTTCTAAGGGATTTTTGCCCACAGTAGTAGATACAATGGTCATCTGAGTTAAATTCACGCATTGCAGTCCATTTTAGTTTGCTGATTCCTAAAATGTCAGTGTTTAGTCTTGCCATATCCTGTATGAGCACTTCCCATTTGCCTTGATTCATGGACCTAACATCCAGGTTCCTATGCAGTATTGCTTTTTACAGCATTGGACTTTACTTCCATCACCAGTCACATCCACACCTGGGTGTTGTTTTTGCTTTGGCTCCATCTCTTCATTCTTTCTGGAGTTATTTCTCCACTGATCTCCAGTAGCATATTGGGCACCTACCGACCTGGTGAGTTCTTTATTCAGTGCCCTATCTTTTTGTCTTTTCATACTGTTCAAGGGGTTCTAAGACAAGAATACTACTGTAGGATAGTCAAGACACAAAAGCTTTGCTGTCCAACGGACTCTCAAGAGTCTTTTCCAGCACAATTTGAAAGCATCAATTCTTCAGTGTTCAGCCTTCTTTATGGTCTAAATCTCAAATACGTACATGACTACTGGGAAAACCATAGCTTTGACTATGTGGACCTTTGTTGGCAAAGTGATGTCTCTGTTTTTTAATATGTTGTTTAGGTGTGTCAAAACTTGCCTTCCAAAGAGCAAGCATTTTTTAATTTCATGTCTGCAATGATTTTGGAGCCCAAGAAAATAAAATCTGTCACTGTGTCCACTATTTTCCCTTCTATTTGCCATGAAGTGATGGGACCAGATGCCATGATCTTAATCCTAGTTAACAGAATTAGCCATTTCCTCACAGATACTAAGATCTGTTTTTTAGCATCACCGCCCATTTTTAAAATTATTGCTTTTCTGATAACTTATTCAAAAAAATACCATTAACAGTGATATAGATGGAATAAGTTCTGCTTTGGATACATTTCACTTCTTTGAATATATCAGGAAATGGAAATTTTGCTGATATTTGATTTTTGAGGCTATTTTTTCCTTCCCAAACTTACAACAATGATGTGTTTTAAATGTATTGTTTGTTGTAAGCATGCCAAATATAACCATTTAAAGAAATTGCTGAGTTTCCTTAGCATCAGAAGTATGTATTTAATCATAATCTACTGTGCCTCATAAATAATACCTGCATGATGTAATTGAATCTCATTTCTGTTATAATAGAAGATATTTTGATTATTACAAGATAGTTACTTCACTTAATAGGCATCTGATAAGGTCAACTTATCCTTTTAAATACAGAGCAGTTTAAATGTCTAACAGACATTAAGTATCTGACATACACAGTCTCCTCTGAAACAAATGCAAAAATGCATCCATTAATGGAATATTGTACTGCTTGCAATAAAATCAATACTATACTGCAACTCTTTCATGCTATCACAATCATTCTCTGAAGAAACCTCAAAAGAAGTGATTAATGTGAGTCTTAACTGTTAGGAGTAATTTATATTTGTCTATGCTAACATGTTTTCTGTATATTAAAACAGCACAAGAAATACAATTTATTGATTTGTGTCATGAATCTAGCCAGAAAGTACAATGCTAATGATGTTTACAATCAAAATGCAGAAGAAAAGGAAAATAAGCAGTATTCAAATTATATTAATGTTTTGCTTAAAAACTTTTTCTAGAAAATTAGATATTTTTTAGTATAGTCACTTTTGCTATTTTTTTTCCTTATGTGAGACACTTACAGGTAGCCCTTTGATGATTCTGATTAAGGTGAGAAACTTTTTTTTTTTTTTTTCAGTTGAATGCACAATAATCTGGTATGTAAAAAGCATTTAGGAGTAAGACCAAATGTGGTAAAAGAAAATACAATTCTTTCAAAGTAGAGTAAAATTTCATAAGCATAGACTTCAGTCAAACTGTGGGTTTCTTTGATAATCAAAAATAATTAGGTAGTGAGGAGTGGTCAATTTATCGAACAATGTTGAATGAATGCATTGGGTGGGCCTGGGGTACTAACATTGTTAGGTGGATCCATACAATTTGAGGAGTTCACAATTCATTGGTGATTATATCACGTGAACATTTATAATGCACTTTAAATCTAGGAAAACATTGAAATTAATATTTTTTATAAGAAAGAGTGAAATGTTACTTATTTTGCAGAATTACAGTTCCCACTGTCTCTAGATACATATTAATTGGGACAGGTATGTACAGACTCATGTGCATTTACGTATATGTACAATCTTGTCTTTCTCCAGGATTATGGTACTTTGGAGAAGGCAATGGCACCCCACTCCAGTACTCATGCCTGGAAAATCCCATGGATGGAGGGGCCTGATGGGCTGCAGTCCATGGGGTCGCTGGGAGTCAGACACGACTGAGCGACTTCATTTTATTTTTTCACTTTCATGCATTGGCAACCCACTCCAGTGTTCTTGCCTGGAGAATCCCAGGGACAGGGGAGCCTGATGGGCTGCTGTCTATGGGGTCGCACAGAGTCGGACACAACTGAAGCGACTTAGCAGCAGCAGCAGCATGGTACTTTTATTTTTAAAAGCATACAAAAATCTTGAGAGCTATAAAAATTGGTTTACAAGTTTTGTAAGATATGTGGTAGTAAAGGAAAGTGTATCTTAACATGCCTTTAAATATTTATATATAAAACAAAAAAGCAAATAGAACTAATAACAGAGTATAGTTGAATGATAAAATGCAAGATAAGCATGCTAACCTTGTTGTAGTTCACGTACAATAGCACAAAACTACACAATTCTATCTGAACAGGGAATAACATGTCACTGTATTGTTGAACATAAAACCAAGCAGAGTGTCTACGTTTGTAGACACTTCCTCTGTCTCTGATTGGGAAAATAAAAGGTTATATAGATGTAAATTGTTCCTTAATTAAATAATAGACTAAATGCTAATAGTAATAGGGATTTTATGGAACTTTAAGTTGATTTTAGGCTCATATAAAAAAGCAAATAGAATAATAACACATTTGAAACACACTTATTTATATTAAAACATGTTATTTAAGAACTATCATGGTACAGGGAGGGAGGAGGGAGGGGGGTTCAGGATGGGGAACACGTGTATACCTGTGATGGATTCATGTTGATGTATGGCAAAACCAATACAATATTGTAAAGTAATTAACCTCCAATTAAAATAAATAAATGTATATTAAAAAAAAAGAACTATCATTGTGGGGACAGAAAAACAAATGAAGGAGCTATAGTACAGGGACCAAAAATAGATCTACGTACCTTTGAAATTTAATACATAATAAATAGAATACTTAAAATTATCAGGAAAAGGATAAGTGCTAAAATCCAACTGCCTTTCTATAAAAAATTACTATCTCACACTAAACAAACAAGAAATTCTGGAGCAATTAAAAGCATAATACATTTAAAGACTATTTAAAAAGAAAAGAAATGTAGGGGGATGTTTTTTATCAATATAATATTGCAGTAGGAAAGACTTCTAAGTGAAACACAAAATCACGTGCCACAGAAGAAAACTGACGTATTTAACTACATCAATTAAAATAACTGTATGGCAAATACAGCCATAATACAAATAAAGTTAAAAGATAAAGAATAGGATGGGAGATTTTGTATGTGTATGTACATATATATATATATTCTAAATGGAGAAGAAAATGGCAACCCACTCCAGTACTCTTGCCTGGAAAATCCAGAGTGGACGGAGGTGGCTGGTAGTCTACAATCCATGGGGTTGCAAAGAGTCAGACACGACGGAGCGATTAAACTTTCAAACTTTCAATATGTTCTAATGGATAATATTCATACAAGAGAGTTTCCACAAAGTCACATTGAAGAGCAATATTAAGATGCCAGTGAAAGAAATGGAAGCTAGATAGTTCATATGTGGTTAATAAATATTATTTTTTTAAGTATCATGAAATTTTTAGTGGGGGCTAAAATAAAACAGATATCCCAACTGTACATTTTTCTTTTTAAATACTCACGTATTCTCTCTTCTTACTGTGTACTTGGCAACCTGCACCTACATGAATTTTTAATTTTAGTCTTCTATTTTTACACCCTGACATGTATAAGATATCTGTTTCCTTAAACGTTTGCTTCATATGTTATTTTTCTAGCAATTCTTTTTGCAGAAGGGTATTCAAGAAATGAACTTTCATAAGCCTGCTGTTACAAAATATCTATTTATAGGTAGGCAACTGGCAGAGTTACCATAGAAACTAAAACAGTAATCAATTCAGAAACAATGAAAGAGTAAGTAAAGATGTACTATGAATAGAAAGCATTAAAACACAAAATGCCTCATAATTATTAGAAAAAAGCAAAATAGAATTTTTTCAAAGGATGATGATAGAAGGGAAAACAATTATGGTTTATCTACCAGTATAAGTTTGTGCAACTGTAATAAAGGTTGGCATACTCTTATTTTAAGATGCCATCAAGAAATCAGTTAAGAAACCAGAAAATATAAAACTCTAATGTACTTTGAGAGCTCTATATACTAAGACAAATGACTATTATTCCTCTTTCTTAATTTCCAATATTAGACATATTTCAAGTGCAATTTCCAAATCATTTTGATTTGGCAGGGAGATATCTTGACTCAAAGGCTTCCCAGGTGGTACCAGTGGCAAAAAAAAAAAACCCCGCTTGCCAATGCAGGAGATGTAAGAGATGTGGGTTTGATCCTGAAGCCTTGGAAAACTGATGCTTTCAAATTAATGCAATTATTGCATAGGTGTTTTCAGCTGACCTATTTGGTGCACTAATGAATCACAGTTTTAAAGCATCGGTTCTTTGGAGCTCAGCCTTCTTTATGGTCCAGCTCTCACATCCATACATGAGTACTGGAAAAACCACAGCTTTGACTATATGGACTTTTGTCGGCAAAGTGATGTCTGTTTTTTAGTACGCTGTCTAAGAGTCAGACACAACTGAGCGACTTCACTTTCACTTTTCACTTTCATGCATTGGAGAAGGAAATGGCAACCCACTCCAGTGTTCTTGCCTGGAAAATCCCAGGGATAGGGGAGCCTGGTGGGCTGCCGTCTATGGGGTCGCACAGAGTCGGACACGACTGAAGTGACTTAGCAGTAGCAGCAGCAGGTATAGCATAGCTTTTCTTCCAAGGAGCAAGTGTCTTTTATTTTCATTGGCTTCAGTCATCATCCAGTGATTTTGGAGCCCAAGAAAATTAAATTTGCCACTCTTTCCATTTATTCCCCATATATTTGCCTTGAAGTGATAGGACCAAATGCCATGATCTTAGTTTTTTGGATGTTGAGTTTTAAGCCAGCTTTTTCACTCTCATCAAGAGGCTCTTTAGTCCCTCTTAGCTTTCTGGCATTAGAGTGGTATCATCTCTATATCTGTGGTTCCCTTTGTAATTTAAAAAGGATTATATTGGAGGACAGGGAGATTTCAGAGTTAGTTCACTTCAAAAATAATTCTCTTAATGAAATAGTAAACTTGCTATTTGACTGAAAATGTTAAAGGTCTCCCATTCATTTTAACACCCAATTAGAACACGGTAAATATGAGAACAAACTAAGTGTGGGCCATTTTAACTAAGTGTAATGAGAAAAAGAACAGTGGTTGGCAACTCTTAGCATAAGAAACCCTAATAATAAAGATAGTCATATGATGACTTTTATGAATCAAATTAAAAACAAAGGAAAATTTTTCTTCTGTTTTTATTTGAGTTTAATTAGAATATTACAGATAGACAATATGTGTGAAAAAAAATTCTATGAAAGAACTTTTACCGCGTGAACCCTCAAATGTCAACAGTATACAAGTTGAGGAACAGTATATTGCCAGCATCCCAAAGCTAGCTTTATACCCCTTAGCAGTCACCACCCATCACTCCCAGGGCAAACCATTATACTTACTTTTACTATTATGAAATAGTTTTATCTGATATGAAATTTATAGGAGTAGGATCACTCTGTTGGTACCACTTTATCTATGGGGTTCCTTTTACTCAACATTACATTTATGATATTCAGTCAACTTTTACATGCATTTGCATTTTTTCATAGTCATTGCTGTATAGTGTACGGCTATGTCAGTTTTTTCTTTTAAATTTATTCTACTGTTGACAGGTGGTTTTTATCTGGGTTTTTCCAAATAGAGCTACTCTGAATATGATTGTGCATATATAGTTTTTATCAACATATTAATAAACATTTTTGGAGGGTGTTCACTGTTAGTGGAAGGAGAGTCTGGAGATCCTTCCTTCTGTGGGCCTTGGTTTACAGTAAGGATGAAAAGAAGAATCTAAAGTCTTACCCATTGCAAGAAAGTTTATTACCTAAGGAAAGACTAGGTTGCAGAGAATTGGAGGCAACTGAGCACAGCAAAGAAAGAACAGAGAGAACGCAAGAGAGAGGTGGGCCACGCTGAGGGAGGCAAATGGCCCTGGAGGACCAGGTACAAACTCAAGGCAGTCATTTGCATAATCCAGTCATTTGCATAATCCAAGGGAGTTGTTGACTGACAGACTTGATTGACAGCTGCAGGTCATATAGCAAGATGCTTTACTGTGCATGATCTTCCCATAATTCAGCCTATTATAGTTAGACGTATGTATTGATGGAATTGAGGTGGTGGTATCTGCCAGTGCAGGAGATACAGTAGATGTGGGTGCAAGCCTTTGGTTGGGAAGATGCCCTGGAGTAGGAAATGGCACCCCACTCCAATATTCTTGCCTGGAAAAGTCCGTGGAAGACCAGCCTGGTGAGCTATAGTCCATGGGGCTACAAAAAATCAGACATGACTGAGTGACTAAACAACATTCCAACAGATACTTGGAAAGAGGCTCAACATCACTGATTATCAGGGAAATGCAAATCAAAACCACTATGAGATAGTACCTCACACCTGTTAGAATGGTCTTCACCAAAAGATAAGGGATAAGAGGTACTGGTGAGGATGTGGAGAAAGGGAACCTTGTGCATTTTAGGAATGTAAATTATTGTAACCAGTAGGGAAAACAGCATGAAGTTTCCTCAAAAAATTGAAAATAGTACTATTGTGTGATTCAGCAATCCTGCTTCAGGGAATATATACAATGGAAATGAGAATATGCTATTGGAGAGATATCTGCTCTCCCCTGTTAAATGACACATTATTTACAGTTATCAAAATATAGAAACAAAGTATCCACAAATAGATGAACGAATGAAGAAGATGTGATAGGTAGGTAGCTAAAACAGATGGAGAGATACAGAGCATTGTTGTTGTTTTAGTCACTAGTTCAGTTCAGTTCATTTCAGTCGCTCAGTCACATCTGACTCTTTGTGACCCCATGAATCGCAGCACGCCAGGCTTCCCGTGTCCATCACCAACTCCCAGAGCTTACTCAAACTCATGTTCATTGAGTTGGTGATGACATCCAACCATCTCATCCTCTGTCATCCCCTTCTTATCCCACCTTCAATCTTTGTCAGCATCAGGGTCTTTTCAAATGAGTCAGTTCTTTACATCAGGTGACCCAAGTATTGGAGTTTCAGCTTCAACATCAGTCCTTCCAATGAATATTCAGGGCTGATTTCCTTTAGGAGGGACTGGTTGGATCTCCTTGCTGTCCAAGAAACTCTTATGAGTCTTCTCCAACACCACAGTTCAAAAGCATCAATTCTTCTGGGCTCAGCTTTCTTTATAGTCCAACTCTCACATCCATACATGACTACTGGAAAGACCATAGCTTTGACTAGATGGACCTTTGTTGGCAAAGTAATGTCTCTGCTTTTAAATATGCTATCTATGTTGGTCATAACTTTTCTTCCAAGGAGTAAGCGTCTTTTAATTTCATGGCTGCAGTCACCATCTGCAGTGATTTTGGAAACCGAAAAAATAAAGTCCCTCACTGTTTCCACTGTTTCCCCATCTATATGTCATGAAGTGATGGGACCAGATGTCAATATCTTAGTTTTCTGAATGTTGAGGTTTAAGCCAACTTTTTCATTTTCATCTTTCACTTTCATCAAGAGGCTCTTCACTTTCTGCCATAAGGGTAGTGTCATCTGCATATCTGAGGTTGTTGATATTTCTCCCAGGAATCTTGATTCCAGCTTGTGTTCCTTCCAGTCCAGCATTTCTCATGATGTTCTCTGCATATAAGTTAAATAAGCAGGGTGACAGTATATAGCCTTGATGTGCTCCTTTCCTGATTTGGAACCAGTCTGTTGTTCCATGTCCAGTTTTAACTGTTGCTTCCTGACCTGCATACAGATTTCTCAAGAGGCAGGTCAGGTGACCTAATATTCCCATCTCTTGAAGAATTTTCCAAAGTTTGTTGTGATCCACATAGTCAAAGGCTTCGACATAGTGAATAAAGCAGAAGTAGATGCTTTTCTGGAACTCTCTTGCTTTTTTAATGATCCAACGGATGTTGGCAATTGGATCTCTGGTTCCTCTGCCTTTTCTAAATCCAGCTTGAAGATCTGAAACTTCATGGTTAACATACTGTTGAAGCCTGGCTTGGGGAATTTTGAGCATTTCTTTACTAAAATAGCCTCCAACTCTTTGTGACCCCATGGACTGAGCACATTCATGGAATATTTAAGAGGAGTTAATGAGTCCAATATTGTCACCCTGCTTATTTAAATTCTATGCAGAGAACATCATGAGAAACGCTGGGCTGGAGGAAGCACAAGCTGGAATCAAGATTGCCGGGAGAAATATCAATAACCTCAGATATGCAGATGACACCACCCTTATGGCAGAAAGTGAAGAGGAACTAAAAAGCCTCTTGATGAAAGTGAAAGAAGAGAGTCAAAAGTTGGCTTAAAGCTCAACATTTGAAAACAAAGATCATGGCATCTGGTCCCATCACTTCATGGGAAATAGATGGGGAAACAGTGGAAACAGTACCAGACTTTATCTTTTTGGGCTCCAAAATCACTGCAGATGGTGACCGCAGCCAGGAAATTAAAAGACGCTTACTCCTTGGAAGGAAAGTTATGACTAACCTAGATAGCACATTCAAAAGCAGAGACATTACTTTGAGAACAAAGATCCATCTAGTCAAGGCTATGGTTTTTCCAGTGGTCATGTATGGATGTGAGAGTTGGACTATGAAGAAAGCTGAGTGCCGAAGAATTGATGCTTTTGAACTGTGGTGTTGGAGAAGACTCTTGAGAGTCCCTTGGACTGCAAGGAGATCCAACCAGTCCGTTCTAAAGGAGATCAGTCCTGGGTGTTCTTTGGAAGGAATGATGCTAAAGCTGAAACTCCAGTACTTTGGCCACCTCATGCGAAGAGTTGACTCATTGGAAAAGACTCTGATGTTGTGAGGGATTGGGGGCAGGAGAAGATGAGATGAGGGGACAGAGGATGAGATGGCTGGATGGCATCACCGACTCAATGGACATGAGTTTGGGTGAACTCTGGGAGTTGGTGACGGACAGGGAGGCCTGGCGTGCTGCAATTCATGGGTTCGCAAAGAGTCAGACATGACTGAGCGACTGAACTGCATGAGTCCAATGGCCACCAAAAGTTACTTCAGTACAAGAGAATGTGAGGTGTGTGCATGTGCTAGAGTAGGGAAAGTCCTGCCAGTTGGTGGGTGGGGGGTTTTATGCCCCCTGACTGTTTTTGGATTACTGTGGGCATGTTAGGAGCAGGGCTGGTAAATTGCTTGGTGGGATTAGGCAGCTATTGACTGGATGGTTAGCTGAAGGGTCTGCCTCTCCTTACAGTCAGGTAACTTCCTACTTATCATTCACTAAGGAAGTAAACTGCTGAGTCATGTGTTACATGCGTATTCAACTATAGCTATCACTTTGAAGAGCAGGTCTTCAAAGTAGTTAAACCACTTTAAATTCCCATCAACAGTAGATGAGGGTTCTGGTTGTTCCATGTCTTTGAAATACTTGGCATTTTCTGCCCTTTTCTTCTAGCTATTCTATTGGATGTGTGATGAATTCTCATTGTTTCTAATTAGCACTTTGCTAATATGTAATGAAATTGAAGGCTTCTGCATATGGTTTGTAGACACATGGATCTCCTTGTTGTGAAGGGCATACTGCAACAACGATTGCTTCAGGAGGGAAATCTGTAATTTGGTGTACATATTAATGACTCTACATTTTAATGAATATCCCTGGTGGTGATTATGATAGTATATAGCAACGTTTGCCATCTGTATTCACCATCAGGACAGGGACTGTATTTTTGTTACCATTGTATTCTGGTACCTAGCAGAGTGCTTTGTTTTAGATAACTGGCTTTGCAGTTAAATATGAACATTTTAAACCATAAACTTCTTTATAAGTACTGCATCAGCACTACTTTAGCTACATCCTGCTAGTTTTGGTCTATTATGTTTTTATTAGCACTTAATAGGAAATATTTTCTAATTTCCCTGTGGTTTATTCTTTGCTCCATCAGTTACTTAGAAGTTAATTTCTAAATATTTGTAGATGTTCTAGATATCTTACTGATTTTTTTAATTAAATGCAGTTATGATATGAAAACACATAATTCTAGTTTTTAAAGATTTATCCTGATTTGTTTTATGGCCCAACATGTGGTCTGTCTTAGTGAGCATTTCATAGTACACTTAAAAAGTATATTCTGCAGTTTTGTATAATGAGTAAACATTAGTTAGGTCAAGTTTGGCAATGTTAAATCAAAACTTCAATGTTGTTACTGATTTTTTTTTTTTGCTTGTTCTATCAATTACAAAGAAACAGATGTTAAAATTACTACCTGTGAATGTGGATTTGTTGATTTCTCCCTCTTGTCCTGTTAATCGTTTTTTAAGTCTTGAGGCATTGATCTCTGGCTTGGTTCATCTGGCTGGGCTGATTATCAGTACCTTTAGTTCTCTTCTCTTGTGCCAGTCAGATTTCACAAAATGAATTTTTCAGTCTTTGACCTGGAGATTATTAGTCTATCTGTCATCATTTCTGAAATCCCAATGAGAGAAAAAGTTGGGTTTTCAAAATTCAGTATATGACCTATAGACTTTGACTTAACTCAGCTTTTAATATGGATTTCTGCCCCTATCTGTGGTGTGCGCTTCCAAGGGACAGACTTCTTAACCTTCTCAAATAAGCTTCTGTGTCACCATCTCAAAGACAAATATTCAGTCTTCTGCAGAGGTTGGGAATGGATGGTAAAGAAGATTATTTGATGACTCTTGCTGATTCTTAAACAGCCTCTTGTTTTCAGCCTCACTATGTCTCCAGTTTAAGGGTAGCTGGTACTATAATTTCAGGATGTGGCAGAGGTGGTACAGAACAAATTAGGTTGCTTCTAAGTTTCCAAAGTTTTGTTGCAGAGCTGATGATTGTATATGAAGGAGTTAGTTGCTGAAAGTATGCAAATTGAGACTATTGCAGTCTACAGCTGTGTTATTGCTGAAATTCTAGCATCATATATTTAGTTTCCTATGAATATTTATTTGTTTACTTAAATAAAAAAAAATGTTTCTCCCATTTCTAAATGATTTCAATCAACACATTATTTTGGGGAGATTATAAATCTCCCTTTTAAATTCAGATTGCCCTGGGTAGGAAGTGTAACACACTGACCTCCTCGTTAGTCATTTACATTATATTTCAAAATCACTGAACCAGGCACATGTGGCAAACAAATGGTAAACCAGCCAGTTAGGACTGGGAGTGTGGGCAAGTAACTACAAGAAGGAATTTTGGAACATTGAAGCTTGCAAAGTGGGGACCTAGAGCAACTGGGGTAAAGAAGGGCTAGAGTGATGTCATGGGTTATGGATGAGAATTGACAGAAGACAGAGTTTTATGATAAGTTGGGCATAGAGAGAGAGGAAAGAAGAAGAATTCAAAGATAATTCTGAGATCCAGGACTTATCTGTTGTCAGTATTTAAAAAACTCCTCTTCAAAAGCTATAAGCAGAAATTTTAGCGTTCACCTGAGAATTATTTTTCTAAAATGAAATTTTTCCTCTGGACCTTTAAAATATAAATACAGATCAGATTTTCTTTCTTATATTGATTATCAGGAGTTGTTTGTAAGTTACCAATTTTTCTTTTAAATTGAATTTTTTGCTATTAATTCATCTTGTAAATTTAGAAAACTTTAAAAAGTTATGTATTACTTTATTATTATTTTTTGATTCTTCAGGCTCTCTGTTAAGTACTTAATGTGTTTACAGTTAGATGTACTACAAAGTTAATATTTTAGAAAAAGTGATTATTTTATAATACTTTAAATTTCTCCTAGAATATTTGTGCTTTAGCTGGCTTTTCCCTCCATATTCGAATAGTACCAACCAAAATTTTTAAAAATATAGTTAATATACTGATTTAAAGTATTTTTGTTTCCAGAGACCAGACAGTTAATTTTTGTATGGTAGTCTATCAAGGAAATGGCAACCCACTCCAGTGTTCTTGCCTGGAGAATCCCAGGGATGGAGGAGCCTGGTGGGCTGCCGTCTATGGGGTCGCACAGAGTCGGACGTGACAGAAGTGACTTAGCTTAGCAGCTATCACTATGGAAGGTTTTAGATATGACTTTTGAAAATGCAATTGAATTAGGTAAATGTGTTGCTCATAACACTCTGTGAGTTCAGTTTCCCTTCAGGCAATACTCTAGCTTTAACAGGTTTTTTCCCATGGTTATATTCGTTCCTATGGAAACTGACCTCTTTTGTCCTCTTCTCTCTCTTTTTATCCCTTTAGAAACAGGTTACAGAAGCAACAGCCAGGAGGAAACATGAAATATTCATACCATCACTACTTAGAAGCTTCCGCTAACATACTAACAGCCATATGTTTTCTCTTACAGGCTATGCACAGACATGCACAAACCCACATGCCACAGATTTATATATGTTTAACAATCTAGACCACAAAAACTGGAAAAATTCCTCTGATTTGTTAATGAGGCTACCCACTGATGATGCTCCAGAGCCTTGAAAGCATGTGAGGAAGTGGCCAGGATATGGATAACAGAGCTGAAAGGTGATGATTATTCACTGGGAACATCTCAGCTCTAAAGACTGCATGAATGTGGAGGCTCCTGCCGTGCTCCTGGTGTATGTCAATTAACAAAATGTTAGAAATGGATCAAAAACTCAGTTTAGAGAAAGGAATCCTGATCTGGATCATCTTGGATTTTGAAAGAGTCCCTTATGTTTTTCCCCCAAGACTGCTTCTAAGGGATTCTAAACAAACTGTGGTATTTTTTTTAACCAATAATAATAATAATAAATGAGAAACAGAATTCATATTAGAACAAGGCCTCTGTTCAAAGGTCCGTTATCAAATGAAGCAATATATTTTTTTGCTATTGATAAGGAAATTTCCAAGCTAATTTCCCTAGATGGGATTTTGATGGATTAAATTTCTTGCTCCACTTATCTCCACATCTAAATGTGTCCTCCAGACTGAGTTGGACATTTTTGAGCCAGATACTCAACAAGAAGGAAAAAAAGTCAGATTCTTGTGGCACACCATCACATACATAGTTGCAATCCCAAAATCTGGCCTGCCAGATTAACAAATTCACTAACAAGCTCACTAGTTAGTGAGTTTGACAGTCTTCTAACTTCTTAAAGTTTCTGTCTCTCATTTTTCAAATTGAAACAATAATACCTAAATTGTCAGGAGAATTTAATAAATTCATACGGACGCTTTTGAGTTTCTCCAACACCAATGCACTTTAGTTGACACTCCAGAAATACAATGGAAAGACATAGTTCCTGTTCTGATGAATACTGCACAGTGGAATGTTTTCCAAGTGTTAGGTGAATAATTGTCACCTGGGGTACTTATTAAAATGTAGAATTGTTAAGATAATGGCTCTAGGGGGCTGGGAAAGAACTCCTTACTGGTGCGGAATGGAGTCTGCTCTATGTTCTCCCTAAGTGCTGACTTACGCAGTGACTAACATTAGTCCAGTTAAACCAACATTGCCTTATGGCTGGATTTTATATTTCTTAAAGTCCTGCTCTAAATGATATTTTCTTTGTTACTATATAAATACATGTATTTAATATTTGAGCAGTAGATTTATCATTAATAAATATCAAATATCCTCTTCATTGGGCTTCCCCGGTACAGTGGTAAAGAATCCACCTGCCAATGCAGGAGAAGCAGGAGATATGGGTTCAGTCCCTGCGTTGGGAAGATCCCCTGGAGTAGGAAATGACAACTCACTCCAGTATTCTTACCTGAAGATTCCCATGGACAGAGGAGCCTGATGGGCTACAGTCCATGGGGTCACAAAGAGTCATACATGACTGAGCATGAAGACTAAACCAAGGAAAATAATATCACAAAAACTAATGAACACTTATTCTTAAATATCAAGAAATAAAAAAATTCTTCCCAAGAAGAAGCGGTATAAAAATTCAAAGAATTATAAGAAAATATAAGAGAATGAAAATTGAGATAGCAGTGCTTGGAAAGAAAGAAAGGAAACAGAAATATTCACAGTAGAAAGAGACAGAGAGAATTCAATAGTTAATTGGTGAATCAATGGTCCTATCTACAACTCATTTGATGGGAAATTCTCAAAGTGTCCAAATTTAAATTTCTTGGTGGCACTTGGGGAGCCCACATCCTCCCAGAACCTCACTTCCTAGGACATTATTCTGACACTTAGAGCTTAATAAAAGATAGGTGGAATCGGCTGAACTGGCCCATGTCAGTAATACATGAGAGATTTGCTCAATGGAGATTAGGAAAAAGAAAAGGTGTTTCAATACTAAAGAAATCGAAGCAAAGTGAGAAACTAAGGCAATGAATTAAGGACCTTTATGAAGAGTTTAACTTCCTAGATTCTTCTTTCTTTAATTATAGGAAATTAATGTTCAGCACAAAAGCTTTAATATTTTTATCTTCCATGTTTATAAGTTCACTTGATTATATCAATATAGACTCATGTGATTGTGTGGAGAACAAAAGAATGGAGCCATAACAAGCTGCCTCTCCTCATTCTTCCTCCCATTAAACCTAAGTGAAAAGAACAGTGTTGTATTAAGCCACCATGTCTAATCATCCTTGGTGGTGACAAGCAGAGACATAAGCATATATCAGCACAACAGGCTGAGAAGCAACTGGTGGGTGGATAACTCAAGATATGATCTGAGAGAACAATATTCCAACAAAAATTATTTTAAAAACTATGGCTGATTCATACTGAGGTTCAACAGAAAACAGCAAAATTCTGTAAAGCAATTATCCTTCAATAAAAAATAAATTAATTAAAACACACACAGACAAAGACAGGATCTGAGATAACAATCTGCCTTTATTTTCTAAAAATACTACCACATGATGCTTAAAAATGATCACAAAAGTGACAGCTGGGGTATGATTTATAATCTTATTTAATTCTCCCAACAAACCATTCTTTTACTAAATTTAGATTTAACAAAATAAAAGCAGAATTCTCAGAAAGGGTAGAAGAGTTGCTCAAGGTCACAGAATTGTTGAGTAATTGAGCCAGGGTTTTACTCAGTGTTCTCCATTTCTCACAAGTTGTGTTTACTTTTCACCACTTGTGGCAATACCATAATAACTGATAAGAAAAAGGAGTGAAATATATAGCTTAGATTAAAAAAAATATATATATATATAGCTTTTACCAAAGTATAGCTTAGCTTATATTTTTTTGCTTTGCTTTGGTAGTTGTAGTGGGGGAAAGACAGTTTGCTACTACTAAGATGGAGAAATAAATTTGGGAATATAAATCAGAAAATGTATTCTGAAAATGTTAAATTTGAGACAATTATAGGTATGTAAGCAGAGATATCAATCAACTAGTCAGTTGCTTATTTGGTTCTAGAGTTCTAGGAGAGATGAAGACTAGAGATAATGAAATCAGAAAACAATGCTCAAGATTAAGAACAAATATATTGCCACTGCCACAGAGTGTTTTAAATGATTTGCATATATTTATTTATTTAATCACCACGACAACTCTAAGTTATTATCCCTATTATATAGGAAATGGGAACACAGTAGGTTGATTTAGAATTTGAATACTTGTCAGCCTGATCCCAAAGACTCTTTTGCTACTTCATAATTCTGAAAATAATTGTGATATCTTAGCAGCAGATGGGGTGAGAATATGAGACAAGTGGACTAAATAAATTGCTATAATTAATGGACTCTAATAACTAATTTTGAATTTGAAAAATGAACTTGAATGCTGACTATGCAGTGCTTGCTATTTTTTAGTGATCAGTTCAGTTCAGTCTCTCAGTTGTGTCCAACTTTTGAGACCCCGTGGACGGTAGCATGCCAGGCCTCCCTGTCCATCACCAACTCCCAGAGCTTACTCAAACTCATGTCTATAGAGTCAGTGATGTCATCCAACCATCTCATCCTCTGTCATCCCCTTTTCCTCCTGCCTTCAATCTTTCCCAACATCAGGGTCTTTTCCAGTGAGTCAGTTTTTTGCATCAGGTGGCCAAGGTATTGGAATTTAAGCTTCAGCATCAGTCCTTCCAATGAACACCCAGGACTGATTTCCTTTAGGGAGACCAGTTGGACCTCCTTGGAATCCAGGGAACTCTCAAGAGATTTTTCCAGCGCCACAGTTCAAAAGGATCAATTCTTTGGTGCTCAGCTTTCTTGATAGTCCAACTCTCACATCCATTCATGACTACTGGAAAAAGCATAGCTTTGACTAGATGGACCTTTGTTGGCAAAGTAATGTCTCTGTTTTTTAATAAGCTGTCTAGGTTGGTCATAACTTTTCTTCCAAGGAACAAGCATCTTTTAATTTCATGGCTTCAGTCACCATCTGCAGTGATTTTAGAGCCCACAAAAATAAGGTCTATCACTGTTTCCATTGTTTCCCTATCTATTTCCCATGAAGTGATGGGACCAGATGGTCTTTGCTTTCTGAATGTTGAGTTTTAAGCCAGCTTTTTCACTCTCCTCTTTGACTTTGATCAAGAGGCTCTTTAGTTCTTCTTCACTTTCTGCCATAAGGGTGATGTCATCTGCATATCTGAGGTTAGTGATATTTCTTCTGGCAGTCTTGATTCCAGCTTGTGCTTCATCCAGCCTGGCATTTCTCATGTTGTACTCTGCATATTAGTTAAAAAAGTAAGAGTGACAACATACAGCCTTGATGTACTCCTTTCCCAAATTGGAACCAGTCTGTTTTTCCATGTCCAGTTCTAATTGTTGCTTCTTGACCTGCATACAGGTTTCTCAGGAGGCAGGACAGGTGATCTGGTATTCTCATCTCTTGAAGAATTCTCCACAGTTTGTTGTGATGCACACAGTCAAAGGCTTTGGCATAGTGAATAATGCAGAAGTAGATGTTTTTCTGGAACTCTCTAGCTTTGTTGATGCTCCAGCAAATGTTGGCAATTTGATCTCTGGTTCATCTGCCTTTTCTAAATCCAGCTTGAACATCTGGAAGTTCATGGTTCACATACTGTTGAAGCCTGCCTAGGAGAATTTTAAGCATTTCTTTGATAGAGTGTGAGATGAGTGCAATTGTGTGGTAGTTTGAACATTCTTTGGCATTACCTTTCTTTGGGATTGGAATGAAAACTGATCTTTTCCAGTCCTGTGGCCACTGTTGAGTTTTCCAAATTTGCTGGCATATTGAGTGCAGCCCTTTCACAGCTTCATCTTTCAGGATTTGAAATATCTCAACTGGAATTCCATCACCTCCACTAGCTTTGTTCATAGTGATGTTTCCTAAGACCCACTTGACTTTGCATTCCAGGATGGTTGGCTCTAGGTGAGTGATCACACCATCGTGGTTATCTAAGTCATGAAAATCTTTTTTGTATAGTTCTTCTGTGTATTCTTGCTACCTTTTCTTAATATCTTCTGCTTCTGTTAGGTCCATACCATTTCTGTCCTTTATCGAGCCCATCTTTGCATGAAATGTTCCCTTTGTATCTCTAATTTTCTTGAGGGATCTCTAGTCTTTCCCATTTTATTGTTTTCCTCTATTTCTTTGCATCAGTCACTGAAGAAGGCTTTCTTATCTCTCCTTGCTAGTCTTTGGAACTCTGCATTCAAGTAGGTATATCTTTCCTTTTCTCCTTTGACTTTCACTTCTCTTATTTTCTCAGCTATTTGTAAGGCCTCCTCAGACAACCATTTTGCCTTTTTGCATTTCTTTTTCTTCAAGGTGGTATTGGTCACTGCCTCCTATACAATGTCATGAACTTCCGTCCTTGGTTCTTCAGGCACTCTGTCTATCAGATCTAATCCCTTGAATCTATTTGTCACTTCCACTGTATAATTGTAAGGGATATGATTTAGGTCATATGTGTATGGTCTAGTGGTTTTCCCTACTTTCTTCAATTTAAGGCTGAGTTTGGCAATAAGGAGTCCATGATCTGAGCCACAGTCAACTCCCAGTCTTGTTTTTGCTGACTGTATAAAGCTTTTCTCTCTTTGGCTGCAAAGAATATAATCAATCTGATTTCAGTACTGACCATCTGGTGATGTCCAGAGTAGAGTCTTCTCTTACAGGTTGTTGGAAGAGGGTGTTTGCTATGACCAGTGCTTTCTGTTGGCAAAACTCTGTTAGCCCTTAACCTGCTTCATTTTGTACCCCAAGGCCAAATTTGCCTATTACACCAGGTATCTCCTGACTTCCTACTTTTGCATTCCAGTCCCCTATAATGAAAAGGACATCTTTTTGGGGTGTTAGTTCTAGAAGGTCTTGTAGGTCTTCACAGAACCATTCAATTTCAGCTTCTTCAGCCTTACTAGTCAGGGCATAGACTTGGATTACTGTGATATTGAATGATATGCCTTGGAAATGAACAGAGATCATTCTGTTGTTTTTGAGATTGCATCCAAGTAGTGAATTTCAGACTCTTGTTTACTATGATGGCTACTCCATTTTTTCTAAGGGATTCTTGCCCACAGTAGTAGATATAATGGTCATCTGAGTTAAATTCACCCATTGCAGTCCATTTTAGTTTGCTGATTCCTAAAATGTCAATCTTGACTCCTGTCATCTCCTGTTTGAGCACTTACTATTTGCCTTGATTCATGGATCTAACATTCCAGGTTCCTATGCAATATTGCTCTTTACAGCATCGGACTTGACTTCCATCACCAGTCACATCCACAGCTGGGTGTTGTTTTTGCTTTGACTCCATCTCTTCATTCTTTCTGGAGTTATTTCTCCACCTATCTCCAGTAGCATATTGGGCACCTACCGACCTGGGGAAATTTATCTTTCAGTGTCCTATCTTTTTGCCTTTTCATACTGTTCATGGATTCTCAAAGGGAGAATACTGAAGTGGTTAGCCATTCGTTTCTCTAGTGGACCACATTTTGTCAGAACTCTCCACCATGACCCATCCATTTGGGTGGCCCTACATGGCATGCTCATAGTTTCATTGAGTTAGGCAAGGCTGTGGTCCATGTGATCAGTTTGGTTAGTTTTCTATGATTGTGGTTTTCCTTCTGTCTGCCTTCTGATGGAGAAGAACAAGAGGCTTATGGAAGCTTCCTGATGGGAGAGATTGACTGAGGGAGAAACTGGGTCTTGTTGTGATGGGTGAGGCCATGCTCTGTAAATCTTTAATCCAATTTTCTGTTGATGGGCCGGGGGGGTGTGTTCTCTCCCTGTTGTTTGACCTGAGGCCAAACTATGGTGGAGGTAATGAAGATAATGGAGACCTCCTTCAAAAGGTCCCATGCAGACACTGCCACACTCAGTGCCCCTGACCCTGCAGCAGGCTACCTCCAACCCATGCCTCCACTGGAGACTCCTGGACACTCATGGGCAATCTGGGTCAGTCTTTTGTAAGGCCACTGCTCCTTTCTCCTGGGTCCTGGTGCATACAAGATTTTGTTTGTGCTCTCCAGGACACTGTTTTCCCAGTCCTGTGTAAGTTCTATGGTGAGGTTAATGGTGACCTCCTTCAAGAAGGCTTTTGCCATACCCGGGTCTGTTGCACCCAGAGCCCCTGCCCTGGTGGCAGGCTACTACTGACTCATACCTCTGCAGGAGATACTCAAACACAGTTCTGGCTTACTCTCTGTTGGGTCTCTGGATCCTGGTGCATATAAAGAGTTTACAATTTAATGTGTAGTAAATATCAATGTCTTATTAATTGGTGATTAATTGTACAAATTATATAAGTTTGACTACATTGGCCATGAAAAACACACGGGGCTTCCCTGATAGCTCAGGTGGTAAAGAATCCACCTGCAATGCAGGAGATCCCTGGTTTGATTCCTGGGTTGGGAAGATACACTGGAGAAAGGGAAAAGCTACCCATGCCAGTATTCTGGCTTGGAGAACTAGTCCATGGGGTCGCCAAGAGTTAGACAGGACTGAGCAACTTTCACATTTTAGCGATAGCTTAAGTATAATAAGTATTCTTCATTGGCACTTGCCTCTACAGAAATTACTGTGGAGGTGGGAACATTTGAACAAACAACTGTTGCAAAATCACATCTATTGTGAGAAGACAGCTTGTTCCAAGAAATCTGGCTTACACCATGTCAACATTTTTAAAAGATGCTTCAAATAAGAAAAAAGAGAAAAATATAAATAAATTGGCTTCAAAATCGTGAAGGGATTTCTGAGAACTGTGGAACTTCAGAGAGAAATAAAATGAACAACTGTTCCTTTCTGTTCCAAGACCCTTCATATTTTTAACTTTATATAATAAATTCTATTTACTTATTTTCATGAATTTTTCATACATAATAGGTAGAACATACTGTACTCTTTCAAATATTCTTATATTTGTTGATCATTTATTGTGTTAGATGCTGCATATAAGGAGGTTACAGTATAGTGTGTAGTAAATATTCAATGTCTTGTTAAATTGGTGATTAATTGTACAAATTATATAAGTATGAATACACTGGTCATGAAAAACACAGGTATACAAACATTCTCAACCTTTTTGAAAAAGGTACCAACTGTGGTGTCACAATATTTCATTCATTCATTCAAACATTCATTCATTGTGAATGTTTTCTTACTGTCTAACCTATGTGGTAGGTGATGTGCTAAACAGTAGGAATTACAAAATGAACACAAGGTAGTTGTTTCCTGCTCTCAATACCCTCCTGGAACCTACCAGTTGTGTGACTCTGAGTAAGTCACTTCTCATGTGTCTTACTTTTCTTGAGACGTAGATAATTAGGCTATTATACCTAAAAGGATGTGAGATATCTGAAGTCCCTTCTAGCTCTAAAGTTGTATAGGGGAAGATTGAAATTTAGTCTTGAAGGACAAAAGAGATTTAAAAATGAATGCAAAGACTTTCTGGAAGGAGAGTTAAAAATAAACCACAGACATACAGCCAAATACACACACAAATGTAGAAGTGAAGCCTGTTGCACAATAGGTTTGTATGGAAAAGTAGTGGCTTATAAGGGTCTATACATTGTACTATGAAGAGTCTTGAAGCTGTATGACAGAGACTGTTCTCATTTATAAACCATTCTGATTCTTTTCCATCTGGTTAGAGAAGACACAAACTTTTAGTTGGTAATAAGTTCTCTGACCAAGAGACTACATTCTCTGGCATCTTTTGCCACAGGATAATCCAGTTTGCTCCCACTGGGTGGATTATACATGACAGATACAACTTCAGTGTCATTTTGTTCAAGACAAAGCTGCTTATCCTTGACTTCCTCCTTCCTAACCCCAATCCTTCTGGGAAATCATGTCAACTAGAGCAATTTTGGAAGCCATATATTAAAGATGGTAAAACAACTTCTCTAGCCATGGACTGCTCCTATCTGTGTTGTGTGAGATGGAATCATACAGGTGTAACCTTTTGGTTTTTTCATTCAGCATACTGCTACTGCTAAGTCACTTCAGTCATGTCCGACTCTGTGTGACCCCATAGACAGCAGCCCACCAGGCGCCCCCTTCCCTGGGATTCTCCAGGCAAGAACATTTGAGTGGGTTGCCATTTCTTTCTCCAATGCATGAAAGTGAAAAGTGAAAGTGAACTCGCTCAGTCGTATCCGACTATTCGTGACCCCATGGACTGCAGCCTACCAGGCTCCTCCATCCATGGGATTTTTCCAGGCAAGAGTACTGGAGTGGGGTGCCATTGCCTTCTCCATCATTCAGCATAGCACCCTGGAGATTCATTCAGTTGCATGTATCATAGTTCATTTCTTTTTATTGATGAGTAGTAGTCCATGATATGGTTGTATAACAGTTTGTTTAACAACTCACTCAAGGAAGGACATCAGGATTATTTTCAGTTTGGGGCTATTATTAATAAAACTGAGATGAATTTCTTGTGGACATAAATTTTTATTTCTGTGGATAAATGCCCAAGAGTAGGAAATATAAATGTAAATTTGGTTTTGCAAATAGGTTATACTATTTTATATTCCTACCAGCAATGTGTCAGTGATGCAGTTTGTCTACATTCTTGTTAGCATTTGGCATTATAATTTTTTAAATTTCATCTTTATAGGTATGTAGTAATATTTCATTGTGATTTTAATTTGTATTTCTGAAATGACTAATAGTTTTGAACATCTATTCACATGCTTATTTGTTATCTATATAGCCTCTTTGAAATGTCTCTTCATGTCTTTGATCATTTTTATTTTACTGTTTTTCTCTTTTAGTCTCTTCTGTTTACTGTTATTGAAGTTTTTACTGTTGAGTTTTGAGGATTTTTTATATAGTCTAGATTTGAATTTTAAAAAATAACCCATAAAGAGAAAAGATAAATTGAACCTCATCAAAAATAATAACTTTGCTCTTTGAAAGACTCTACTCAAAGGATGATGGATAACTACAGACTGAAAACAAAATATTTGCAGACACATATCTAACCAGGGACTAGCAGCTAGTCTTTGTTCTATATCCTAAAGATTTTCTCCTATATTTTTTTCTAAAAATTTTTTAGTTTTACATTTTACATTTAAGTCTTTGACTTATTTTGAGTTTATTTTTTTTAATACCTCTTTTTATACTCTGGTGGCTCAGATGGTAAAGAATCTACCTGCAATGCAGGAGACCGGGGTTCAATTCCTGGGTTGGGAAGATCCCCTGGAGAAGGAAATGGCAACTCATTCCAGTATTCTTGCCTGGGAAATCCCATTGACAGAAGAGCCTATTGGGCTACAGTCTATGGGGTCACAGAGAGTCAGGCACAACTGAATGACTTACACAAACACACATACCTCCAGAAATATCTGTGATTATTTAGTTTAGGTGCAGAATGGGAAAGACTGGGCTGGAGGTGGAGTGAAATTAGTTTACCTAATACTGAAAACCACATATCTTTTCTCAGAAGGATATCACAGACTAGAAGTTACAAACTACAACAAGGGAATTTGTGGGGGGGAAATTCCTCTTATAGAGAATATCTAGCTTTCTTTCTATAAGTTAGTGTGTGTGTTTGTGTGTGTGTGTTAGTCACTTAGTCATGCTCGACTCTGCAAACACATGGACTGTAGCCCTTCAGGCTCCTCTGTCCATAGAATTCTCCAGTCAAGAATACTGAACGGTTGCCATTTCCTTCTCCAGGGGATCTTCCCAACCCAGGAATAGAACCGGTTAGTAGCCAGGTGTAAAGTGTCAGGAGGTGACTGAGAGAAAGGGAGATTATACATGAATATGATTTCATATTTTTTTTCTTCTTTAAACTCATTCACCTACTTGTCAACTGTACTATTTTTAAAATCTAACCCTAGAGTTTAGATAGGTTTTTCTCTTAGGCTATGACTGAAAATCTTAATGAAGAAGGAGTAAAGGAGACAAAATGAACACTCAATAAGTCTGTTAAATAGAATTGGCGGCAGAACTATAGCTTTGCTCAGTTTGCCCCTCCTTCTCATTGATGATAGTGAATAAACACTAGCAGTTAGGGACTTTTATTGACCATCGTTTGGCCAGTGAAATGAGAATCATTTCTGTATCAGAGGACTCATCTAGACATTTTGTTTTCTTCTTTTTTTTTTTTTTTCTTTTTAACTATTAGGAAGCATTGTCCCTGGGAATCTCCCATTATTGGGTCTCATCTGTAATTTCATATGTGCTGTGCTTAGTCACTCTGCTGCTGCTGCTAAGTCGCTTCAGTCATGTCTGACTCTGTGTGACCCCATAGATGGCAGCCCACCAGGCTCCTCTGTCCCTGGGATTCTCCAGGCAAAAACACTGGAATGGGTTGCCATTTCCTTCTCCAATGCATGAAAGTGAAAAGTGAAAGTGAAGTCGCTCAGTCACGTCCAACTCTTTGCGACCCCATGGACTGTAGCCCACCAGGTTCCTCTGTCCATGGGGATTCTCCATGTAAGAATACTAAAGTGGGTTGCCATGCCTTCCTCCAGGGGATCTTCCCAACCCAGGGATGGAACCCAGGTCTCCCGCATTGCAGGCAGATTCTTTACCATGAATCACCAAGGAAGCCTACAATATCATATACTATGACTGAAATCTATATTTCCTTCAAACTGTAGCATTTGATCTTAGAGCATAGTAGAAACTTTCTACAGAATAAAGACAGGAGACATTTAATAAGCAGAGAAAATTAAACACTCAGTCACAAACAAACCATTACCCATTTTCCAGGCCACATTTCCCTTTTAGATTAAACCATTTCAATTCCTTTTGATTTCCTTCAATTATTTTAATTAAATTACTTTCTGAATAATGAATTTCCATATTCAATTTGAATTTGAATATGAAATAACCCATAGATATCAAGTAAAGACTTGACCTGTAAAAGGCATAAATGATATGGCTTTAATGATAACTTCTTACATGTATAACCCAGAAACCACTCACCTGATACCTCATGAGAAATGTATTAGGATCAGGGTTACTTATCCAATCATAGTATAAGGGGTACTTACACAAATGATTCTTTCCCATTTTCTTTTTCAATACTCTGTAACATTGATATGTGAAAAATCTAGGTCTAAATAAATTTAAAAGAACTTCTTTAATAAGCATAAAACCAAAATTCTAAATGATAAGGAAACATTATGTCATAGTTTGAGAAGCTTTTCCTTCTTAGTGCAATACTTTCTTCTAATTATAATCAGTTCTGGGTCATTCTAATTTTTTCAGCTGTTTTCCTATAAAGTATTATCAATTCATACTCTGAAGTAAAAGACCAAAATGCTCCAATTTTGATGAAGAAATCTAATCTTTATTTCTATGATGTTAGCACAATATACTCACACAATAGCTCTGATCTGTACTTAACAAAATACATTATAGCACTTTACAAACTTTATCAGTTTGGAAAACATTGCATAACATTTTATTAAACACAATACTTTATATATATCATATATATCTTCATAATTTTATTTACTTTAAAAAGATAATTAACTCTCTTTATTCAATACTTGGTTTTATCAATAAAGCACAGCCTAACAAAGGAAGAAGTGCTCTCATTAGCAAATAAGATAAATAGAACACTAAGAAGAGATACCACCTGTTAGTCTCATTTGTTTTAAATTAAGGTACCAGTGGAATGTAAACAAATAATTCTTTGTAATCTTTTGTTTACAAAAGATGTGTTATCAAATACACATGCAGAGGTCTGAGTTCTAGCGACCATCATTATATATTTCCTTAACAATGTGGTACAATTTAAGTCATTAAAAACTGTAGCCTTTGGCACTTTGAGTAGAAAAAGAATATATCAATATTCATGTAAAGAAAAAAAAAAAACTTCAGTGACTAGAGAAGTACTTTAAAATCTTTTGTTAAGAAATAGGAAAGATTAGCAAATATCATACTGCACCTGAAATGCTGCAGCTTTTTTTTTTTTCTTCAGAGCACTAAAACCAATCCACCTTTCTCTCTATAATTGGCAAAAGCCAGTAGGAGTGTCATAATGGTGGTGGTGGTGAGAAGTGGGGAAGGCAACATTTTACTCCCACTCCCCTCTCTGAGAAGGAAATTGCCAGAAGGGATATAGTTGAATCTGTATTTTATTGCCAGAGTTTTCAGTTCTGATGGTTTCAGCTAAATCCCTAATGCCGTAGGAGGTTGGTTACTCTAGAAAGCTCTGCCCTTTTCCAGCAGAAGTTGATTAAGAATGTGGTACTTACTCATCTCTAAACAACTACTTCTGCTCTCAGTGAAAACTGAACTAAGATTAACCAGCATTGTTGTTACCTTTTGTCCCCGTGGCAATCATGAGATGTACATCAGAATTCTTAGGAAATGGTGTAAAAAGGTTAAATGCGAAATTACAAGAACCAAATATTTCTTCATACTTAAAGTTTTATGTTGGAAAAACACCTCAAAATGTTTTGCTTTTACTTTCTTCTTATTGACAATATTGGTTTCCATTGATTTAAGTTGAAGGCTTCATTCAAGATAGGTAGCAAAAACTGTTATTTGTAGTTGAGCACAAAAACTGTGCCTATCTATTTTGAAGAAATACATTCTTAATGTACACTGTGAGATATTTTTACTTATCAATTTTCTTTTTTTTTAGATTCATCCTGTTAGTATACAAATAACAAAATATTTTAGAGAAGATGGCAAAACCCAATCACTGTGACTTTAACTGGTTATCAGGATATCAAAAAATGTTAATAATCTGGAACAAAATGAAAATTTTGGATTACTTAAGTTAGAAGTTTAAGCCAGCTGGCTGGAAACATCTAAGGTTAACATATGATCAACACTGCTGGCAGTGTAACCCACAATGTCAAGTTTTGGTTCATATTTCTTGTTTATAAATTCACAGCAGTATATTTTGCTCAAGGAATATCAACTGTTATTTCTGCATTAAAAATAGAATGTATCTATAACATAAAAATTTAAATCAATAAATAAAGGAGAAGCCATAAAATGCAAAATATGATCACATCAATTTCAAAAAACTCTAAAATAATATTTTAAATTATGCAAATGTACTCACTAAAAACTGATTTTTCATTAGCAGTAACTTGAAATAAAAAGTAAACAGCAAAAAGCTATGCAGAAAAGTACTGGTTATTCCCTTTCACTGAAAATATCCTTATAAATTTTTGTTGTTGAAGAAAGCAAACTTTTGAAGAAATGCACAATACCTTTTCATTTTTTGACTGTGACTGAGCCACTACAGAGAAGCTGCAGGGTGTCCTATTCTAACACAAAGAAGCCAACATCTTCTTAATAACAGTAGCATTTCTTTGACAAGGAATTGCACACCACTATTTCACAGCTAAATAGAAATTGAGAGTTTACACCATATATGTACTATAATAATCAGCACCACCCATATTGAGCTTTTGGTGCAGATTCTGCAAAATGAATATATAATACTGCATGGCCTCTGCTGCAGGGAAAACGTGTGTTCTGGATTCCCACAGCTAATTATAAGGAAAGAACCCTAAAGTTGGCACGTTCAGGAAGTACAATAGTATACACTGAAGGAAACCGCTTTCTTCTGATATTGCCCTCTGCAAACGTTTTGCGTTTGAAGGTAGGTCTTAGGAAGAGTCTTCACATTATCGCATGAGTTAGGTTCTTGCATTGTGCTTTTCCCTTCCCTTGATGTGAAGTCTACAAGCTTGGGTGGAATAGTTCTCGAGAGTCAGTGAATCGCGGGCTGATGGTGGATACTCTAGTTTGGTGAGAAGGTTCCCGATTTGCTGGAACAGAGCACTGGTAGAATCAACACGTTGTCTCTTGGGGTGACTCAAGTGATTTGAATGACTATCACTCAATCCTTATAAGCCCGTGTTGGGGAGGTTCCCTTGTAGAAGATATTCCTCGTGTTTTCGGGGCTGTTGCTCCTTTCAGGGATTAAAATGATGTTGCCCTTTCTCCGCAGGGTGGAGTCGCGGGAGGAAGAAACGGACAGAGTCTCTGAACCGATTTCGCTGCCCTCTACCGGGGTGACGCGGATGGTGGTGATTCCGTGGTGGTGATGCTCACTGTTGTCAATGTTGCTTCTCTTTCGATCTCCGGAACCAAAACTGTCTTTCAGGGACTCACAGCTTTCTGAGTCCCTGTTGAGATCGTTGAGCTCGTACGTTTGGCGAAGGCTGCCCTTTTCAGGGGCTTTCCATTTCCAGGAGCCACTGCCTTCGCCTTCGGTGGACGGGATCTGTATGATGGGCCTGTTGTTCTCCGGGTGGGCCTCAACCCTCACGATCCCACTGGGTTCGTGGTCTGTCAGGGTTTTGTATCGGATGGAGCCGGTGCAGGAGACTGTGCTGCCTTCAGTGTTCTTGGGGCTGCTTTGGAGGACACCCTGCTGCTTGGACATGGCTATGACTTGCATGATGCGAGGCTGGCTGTTGCTTCTATTACAAGCCACAGTCTTCTCCGCAGCTTTCAGCCACTTGGCCCGAGCAGAGCTGCTTTTGGGCGAGGTGCTTATGTTTTCCTGCGTCTCTTCAGGGATGTGTACTAACTGTGAGGACCCGGGGCGGGATTGAATGGACACTCTTGGTCCCCCAGGCATGCTATTGTTACACCCAGGGACGGTGCCAGGCTGGATCTTGAGATACTGATTGCTGCTGGGAGCGTGGTGGTCTCCATTGACCCCCACCCTGGACGGCTCCGAGCTTGATCTCATTTCAATGGATCTGGGTGGTGACTGTCCCGGCTCGGTCTCTATAACCTGCAGAGACAGCTTGCGGCTTTCATTCTTGTTCTTCCACTGGGTGAGGAGCTGCTTGGATCTAGCAGAATCCATCGAGGCATGAATGCTGGCGTTTCTTCTCACAGGGTCTTCCACGGATGGGGTGTTGGCTCTAGGCAAGGTATTGCTGAAGGTAACCATGTTCTCCTTCCCCATGGGGCTCCGTGGAGTGATGATTTCTACATCTGCATTTGCCCTTTTGAGGTTGGTCAAGGAGCTAGCATCTCTATGGTTTCGGTTCAGGATGCCTTCAGTGTGAGCAATTCCATCAGTGCTGCTACCATTTTTAGCAGCTAAAACTCGGCTGGGGTCTTGATTGAGGTCTGTCAGAGACCTGAGGGCTTCTCTGTGCTGAAACACACTCTCTTCGCTAGGTAGAAAATTCCCCACAGCATACAGACCCTAGTGTTGGGAGAAACAATAAACATCAGGCACCAGACGACATGGTTACTGAGAGTTTGCATTGGAGGATGTAGTGAGGCACATAAAGATGTGTTCGCTATACCCCACTGACACAAACAACCAAAACTAAAAGTACAGTTACTCAGGAAATAGTTGTAAGTTATATCATCAGCCACTGAACTAACTCTTCAGAACTATAAAGTCCATTATTTTTCATTATTAGTTGGGTTTTCTCTTTCTCCATCCCACCAGATGTTTTGGACAGTCTTATCCTCTGTATTGAGAAGAGAAGTCAGACAATGAGAGAAATAAGGGCATTCTTCTGTTTTTCTTTTTAAAATTTATTTTTCAATTAGATGGAAATTGCTTTACAATGTTGTGTTGGTGTCTGCCATGCAACAACGTGAATCAACCATCTTCTGTTTTTTCAAAGCAATTCATTTTCCTGGATTTATGAACTGCTTGTTGAGTGACACCTCAGATGGCTTAACTGATGTACTTTACCTTCCATTTTCAGTCATACCTCATGATGGTACGATTGAAATCATACCATTCAATCATACCTGCATGTGGAAATGCAGAACAACAAATCATTCATAAAATATGACATAGGTTTTGTATTGAGGTCAGAGACACACATCCTCGCAGCTGACATGGAGCTCAGCACTATGTGTGCAGCATTTTACAGAATGTTCTGGGAAAAGAGGGCAGAAACTGTCCCTATATTGGGTTCTTAGTTTTTTTCCACCTAAAACCTGATCTTAAATTTTGAAAGTTATATTTGATAAGCTCAGTATTATTACACTAAACTTAAGCTGAATTTTATTTAATCTTGTCTTCACACTCAGGTGATCAAAATTTTTTTTTTTTTTTTTTAGATTTTGGGGATAAAAATCTGATAAAGGCTAAAGATAAGATTCAGAATTTTTTAACCTTTTGACATGCAAAAGATCTAATACCTGCTGAATTTTCAGTTTTTGAGATGCTTAGTTTAGAGATAAGAGCAAGAAGCAGATAACTATTTGCATGTTAAGCTCAACAGAAGGGAGCCACTGTCTAATTTTCAGACCAAACCAAAGGAATTCCACAGATGTGATATTTTGTAGAGTGCCTAACAATGAACAAGGGCATAGGCTTAAAATGGATAAATTAATAATTTCAAGGCAGAGTGTAAACAGGAACAGAATAAAGTCAGGCTTCTCCCTCTCCAAGTATTTCAATTCCTGGCTAAAATCTTCTTCTAAACAATACCTATCTATGTTCTCACTACAAAAGTTTTCAGGGTAAACAATCTCTACCTCATGTTCCATTAATAATTGTATTTAAATTCATACATCTAGGACCATCTTCCACCAGACTGTACATCAGTTCAGTTCAGTTCAGTTGCTCAGTCGTGTCTGACTCTTAGCAACCCCATGGACTGCAGCACGCCAGGCTACCGTGTCCATCACCAACTCCCAGAGTTTACTCAAACTCATGTCCAATGAGTCAGTGATGCCATCCAACCATCTCATCCTCTATTGTCCCCTTCTCCTCCTGCCTTAAATCTTTTCCACCATCAGGGTCTTCTCTAATGAGTCAGTTTTTCCCATCAGGTGGCCAAAGTATTGAAGTTTCAGCTTTAGCATCAGTCCTTCCAATGAACACTCAGGACTGATTTCCTTTAGGATGGACTGGTTGGATCTCCTTGCTGATCAAGGGACTCTCAAGAGTCTTCTCCAACAACACAGTTCAAAAGCATCAATTCTTCAGCGCTCAGCTTTCTTTATAGACCTATTCTCACATCCATACATGACTACTGGAAAAACTATAGCCTTGACTAGACGGACCTTTGTTAGCAAAGTAACGTCTCTGCTTTTTAATATGCTGTCTAGGTTGGTCATAACTTTTCTTCCAAGGAGCAAGCGTCTTTATTTTCATGGCTGCAGTCACCATCTGAAGTAATTTTCAGATCAGATCAGATTTTGGAGCCCCCCAAAATAAAGTCTGCCACTGTTTCCACTGTTTCCCCATCTATTTCCCATGAAGTGATGGGACCGGATGCCATGATCTTAGTTTTCTGAATGTTGAGTTTTAAGCCAACTTTTTCACTTTCCTCTTTCACTTTCATCAAGAAGCTATTTAGGTCTTCTTCATTTTCTGCCATAAGGGTGGTGTCATCTGCATATCTGAGGTTATTGATATTTCTCCAGGCAATCTTGATTCCAGCTTGTGCTTCATCCAGCCCAGCATTTCTCATGATGTACTCTGCATAGGAGTTAAATAAGCAGGGTGACAACATATAGCCTTGATGTACTCCTTTCCTAATTTGGAACCAGTCTGTTGTTCCATGTCCAGTTCTAACTGTTGCTTCCTGACCTGCATATAGGTTTCTCAAGAAGCAGGTCAGGTGGTCTGGTATTCCCATCTATTGAAGAATTTTTCACAGTTTATTGTGATCCACACAGTCAAAGGCTTTGGCATAGTCAATAAAGCAGAATAGATGTTTTTCTGAAACTCTCTTGCTTTTTCCATGATCCAGCAGATGTTGGCAATTTGATCTCTGGTTCCTCTGCCTTTTCTAAAACCAGCTTGAACACCTCGAAATTCACGGTTCACATATTGCTGAAGCCTGGCTTGGAGAATTTTGAGCATTACTTTACTAGCATGTGAGATGAGTGCAGTAGTTTGAGCATTATTTTGCATTGCCTTTCTTTGGGATTCGGAGAAGGTGATGGCACCCCACTCCAGTACTCTTGCCTGGAAAATCCCATGGACGGAGGAGCCTGGTAGGCTGCAGTCCATGGGGTCGCGAAGAGTCGGACATGACTGAGCGACTTCCCTTTCCCTTTCTTTGGGATTGGAATGAAAACTGACCTTTTCCAGTCCTGTGGCCACTGCTGAGTTTTCCAAATTTGCTGGCATATTGAGTGTAGCACTTTTACACCATCATCTTTTAGGATTTGAAGTAGCTCAACTGGAATTCCATCACCTCCACTAGCTTTGTTCATAG
>NW_011495072.1:21307034-21308485 GCF_000754665.1 Bison bison bison
TTCATAGTGATGCTTCCTAAAGCCCACTTGACTTCACATTCCAGGATGTCTGGCTCTAGGTGAGTGATCACACCATTGTGATTATATGGGTCGTAAAGATCTTTTTTGTACAGTTCTTCTGTGTATTCTTGCCACCTCTTCTTAATATCTTCTGCTTGTTAGGTCCATACCATTTCTGTCCTTTATGGAGCCCATCTTTGCATGAAATATTCCTTTGGTATCTCTAATTTTCTTCAAGAGATCTCTAGTCTTTCCCATTCTGTTGTTTTCCTCTATTTCTTTGCATCAATCACTGAGGAAGGCTTTCTTATCTCTCCTTGCTCTTTGGAACTCTGCATTCAGATGGGTGTATCTTTCCTTTTCTCCTTTGCTTTTCACTTCTCTTCTTTTCAGAGCTATAACCTCTACCTACATTGTTCAGAATTCAGTGCCCAGAACTCGGCTTAATAAATATAGTTGTTTGAGTCCTTGTTATGATATGAGGCAAATAGTTATTATCCCCATTTTATAGATGAAGAATCAGGCTTCTGAATGGCTACAAAATTGGCCAAATAGCAGAAAAACTGAGATTCGAGCCCAAACCCTTGGGACTCTAAGACACCATGAAAATAAGACATATACAGACAATGCATGAACTGGAGAGTGACAGTTCTCAGTCTTATTCTCTAACACTTGTTGCCAAAGAACACTCCCAGGACAACCCAGGCTTATGCACAGTTCCTGGCACACATTTTCATTCGATGGCTTTCTCCTTCACTGAAGAAAGTATGAGTAGGAAGTATGAAATCTGAAGTGACAGTCCTGACTATGCTACTAGTATATAAAAATGAAAAAAATAAATCATTGCTCACTTTAATATGTTTCCTTTTTTTAATTAATGCTTTTCACAAGTATTCCAAGATCACAAGATTTAGAACTGCTCCAATAGGCAGTTAATTTTATTTCTCTGTAGATCCTCTTAGTTTCTTTCACTATGGCCTTTTCCTCTGCATGCTACTTGCATATTGGTGATTTCCTGGCTTCTTTTATTCTTCAGTTCAGTTCATTTCAGTCGCTCAGTCGTGTCTGACTCTTTGCAACCCCATGAATCGCAGCATGCCAGGCCTCCCTGTCCATCACCAACTCCTGGAGTTCACTCAAACTCATGTCCATCGAGTCAGTGATGCCATCCAGCCATCTCATCCTCTGTCGTCCCCTTCTCCTCCTGCCCCCAATCCCTCCCAGCATCAGAGTCTTTTCCAATGAGTCAACTCTTCACATGAGGTGGCCAAAGTATTGGAGTTTCAGCTTCAGCATCAGTCCTTCCAATGAACACCCAGGACCGATCTCCTTTAGAATGGACTGGTTGGATCTCCTTGCAGTCCAAGGGACTCTCAAGAGTCTTTTCCAACACCACAGTTCAAAAGCATCAATTCTTCGGCACTCAGCTTTCTTTATAGTCCAACTGTCAC
>NW_011495072.1:21308585-21315848 GCF_000754665.1 Bison bison bison
ACTCAGCTTTCTTTATAGTCCAACTGTCACATCCATACATGACCACTGGAAAAACCATAGCCTTGACTAGATGGACCTTTGTTGGCAAAGTAATGTCTCTGCTTTTGAATGTGCTATCTAGGTTGATCATAACTTTCCTTCCAAGGAGTAAGCATCTTTTAATTTCATGGCTGTAATCACTATCTGTAGTGATTTTGGAGCCCAAAATAATGAAGTCAACCACTGTTTCCCCATCTATTTCCCATGAAGCGATGGGACCAGATGCCATGCTCTTAGTTTGGAAATTTGGAAGACTCAGCAGTGGCCACAGGACTGGGAAAAGTCAGTTTTCATTCCAAAGAAAGACAATGTCAAAGAATGCTCAAACCACCACACAAATGCACTCATCTCACACGCTAGTAAAATAATGCTCAAAATTCTCCAAGCCAGGCTTCAGTAATATGTGAACTGTGAACTTCCAGATGTTCAAGCTGGTTTTAGAAAAGGCAGAGGAACCAGAGATCAAATTGCCAACATCTGCTGGATCATGGAAAAAGCATGAAAGTTCCAGAAAAACATCTGTTTCTGCTTTATTGACTATGTCAAAGCCTTTGACTGTGTGGATCACAATAAACTGTGGAAAATTCTTCAATAGATGGGAATACCAGACCACCTGACCTGCTTCTTGAGAAACCTATATGCAGGTCAGGAAGCAACAGTTAGAACTGGACATGGAACAACAGACTGGTTCCAAATTGGGAAAGGAGTATGTTAAGGCTATATATTGTCACCCTGCTTATTTAACTTCTATGCAGAGTACATCATGAGAAACGCTGGGCTGGATGAAGCACAAGCTGGAATCAAGATTGCCTGGAGAAATATCAATAACCTCAGATATGCAGATGATACCACCCTTATGGCAGAAAGTGAAGAGGAACTCAAAAGCCTCTTGATGAAAGTGAAAGAGGAGAGTGAAAGAGTTGGGTTAAAGCTCAACATTCAGAAAACTAAGATCATGGCATCTGGTCCCATCACTTCATGGGAAACAGATGGGGAAACAGTAGAAACACTGTCAGACTTTTATTCTTAGGACCTGGCAATTTTATATATTCCCACAACTATAATGGTATTTCCACCTATAATGTTCGTGATTTCCAAATCTATCTTCCACCAGTCATTGCTCCTTTAAGTTCCAGACCCAACTATTCAACTGCCTATTGATCTTTAAATTCAGCTTGTACAAATCCATTCAGTCAGCTCATGAAGTCACCATCTGCCGGTCTTCCAAACTAGAAACGTGGCCATTATCTCTCATTCCTTCTGTTCCCTCACCCTCCACAAAGACTTGATCATTCATATGTCCATCTTTTTTCATATGTAGTTTCTTCAGCTTGAACGCCCTCCTCCTTTCTTAACCCTAAGAAACTCTCATGTTTTAAAAACATGAGTATAACTCTGTGAAGCCTTCCTTAGCTTCCTTAGGCAGTTTGCTATCCTCAAAGTACTTTGTTTATACCCTATTTTGTCATTTAACATATTGTAACCATTTATACTTTTCTTAATCTTTGCACTATAAACTTATAAATGATAAATCTTATTTATCAGTGCTGTGATGCTCAGTATAGTACCTGGCACAGATCAGATTTTGAATAAATGTTAAGGTAATGAATGCATGAATGAAATGGACAATTTCAGTTCCCTTATGCTGAAGATATTTCCCTTAAAGGAAGATCAGGTTTGGAAATGAAGGTTGCTAAAGAATTCAATGGGACTTCTCAGGTGGCACAGTGGTAAAGAATCCACCTGCCAATACAGGTGGCAAGAGACATGGGTTCAATTCCTGGGTTGGGAAGATAACCTGGAGAAGGAAATGGCAACTCAAGCCAGTATTCTTGCCTAAGAAATCCCATGGACAGAGGAGCCTAGCAGGCTACAGTTCACTGGGTTGCAAAGAGTCAGACATGACTGAGCACAAACACACACAAAGAATTAAATATTAGCTGAATTACAGTTATGTCCAGGTGTCACATTTGTGTTATTGGGCAAAGTATATAATTTTTCCATTATACTTCTACTCTCTTTAACTTACTTTCCTCATCTATAAAATTATACTAGTAATAGCAGTCCTTGACTTTTTTTTTTGTGGGAGAGTGATAAGGGAAAATGTGATAATCTTTCTAAAATCACCTTTTCTGGCCCAATGTATGAGTTTAATAAATGATTTTACTGAAAGTAGAATATATGTTTTGGCTTAGAATGGAGAAGGAGCCAGGGATTTTCTCATAGATATAAACTACATTGGAAGTAAATTATTATAGTGCAAGACATTTTGTGCATGTTTTCCTTTTTAAACTGTGCTTTGTTGAATAATAGTAAATTATTTACCAAGTACAGAGCAATTCCTCCTCCTATTAAAAAGCCACAGTAGACATCAACTGGGTGATTCTTATACTGAGTTATCCGTGTTAGCCCACAGATGATTCCACAGATGATAAAGGTGAAGACCAAGAGAGGTTTCAGAAGCTTAGAGGAATCCGTTAGTGTGGAATTGAAGTACATCTTTAAAAAATGAAAGGACCAGGGTAAGTATGTTTAAAAGGTCATTTTTTCCATTCCATTTTAATCAAACAAAAAGGTAAACTCAAATCTCTGATACACTTGATGTCAATTTTACTATTCCTTTCCCCCTGCTCTGGCTAATTTCTGTACCTGAAAAAAAAGAGATGCCTGACAAAATCCATCAAATAAATAACAGACCACTTATGTGATTACACAAAAGTCTGGAAAAAAATTAAAGCAGTAGAATTAGCCAGATAACTGGTTAGTCTCCATGTTACTTGTCATTTAATTTCAATCCATTTTTTCACATAAAATCTAATAAACTATTATATTAATAAGATATAGTGACAATTCATTGCAGAGCATTTATCAACTTACACTTACTTAGAATTTGCTGTTACATAATGATTGAAACGAAAGTGTATGCTGTGTGTATATACTTAACGCAATTCTTTCAGTTTTACAGTTTTTAACATTCATGTACTTCACAGTACTCTCTCATGAAGTATAATATCACATTAAAAGAGATACAAGGCTAAATGAATACTATGACTATTTCAAAAATTATCTTACTGTTATATTGTTTATACTAAATTCTATTTTTTATGCCATTATACTCTTCTGTTATTACCCAGCTGTAATATAATCTAATTGGTGTTTGGAGACAACACTCATTTCTCTGATTTTCTCTAGGACACAGTTTGATGAAAAAGACCCAGTTACTTACCGAAACGTACACAGCTGCAAAGGCAGCAAGGGTCGCATGTTGAGAAGGGAATGATTTTCTGCCAAAGGAAGAAGTCAAATTATGCCTTCTATTTCTGATACACTGCTAACAATTATCTCAAGAACACTGAGTGGTTAAAATGTTCAACTAAAAAGCTGCAAGGTAATAAGCAATAACTTTAATTTCTGTTTGATTTTCTGCAGAAAGATCTGAGTGATAAAATAAACACTGTTAATCACCATTAGTATTAAAGAAGGGTAGTGATACACTTTCCAGTATAAAGTGTTAGCTTTCTAAGGGATCACTTCTCTACACTATTGGAATGCTGGTTGAAAGCAGAAATGGGGTGGAAAGCATTATAACTGTTTATTGGTGTTATAATTATGTCAGGTTAAAGTAAAAGCCTATAAAACCTAAGATTTTAATGCTTTTAAACTTTCTCTATGCTCCTAAATATATGGTTTCATTTACATAAATATTTAAAAGAATAATTACATTCTCACAGTAGTGGGTCTAGAAGTGTTTTTTACACTTTAGAAAGCATAGGGAAAAAAATCTAATTTTAGCAAAATGTTTCTCTATCCCACTTTAAAATGACTATTACCTCAAGAATCGCAAAGTATATTGTTTAGTTAAATAAGAAGCAAGGTGCAAAAGGTAGAACAGAGGACTGTGAAAGACAGAAGGAGAACAGAGATCTTTTAATGAATAAAAAATGGGGAAAATTCAGTTTTATTAATGACCTCCTAATTATTTGGTACCCAATAAAATGGATTACTATTCAACACAGACAAGATAATGTAGAAAAATTGAGAAAGAATATAGAATATAAGTCTTAAATGTAAGTTCAAAATTAATTGAATTGAATGGACCATATGTATATAATTATATAATATCAGGTTCTGATTCTTCAAGTGTATTTAAATTATTTTTGACTCTTAAATCAATCTTTGGGAACTGACTGAATGAAAAATAAAATTCTTATATCAGTCTTTTGCTGCCTTCACCCTTCTGTAATTTATTTCTTTTGAACTTCTCTTGCCATCTAAGTTTCTGTCTTTTTTTTTTATTGATTGAAAACAGTTTAATGCTTTGGTAATTTCTTAAGCTTTTCAGTTTTTATTTTCTGAAATGCAAGGTCAGGAGCTGTACAGACTTTCTGGGTTTATTCAGAGGAGACACATGCAATCGTAGATGCTATTTCTTTTAAAACTCTACCAAAAGGAAAATTCATATGATTTCTTTTTTAATAAAATATGTAACAGAGCTGGAAATATCATATATAGTCTTCTACTTAAGTCACTACATGACACATACTGATTATAAGCCGTGACTAACTATAAACATCTAAAATAAACCAATTTGTGATAACCTAAACCCATAATTCGGAGAAGGCAATGGCACCCCACTCCAGTACTCTTGCCTGGAAAGTCCCATGGATGCAGGAGCCTGGTAGGCTGCAGTCTATGGGGTCGCAAAGAGTCAGACACAACCGAGTGACTTCACTTTCTTTCTTTCTAAACCCATAATTAGTATAGAGGAGATTATAGAACATGACTGGGGTTTGGTGATATGAAGCTGAGTGGAATGAATATGGGGCTGAAATTTGGAGAGAGAGAAGGAGTTGGAAGGAGCCACCAATGGGTTTCTATGGTATCATCCCTAAAGAGATCACTGAATTGAAAAGAAAAATAAAATCCAAGTCATTGTGATTGAAAAGGGCATGCCTATGATGATACCCCCAAGCTATTCATGAACAATAAAAACACCAACATGGAAGTTTTCATAATCTCCATTTCTAACCTGCCGCTGTTGATAACTGTAAGGTCAGATCCTGAGCAAATGTCTTCTACAATGTAGGAATTCTCTTTGCAAGACACATTCAGAGAGGTGTAGTTTGGCTTGCACACAGTCAGAAAGTACGGTGCCTGGTAGCCTGTGGAGAGCTGGATAATGTCTGTGATAAGAGCTGTAGAGCAGAGTCCAAAGATATGAACACCTATAAGGAAAAGGAAAGAACCTGTTACCAAGCTAGTACTTGATGCCAGTGTGGTGCCATCATCAATCTTGCGTATTACACAGTAACATAACAACCTTGACATCTACTGTGATCATTTTCTCTGAGTTTATTTCAGGAAGATAGTGAAGAAAATTTCTAAACTTCCAAACAGATGCTGAAGGCAATGAGTATCTCCAAAGTTGTCATTTGAAGGATTTTTGTCTGTTTGGTTATATCAGGCCAATTCTTAATATTATTAACTGTAGGTCACTTGACAGATACCTGGAACATGTTAAGATGACAACTGTGTGATTTGAAAAGGATTCAATACGGGGAATGAAGCAAAATTCAAAATCACTACAAACTGCTTAGCAGAATTGTACTCCCAGGTCTCTCTCCCCAGTAGTTCCTCACCCCAGCCACAGTAGGCAAACCCTACTGGATTGGTTCCCTGTATGACTACGTACAGATGACTAGCATACCAGGAATGCTAATTAAAACAGAGAAGACAGCAAGCCAGCCCTATGATGAAAAAAATAACCATACAAGTACCGGGCTGTGGGAGGCTTCCTTCATTTTGGAATACAGAAATGGCATTCTTAAATCTCTTGATTAAGTTCTTTCTTTTCTCTTCTGGGACCAGTTTGAAATCATAAACTGACAAACCCTGATTCAGGCTTGTACATTCGAACTCCATTCTTGCTTCAAGTTCCTTGCCTGGTCTTATCCTTGGGAGTCTAGCCTACCTGCTCCCTCTACACCCTGGAGTCATTCTGACTTGAGATTCTGATTCACGATTTGCTCATAGAAATCACTGTGACAGGCAGCCAGGTAACCCGACAGTGTTCTCCTTCTGGCCTGGCCCCTTTTGCATTTTCCTTCTCTGCCTGTTGTCACCTAACAACCGCTCTCCCAGTTCTTTCTCCACTTATTCACCTCAGATTCGTGACCTTGGACCTTTATTTCTATATTCTGATTCCTAGCAGCATGTAAGATCTTGGGGAGGGGTATGAGTAAGTGAGGAAACCTACCCATCTCTAGGCCCCCAGGGCATGGGCGTGGTTGACTCTGGGACTGGGCTCTCCAGGATAAGATGGAGCATCCTCATAGTCATGAGGTTTTTCAGAGAGGTTTTGTGCCCCTTTGCCACGGCATTGTGTTACATTAGGAAAACTTCCTCTGAGATCAGCTAGATGTCCTAAAGTTTTACTTCTTGGTCTTAGTTCATGATCCTGGTAAGGGGATTATTCTTGCCGTACAGTCTTTGTGGAGCAAAAATGTGCCTTTCTTAGTGGGGCAGAGTCTAGGGCATGATTTAGACCAGATTTTTTTTTTCTCCAGTGGAAGAGATGATGGTACTTAATTTTCTATTAGGTATTAAATGAAGCTACCTCTTTGAACTGAGAGGTTACAGGTGAAAATAACTTTTTGCTGATTTACTAGGAATGAATTAAAACATTCACAGTGGTGTGATGTAATGTGGCTTGACTTTTCAATTCAGTTAAAAAGAAACATCTGTGACTCAAATAATATTAAGACAGTCACATGCTAATCAGAAGAGATGAAGGTTTAGATGCTCATTTGACTCTGATACAGGCCTATGGATATTCTGTAGGTCTCATAAAAATAGGAGGCAGAGTTAGATGATATAACCAAGGAAAAATAGCCTTGATGCTGTGCTGCATGGTGACATTTCCATGGACGGTAACTTCTGGATGAAAACACCGCAGGACAATTGAAATGGAATCACTGATGTGGCTAAAGTAATTTCTGAAGGGTTATCCATTTATATTGGTCTGCTGATATTTACTCTCCATTTTAAAAAATGAACCCAGATCCAAGAAACCATTTTAAAGTAAATTCATGATTCTACCAGAGCTAAGACAAAAATAAACTGAAATGCATGGCATACTGGCTCTCAAAACAAGGACCTTAACTATAACACATTGTGGATACAAAACTTAAATTAGGGTGTTTTTAACAGTTTTTTTTTTCGTAT
>NW_011495072.1:21315948-21322015 GCF_000754665.1 Bison bison bison
GTTAATGTTGGGCTCCAGGCCAACCCCATTCCTTCTTTTGGACAGGCAACAGTAGAGGATTCCTTCCCCTACCATAATCTGTGAAGACAAGAGGGTATTCAAAATGGATTCAACGGGTGCAGATGAATTATATAAGTTATCTCTTACATATGTATGCTCAGTTGCTCAGCTGTGTCTGACTCCTTTGAGACCCCATGTACTGTAGCCGCTAGGCTCCTCTGTCCATGGGATTTTCCAGGCAAGAATACTGGAGTGAGTTGCCATGCCCTCCTGCAGGGGAATTTATCTCTTAACATGCCATCAATTAAATTAAGTAAAGATGTACCTTTTGTAGGCACTTTAGAGATGGGAGGATTTCTCCTGAGAATTTGCAGAAGCAGTGAGAAGTAATCAGGGAATTGTAACTAGCGTAGTTGGATCTTCTGTGCTCCTACATACTGGTCAAAATTGTGATAGCATCCTGGCATTGCAATGTGGTTGCAGACTTTGGCCCTATGCCCAACAATACCCAGTGTTACTTAGCTGATTAATCACATGGTGACTGATTCTGATCTGACGCCTAGAATCTTAACATTTTATCCTTAAAACTATGAAAACAAGATGCCCAAGGAGAGAATAAAATAAGTACCAGAGTTAGAATCAGGAATATTTTATTAGCATATTATTTCAATAAAATTTGGAATTGGGCAGAAGGATCACCCATGTAAAGCAGACATGAAAGTAGAAAGGTTCAATCTAAAGCAGAGCTATCTGCTAAAATTTTCTGTGATGATGGACATATTTTCTGCTTTGTCCAATATGGCAGCCACTATTGAGCACTTGAAATAGCACTGTTGGCTATTGAGCACTTGAAATTTTTTTGCTACTGCAATCAAGGAGCTGAAGTTTTAATTTCATTTCATTGTACTTAGTTAATTATTTAAAATGTAAATCAATCAGATTTAAAATGAAATAGTCACATGTGGCTAGTAACTATCCTATTGGAGAATGTAGATTATAAGAGAATCTATCTAGGTAAGCAGTAACATTTGGATGAAAATGCTCCAGGACAACTGAAATAGAATTTGATGAGGTTGATTTCTGAAGAGTTATCCATTCATACTGAGTAATGTTGAGTAATAGTGGTTCGGCAGTAAAAAATACTCCTGCAATGCAGGAGACTGCCTACAATGTAGGAGACATGGGTTCAATCCCTGGGTAGGGAAGGTCCCCTGGAGAAGGAAATGGCAACCCACTCCAGTTGCCTGGGAAATCCCATGGACAAAGGAGTCTGGTGGGCTATAATCCATGGGGCCCAAGAATCAGACACATCTTAGCAACTATATCAACTACCACTACCAGTGAGTAATACGTCTTAAGAATGAAATATTTAGAAAATGTGTTTTCAGTAAACAGAGGACCATACTTATGATAAGGAACAGCACACTTGCTGCTGGATTCTAAGACACAGGACATCAGTGACAAACTCAATACATTTAGGCATCATTTCCGTCAAGAACTTTCCCTTGAAATCCCTTACTATATCCTAAACTGAAGTATGCCCCTTCTGTGCGGCTCCCTTAGTATCTTGTCCTTCCCTCTAGCATAGCTGGATTATTTCTCACTTGACTGTGACCCTCTGCGGGGAAATCATCTTTTTGTTTTACCTTTTATTCTCACTATCTAGCACAGTGCCCCGCATTGCAGGGTTTGCTTTTGTTACCTTCACTGTGGGATTCTCATTGGCTAATTACCTTGGGCATTTGGGCTGGTAGTTATTAAGAAAAGTAAGACTTGAAATAATGTGGTTTTTTAAATGCAAAAAATCAAATATTGGGGGTTACTGTGCCTCAGAGATTATTGTGAAATTAGAATCAGTATGGCTAAAAATGTGGAAGTGAGAAACTGGGAACAGGCAGTCCCTTAGGTATAAGTGATCATGTCACTTTAAAGATTATCACCGTGACTGGGAACTGAAATATATTTTCCAAGGAAAAGTTCCCAGTTCTCAACACCTACTTAACATTTATTTTATAAAGTACTTAAATTTATGATTTTTAAAACTCATGACTAAATCTATGACCTTATGCTTCAAATGTTCTGTCTGATCTATTTAGTTCCATATGGTGTATGTACAATTATAAGGAACCTTTATAAAAACAATTTTCTTAATAAAATTCTACCAATAACCTTACAAGCGTGAAAATCTTGTGGTATACACTGATAAACTCCTTTATGGATAACTATATAAATAATCAGAAGGAATTTTTTTTCAAATCATTGAATACTAAGTTAATTATACTTTTTGAAAAATACCAAACTACATTATCACTTCAAGTTAGACATAGAAACACAAAAGATTCTATAATATTCTGCACAGATAGATGTGACATGTTGCACCATGCAAGTAGAATAATATCATGATTATCCCAAATTCATCATTTCAAGAAAATTAACCACTCATTTCTGAAATGTGTCCTGAAATGCATTGAGAGGCTCATTTCATTTTCATTTCTTTAATAATAATTATGTGAATAATTTTGTTTCTTTTTAATTATACATGTAAATAGTGATTCACATATTATCCTTGAATGCTAAAGTATGCAAGAATTTATTTGTTTAGTGTCATTAGGGAAATGCTTCTTGTCATATAACACAGCAGTCATTATCTCAAGTGACCTTGAAATTTCAAGAGTTTTCATTTATTTGCTTAATAAGCTCAAAACTCATATGTCAGGAGAGTGCTTTCACATCCTGGTTTGATTATGGATGGAGGTTTCTTGTCAGTATTTTGACATCATCCAACTCTCCCATTCTCGAAGGAGCACATTAATTTTCTCTTCACACTACTATTCATTTAACCTTGACCTACATGTCACTGTATGCATTTTCAAAATGATTTAATTTGCTTTAAAGATAGAATTCTCCTCAGGGAAAGGATAGATGTTTCCTGATGTATTTTCAAATATACCTGCTTGTCTCCCCATTCTGAATGACATGCTGTTGTGATGCAATATGGTTTCAAGGATTAGGTGTTGACAACAGAATTATTTGTTGCTGTTGTCATTTGGAAATAGAAAACAGTATATGACAAGTATCTTCTCACAATATTCTGTTTATGCCGTGTACAATCCTGAAAAGAAACAATACCATTTTGTGCATGTCAGATATCATGGACAGGTTTTTGAAAGAGATTCTAAAGTGACTGTTTCAGGGGAGATGCAGAGAGGAAATACATTGCTTATTATTATATGGACACTGCCCTTGGAAAAGCCACTTAAAGGAGAGTATATACTCTCCTAAAGCTAAGGTTACCTCCCAGAAACAATAATAAATTTCAATACAATTCTTCTATAAAACTGGATATGCTTACCCTTTAATCCCTTTACTTCCAGGGAAGAGAACATACACATGTTTTCTATTCGTATAGATTTCGGAAAGATTTATGAAATGCCTTAATATTCTGTGCTATTTTCCTTGAGAATCTCCAAAGGACTAAACAAAATGCTTGTTTCATTATCACTTAAAAGTAAGTTAAAAGTTAATGTTAAAGATGAAAATTTAAAGACAGTTTCAAAAAATAAGAATATACATTTCACAGACACAAAAGAAGTTTTATAATTTTCTGTGTAACAATACAAAGGCAGGTAATTTTTAAAATATCTTTCACAGCATTAAAAAAAAATCTGAGGGGCTTCCTTGGTCCAGTGGTTATGAGTCCACCTTGCAATTCAGGGGACACTGGTTTGATCCCTGGTCCAGGAAGATCCCATATGCCATGAAGCAACTAAGCCCATGTCCCACAGCTACTGAAGTTCGTGCACTCTAGAGCCTGTGCTCTGCAATAAGAGAAGCCACCACAAGGAGAAGCCTGCATACCACAATGAAGAGTAGCCCCCTGCTTGCTTGCTCCAACTAAAGAAAGCCAGCACACAGCAACAAAGACCAAGCACAGCCAAAAATAACTAAATAAATTAAAAAAAAATTTAAACCTGAGCAGCAAACATCACATGAGTTATATGTAAATGCCTGTATAAAAAATATCAGTTGATCTTCCTTTTGTAAAGAATATAAACCTCCTTTTAAAGAATACTACCCATGTGTGGTCTTTTGTTTTGCTTTGCCTTCTCTTCATATGAATGGGTGAAAATAAGAAGCACCTCTGCTTACACCAATGGACTATGAAAGTGATTTTCAAAGGAGAATTCATCCTGCCTCTCTGGCTCCCCCACCATTCCCTTTTGGAACAGATTAATACTGCCAAAAAAGAAAAAAAAAGAAAATGGCCTCCTTGAACGTAGGGAATTAGAGTCTGTTATTTTCACTTTCAGGAAGAGTAGGGAAAGAAGTTGAAGCAGTAACATACGTAGTAAGTTTAGAGACAGAATCATGGCTCTGGCATAGCAGTCCCCAACCTTTTTGGCACCACAGACTGGTTTTGTGGAAGACACTTTTTCCACAGATGGGGGGAGGGATGGTTCCAAGAGGATTCAAGCACACTACATTTATTGTGCACTTTATTTCCTTTATTGTTACACTGTGGTATATAATGAAATCACTATATACCTCACCATAATGTAGAATACGTGGGGGCCCTGAGCTTGTTTTCCTGCAACTAGGTTTGGGGGTGATGAGAGACAGTAGTAGCCACTACCACCCAGCTTGCCTCACCACCTCAGCTCCACCTCAGATCATCAGGCATTAGATTCTCATAAGAAGCGAGCAACCTAGATCCCTCATATGCACTGTTCACAGTAGGGTCCATACTCCTATGAGAACCTAATGTTACCAATGATCTGCCAGGAGGTGAAGCTCAGGGGGTAATGTGAGTGATGGGGAGTAGCTGTAAATACAGATGAAGCTTCGCTTGGTTCCTAACGGGCCATGGATTGGTACTGGTCCATGGCCCTGGGGTTGGTGACCCCTGTTTTACGACTATAGTGACATACAGACACAATAAAAACCAATGTTTTGGGAAAAGGCTTTAAAACAAGGGAAAATGAAATTAGAAATTTAGAGAAGATATATGTTTAGAGAGTAAGATGTAAAAGACAGTTATTTGATGTCCATGAAGTCAAGATTAATTTTACCATCAAGTTGTTTACTCAAAATCCATGAAGGAAGTGTGGAAGAAAAGAATCACTGACATCTTGGAATATCCTGAATGATAAGGGGAAGATCAGGGACCTAGCAGTGTAAATATTTCCCTAGTTTGTCTCTCCTCCCATAAAGAGGCATGCAACAGCTTATGGAGGAGGCCCAGGGGCAACCTGGGAATTCAGGCAGTCTTTGCCGAAGGAGTTGGCACTGGGTTCCCCAGGTCAACTTGGTAGAGGTAGTCAGAGCAAACTTGTTCTTCCACTTCTCAAGGCTCAAGAAAGAAAGTGTTGACTCAGAATCTCCCAGAAAGCATCCTTAATTGCATTTCGAGAATTTATTACTGGAAATGAGGGAGTCAGAAAAGCAGGAACACAATAATGAGGCCAAGGTCATTGACAGGACCTGTAACAGTGTCAGCAAAGGGATCAGTGTGAAATAAATGATGCTGGCAGGAAAAGCCACAATTAGATGTGTTCTCCTAGCCACTTAGTCTAAGACCCAGGGAAGAAAGACGTCTGGGTATATAAAGAAGAAATTATGTAACTGATGAAATGTCATCATAGTCTCTTCAGTAGAGTCACAAGCATTTGTATTTTACAATTGTACTTCAAATATATTAATTACAATAAATTTTTGCATTATATTCTAATTAGGAGAAATGCTTTCTGGTCTACTAGATTTAAAACATGTATATTTTTTGCTTTTGTCAAATAACTGGATGATAATAGATTTTTTGGTAAGTCATTAGAGAAATGACCAGAAAATACTGTTACTCTGAACAATAGCGAAAGTGAAGTCATTCAGTCATGTCTGATTTTGTGACTCCACAGACTGTAGCCTACCAGGTTCCTTGTCCATGGGATTTTCCTGGTAAGAGTATTGGAGTGGGTTGCCATTTCCTTCTCCAGGGGATCTTCTCAACCCAGGGATCAAACCTGGGTCTCCCGCATTGCAGGCAGACGCTTTACCGTCTGAGCTACCAAAGAAG
>NW_011495072.1:21322115-21326152 GCF_000754665.1 Bison bison bison
CCAAAGAAGCCCACTCTGAACAATATTGCATGTTAAATATGCTTTTAGTCAGAGTCTCAGCTACTTCCAAGTACATCATTAACAGTTCCAATCATCCTGGAGTTACTGAAGTTCAGATAACTCATTTCTTAAAACTTACAAAGTGTTTTGAGACCAAAAGGTCTCAAAATTCATCTTTTAAGTATGATGAAGTTCTAGGAAAATTTAAATTTCAGTTTTATCTTCTGATAATATTTCATGTAATTTATAGTGTAAATAGAATGCTGTTGTTTAATGTGAGGAAATTAAAAAAGAAACAAATCCAAGGGTATACAAAAGGTCAATGCAGAGACTTTTCTAAAACTGCCATATAATGAACCAGAAGAGACCAGTTCTTTAGGGGATCCTATAAAAACTCCATTCAAATACAACTTTTTATTTAATGACCACTTCCTCTGACATTCATTAGCATCATAAAAGTAAAGAGTTCCTGCTGTTAGAAATAAATATTATTAACCCTGAAACATGATTCTTGTCCTTTTAGGTAGGTTTTGGGGGCCAAAGAGATGCTATAAAGACTATGTTTGTGTTATTTATTAATAAATTTATTGAAAAATATCTAATTCCCAATTTGTATGTTAGCAAACTAAAAATAACTAGATTTCTAATTCAATTTCAATAGGTTACATCATTTCTTTAGGTTAAACATTTTAAAATCCAAATGCTTATTCTGAATCTAAATTATTTTATTTTGTGGTGGACAGGAATGTGAGTTGTACCCTCTTTTCTGTACAGTTGTGCCCTCTTTTCTGTACAGTTGTGCATGCTCAGGGCTAAGAATCAATAAAAAGTGCTAATCTGCTAAAATTGATAGCAACATGCACTTTGGAGAACAAAGTCTGTTGGCTATAGAATTATTTGTTTCTTTCCCATAGTTTCTAAGACTTGAGACATGGTATGAATGCATGCTGCTGCTGCTGCTAAGTTGCTTCAGTCGTGCCCAACTCTGTGCGACCCCACAGACAGCAGCCCCCAGGCTCTTCTGTCCATGGGATTCTCTAGGCAATGAATACTGGAGTGGGTTACCATTTCCTTCTCCAATGCATGCATGCATGCTAAGTCGCTTCAGTCGTGTCCAACTCTGTGCAACCCCATGGACAGTAGCCCACCAGGCCCCTTTGGCCATGGGATTCTCCAGGCAAGAACACTGGAGTGGGTTGCCATTTCCTTCTCCATGAATGCATGAGAAATACATTAATGAGGAAGTGTATCAGAAACTTATTGTTTGTTTTTAACCAATTTATTACATGAAAGTGAAAATTAGTTGCTCAGTCCTTCCGACTCTGTGCGACCCCATGGACAGCGGCCCACCAGGCCCCTCTGTCTAGGGAATTCTCCAGGTGAGAATACTGGAATGGGTTGCCATTCCCGACTCCAGGGGATCTTCCCAACCCAGGGATCAAACCCAGGTCTCCCGCATTGTAGACAGATTCTTCACCATCTGAGCCACCAGGGACACCTCATTTATTACATAAATGTGGTCATTCTTAGTCTTCTGGGGCTGACAAACACAATTTGGGGGCAATTCTTACCGTAATTGCAGGTCCAGCAAAAGCCAAGCTAAGCAACATGAGGAAAGGAATTGCCTCCTGGGTGGGTTCAATGTATGGCATGCTAAGACTCCGGTCATAGCAGCTGAATCCAGAGTGCACGGGTTTGAAGACATCCGTGAGTTCAAGGAAATACAGGCTAACCACCGATGATGCCAATATAGGCAACTGAGAATGAAGGACAGAGAAGATAAATTTATTTTTCTACACAGGTCATATATAGAATCAGTACATATTGAAATTAGAAACACAAGTGTTTTCCATTTTCTCTTACCACTCCTCTCTGATCTCAGAATTAAAGTCATTCGTACTTACTATTGCTTCTGCCTTCAAAATAAACTCTAATTCATCCACCTCTGTCACCAGCCTTCTCTGAACCCACGGCATGCCTCACCTTTGCTCTTGGATTACTCCTAAATGCTGCTCCACTTTCACACTTACCCTCCCCATCCCATCTATCCAATTTCTACCCAGCATCCTAAATATTCTGAAAATATTTTATTTTAGGTCATATTGCTCCTGATTTTAACTACTCCAGTGGGTCCCATTTTGCTTGAATAAAATTCAAAATTTACACCATTGAATGCATGACCTGGCTCTTGCTTCAGTTTCTTACATCTTTTTATACCATATTTATACTATTCCCCAGCCCCCCACTGTAGAATCTGCCTACAATGCAGGAGACCTGGGTTTGATTCCTGGGTCAGGAAGATCCCCTGGAGAAGGAAATGGCAACCCACTCCAGTATTCTTGCCTTGAGAATCCCATGGACAGAGGAGCCTGGCAGGCTACCGTCCATGGGGTTGCAAGAGTTGGACACGACTTAGTGACTAAACCACCACTACCAGTCCCCTTGGGCTTTACAGGTGGATCTGTGGTAAAGATCTGTGCCTGTCAGGCAGGAGAGGTGGGTTCCATCCCGGGTCAGGAAGATCCCCTGGAGAAGCAAATGGCAACTCATTCCAGTATTCTTGCCTGGAGAACCCCATGGACAGAGGAGACTGAAGGGCTACAGACTATTGGGATAGCACAGAGTTGGACACAACTTAGTGACTAACAGCAGCAGTAGCAACCAGCCCCCTAAGCACTATAAGCCAATGGGTCACCCCTTTTGATTGAGACATAATTGACATATATCAACTATAACATTATATTAATTTCAGGTATGCAACATAAGATTTAATATTTTTATATATATTACAAAATGATCACCACAATAAATTTAGTCAACATCCCACTACACATACTTAACAATTTCTTTTTTATGATTAGTACTTTTAAAATCAACTCTTTTAGCAACTTTTAAACATAGAATACAGTATTATTACCTATAGTGTCTATATGAACATTACCACCCCAGGACTTACTTGTCTTATAACTGAGCATCTGTGACTTTCAACCCCCTTTATCCATCTTGCCCACTGTCATTCCCCACCTCTGGCAACCACCAATCTGTTCTCTATTTCTATGAATTTGATTTTTTATTGCTGTTGTTTCTTTGATTCTACATATAGATGAAGTCATATGATATTTATCTTTTTCTGGCTGACTTATTTCACTTGGCATAATGCCTTAAAAATCCATCCATGTTGTCTCAAATGTCAGTATTTCCTTCTTTTTGAAGGCTGAATAATATTCCATAGTATATATGTACCACATTTTCTTTACTTCTTCATCCATCAGTGGACACTTAGGTTGAATCCATGTCTTGATTACTGCAAACTATGCTGCAATGAATACAGTGGGGCATATATCTTTTCCAGTTGGTGTTTTAGTTTCCTTTAGATAAATACCTGGAAGTGGAACCATGGGATCATATGGCACTCTTATTTTTAATTTTTTTAAGAAAACTACTGTTTTCCACAGTGGATGCACAGGTTTCCATACCCAAACAGAGCACAATGGTTCCCTTTCCACCACATCCATGTCAACACTTGTTATTTCTTGTCTTTTTGAGGATAATCATTCTAATAGGTGTCAGGTGATACCTCATGTGGTCTTGATTTACATTTCCTTCATGATTAGTGATATGAGCATCTTTTCCTATATCTATTGCCCATTGTATATCTTCTTTGGAAAACTGTCTATTCAGATCCTCTGCTCATTTTATAATCAAATTGCTTGGGTTTGCTTGTTTTGGGGGAGGTTTTTTTTTTTTTTTCTGGCTATTAAGGTGGTGGTGTTTAGTCACTAAATCGTCCCTGACTCTTTGCAACCCCATGGACCATAGCCCACCATGTTAGCCTCTGTCCATGGGATTTCCCAGCCTAGAATACTAAAGTGGGTTGCCATTTCCTTCTCCAGGGGATCTTCCCAACCCAAAGATCAAACACACATATCCTGTATTGCAGGTGGATTCTTTACCACTGAGTCACTGAAGAAGGCCCTATTAAGTAGTATGAGTCCCTTATATGTACTTTGGACATTGGCCCTAATTATAATAGATTT
>NW_011495072.1:21326252-21328809 GCF_000754665.1 Bison bison bison
AGATTTTGTTGTTCAGTCGCTCAGTCATTTCTGACCCTTTGCAACCCCATGGACTGCAGCACACCAGGCCTCCCTGTCCCTCACTATCTCCTGGAGTTTGCCCAAGTTCATGTCCACTGAGTTGGTGATGCCATTATAATAGATAAATGATTTATAAATACTTTTTTACATCTGATTGGGCTTCCCTCATAGCTCAGTTGGTTAAGAATCTGACTGCAATGTGGGAGACCTGGGTTCAATCTCTGGGTTGGGAAGATCCCCTGGAGAAAGGAAAGGCTACCCACTCCAGTATTCTGGCCTGGAGAATTCCATGGACTTAGTCCACGGGGTAGCAAAAAGTAGGACACGACTGAGCAACTTTTGCTTTCACTACATCTGATTGGCTGTCTTTTCATTTTTTGATGGTTTCCTTTGCTGTGTAGAAGCTTTTTAGTTTGCTGTAGTCCTATGATCTTCACTCTTACCCTGTAGCAGTCAAATTCATTTCTACCTAGGGTTTTTGCATGTGCCATTTCTTCTTTCTTTTGTGCTCTCCCCCAGCTCTTTGTCTGAATGGCTTTTCCTTATCATTTAATGATGACTTCTGTATCATCATTAAGAAGGTAGTCATTGATCCATCTTTCCCTCTACCCCCATCATCATCTTTTCATTTCTTCATGACGTTTATCATTAACTGAAATTGTCTTGTTGATTTAACACTTTACTTATTTATTTTTCTTCTCCCCTCATCTCCCACTGAAATACATGCTCCATGAAGTGAGTCTGCCAGTGTTATTTATTGCTGAGTCCCCAAGGTATAGAATTATTCCTGGCACATGGTAGGCATGCAATATATCATTTCATAATTTAATAAAACAATAAATGCCTGTTGATAAATGACTAATTGAATAAACAAGCAAATATTAATTCATTACAATAACTAGACTAGAGTTACCAGATTTAGCAAATGAAAATACATCACTCAGTGAAATTAGAATTTCAGATAAGCAATAAATCACTTTTAGAGTGGTACCCATGTAATATTTGGGAAATACCAATGTTAAAAATTGTTTATCTGAAATTCTAATTTTACTGGATGTCCTCCAGTTTGTCTGCTAAACCTAAACTAGGCACAATTTACTTTCTACACTTTGTGTCATAGATTGAATTATTCATTCGTTCAACCTACAATGTGCCAGGTACTATGTGGGTCCTTACTATGATATGGCAAACAAGACATGGGCTTGGTGATTAAGGATCATAAGCTTACTTAGACACCTGTTCTCAGCTAGAGAAAACTACTTCAAGTACAATGTCCAATGCTAGGTCTTTCAGAATCTGAAGACACAGATTTCTACAACATTGAAAAAATTATCTATCTTAAGGCTTACTTACTAGTGGAGGATACAATATTTATTTAACAAAGCAGATCAAGTTTTGTTTAAAAAAATATTATTGACCATCCACAATATCTGGTCATCTGGTTTAAAAATAAATAAATTTACAAGACAGTATTATGTCTTCTATTCCCAATATAGTTTTTGTAATGAGGTGAGAATTAAGTTTATTGGAAAAATTAATAATGTATGAAACTAATCTGGCATTGTCTTTCTGTTTTTCAGATGGGTGTTTTTCAATAGAGAGAACAAAAGCCTGTAAAAACACTTACATTTTTCTTATTAAAATCCATGACCATTTGACCACTCTAACTATCTGGTCATTCCTCCTCACCATTTCCCTCTCCTGTAAGAAGTAGTAGCTTCCAGACTCAACCAATAAATCAACACTTTATGGTCTATGTGCACAATTAAGGTTTTTCCATTTAAATTAAGTTAAATATATTCTATCTTTAATTCAACAAATACTTTAAATATCACTCAATATGACAGATAATTTTCTGTTTTTGAAATTTTAATTAATTTTATTAATTTTAATTCATCTAATTAAAAACTTTCAATTATGACATAAGTGCTATTTGGGAGGTATGTATGCTAAACAATTATTTATACTTTTCGGATAGATAAGCTCAGTATCCTCTAGCAAGTAGAAGTGGTTGGATTTCGAATCCACAAATTGTAGCCACAAGGTCTTCTTTCTTAAACATAGCTCTGTGCTTCATTTCCAAAAATGGGAGTAGAGTTTTAGGATCAGTTCAGTTCAGTTCAGTCATTCAGTCCTGTCCAACTCTTTGCGACCTCATGCACACCAGGCCTCTCTGTCCATCACCGACACCTGGAGTTAACTCAATTTACTAAAACTCATGTCCATTGAATCGATGATGTCATCCAACCATCTCACCTTCTGTCGTCCCCTTCTCCTCCCGTTTTTAATCTTTCCCAGCATCAGGGTTTTTTTAATTATTATTATTTTTTAAATTTTATTTTATTTTTAAACTTTACATAATTGTATTAGTTTTGCCAAATATCAAAATGAATCTGCCACAGGCATACATGTGTTCCCCATCCTGAACCCTCCTCCCTCCTCCCTCCCCACACCATCCCTCTGGGTCGTCCCAGTGCACCAGCCCCAAGCATCCAGTATCGCGCATCGAACCTGGACTGGCAACTCGTTTCTTACA
>NW_011495072.1:21328909-21340544 GCF_000754665.1 Bison bison bison
GTCCCAGTGCACCAGCCCCAAGCATCCAGTATCGCGCATCGAACCTGGACTGGCAACTCGTTTCTTACATGATATTCTACATGTTTCAATGTCACTCTCCCAAATCTTCCGACCCTCTCCCTCTCCCACAGAGTCCATAAGACTGTTCTATACATCAGTGTCTCTTTTGCTGTCTCGTACACAAGGTTATTGTTACCATCTTTCTAAATTCCATATATATGCGTTAGTATACTGTATTTATGTTTTTCCTTCTGGCTTACTTCACTCTGTATAATAGGCTCCAGTTTCATCCACCTCATTAGAACTGATTCAAATGTATTCTTTTTAATGGCTGAGTAATACTCCATTGTGTATATGTACCACAGCTTTAATGAGTCAGTTCTTTGCATCAGGTAGCCAAAGTATTGGAGTTTCAGTTTCAACATCAGTCCTTCCAATGAACACCCAGGACTGATCTCCTTTAGGATGGACTGGCTGGATCTCCTTGCAGTCCAAGGGACTCTCAAGAGTCTTTTCCAACACCACAGTTCAAAAGCATCAATTCTTCAGCACTCAGCTTTCTTTATAGTCCAACTCTCACATCCATACATGACTACTGGAAAAACTATACCTTGACTACATGGACCTTTGTTGACAAAGTAATGTCTCTGCTTTTTAATATGCTGTCTAGGTTGGTCATAACTTTCCTTCCAAGGAGTAAATGTCTTTTAATTTCATGGCTGCAGTCACCATCTGGAATGATTTTGGAGCCCAGAAAAATAAAGTCAGCCACTGTTTCCACTGTTTCTCCATCTATTTGCCAAGAAGTGATGGGACCAATTGCCATGATCTTAGTTTTCTGAATGTTGAGCTTTAAGACAACTTTTTCACTTTCCTCTTTCACTTTCATCAAGAGGCTCTTTAGTTCTTCTTCACTTTCTGCCTTAAGCATGGTGTCATCTGCATATCTGAGATTATTGATATTTCTCCCGGAAATCTTGATTCTAGCTTATGCTTCCTCCAGCCCTGTGTTTCTTATAATGTACTCTGCATATAAGTTAAATAAGCAGGCTGACAATATACAGCCTTGACGTACTCCTTTTCCTATTTGGAACCAGTCTGTTGTTCCATGTCCAGTTCTAACTGTTGCTTCCTGACCTGCATATAGATTTCTCAAGAGGCAGGTCAGGTGGTCTGGTATTCCCATCTTTTGAAGAATTTTCCACAGTTTATTGTGATCCACACAGTCAAAGGCTTTGGCATAGTCAATAAAGCAGAAATAGATGTTTTTTCTGGAACTCTCTTGGTTTTTCAGTGATCCAGCAGATATTGGCAATTTAATCTCTGGTTCCTCTGCCTTTTCTAAAACCAGCTTGAACATCTGGAATTTCATGGTTCACGTATTGCTGATGCCTGGCTTGGAGAATTTTGAGCATTACTGTACTAGCATGTGAGATGAGCATTTTTTGGCATTGCCTTTCTTTGGGATTGGAAAAAGCAGCATATCTGCTTTTTAATATGCTGTCTCGGTTGGTCATTGCTTTTCTTCCAAGGAGTAAGCGTCTTTTAATTTCATGGCTGCAGTCACCATCTGAAGCGATTTTGGAGCCCCCCAAAATAAAGTCTGCCACTGTTTCCACTGTTTCCCCACCTATTTGTCATAAAGTGATGGGACCAGATGCCATGATCTTCGTTTTCTGAATGTTGAGCTTTAAGCCAACTTTTTCACTCTCCTCTTTCACTTTCATCAAGAGGCTCTTTAGTTCTTCTTTGCTTTCTACCCTAAGGGTGGTATCATCTGCATATCTGAGGTTACTGATACTTCTCCCGGCAATCTTGATTCCAGCTTGTGTTTCAGCTCACCGTTTCTCATGATGTACTCTGCATATAAGTAAAACAAGCAGGGTGACAATATACATCCTTGATATAATCCTTTTCCTATTTGTAACCAGTCAGCTGTTCCATGTCTAGTTCTAACTGTTGCTTCCTGACCTGCATACAGATTTCTCAAGAGGCAGGTCAGGTGGTCTGGTGTTCTAAAATACAATTAGCATTAATGAATGGGGGTACTGTTTAATCTGCAGTTCTGTTTAAATAAGAGTTTATATTTGCAAATCTGTAGTTAACAGTAAGTTTCACTTAGCATAAACATTATCTTAGAAATGTGGTTTCAATAAATTTATAAAAAATTTTCCTCCATTAATTTGAATGTCAAATATTTAACCAGATTTGATGATCCACATTCTTCCCTTGATGCCATTAGTTCATATTTTAGGCCTTCACATGTGTTTTAAACAGGAGTCATGTTTGAGATGGTTGTTGCTGTTATACATATTAATAATAATACACTCCTCAAATGTCACCTTTCCCACTTGCCTTACTTGGTAATCCTTTTTGAGAGTAATTTCCTCTTTCTTAATTTCCCACTACTTTGTTTTGGAAATTTCTACACACTGTTCTTTATTACAGTGATCTGGTATAGATTAGTTATAGCCTTTCTCTGCTTCTCCAATGAAAATATCCTTAAGATGGGGCCTAAGCTTATTTTCTTTAATATTTAAACTAATAATATAATATCATAATGTCTTTCAAATATATATGCATATATATTATAAATAAATATATGTGAAAATAATTTCCTTCATTGTTAATATTATGCAGTTTAGCCTTTTAAGACATTAGCCTCCTTGAAACGGCTAATATTTCCAGTTTTTATAATCTGTATATCTTTCTATCCATATGTTAATATCTTTTATATAGTTCTATTGAAGCATGTTTCAAGACTTTCATCTGTCTTCAAAATAAGAATCATATTTTCATTCCCTTTTGATATTTGTTTCTCTGACTTTTTAAAAAAGGTATCTTTTACTCTTTGCCTTTTATATCAATTTTGGTTTTTAAGAAAGATATTTGAACAAAATACTTATTAAAATATTTAGGGTAAAAGTAATTTTAGACATCATTTTCCTATACTGTATTTTACTACTGGACAGTGTAATGGATTAAATGGCAATGTTTGTTTCTAACATACTTATCTTCAAAGATTATTTTTACCTTTTTAAGTACCCAACAATAACTTTCTTTTGAATGTAAGAAATTTAACAGACAGTATGTGCTGACTTTGGCATATAGAATTGATATATATACATAAAATGATATATGTACATAAAATCACACAGACAGCTTTCGGTTGCATTTAAGATGAGATTTAAAAAGACATTTTAAAAGTCTTATACAGTTAAATATTAAGAATTTTATTCTCTAGTTATGTCAGAGCAAAGGAAAAAAGTGTGAACCACACTATTTTTATGCAGCAATATAGAGAAGGGAAATTATCTGAAGATTGGGAAAATGGTTTTCAAAAGGAAAAGATTGATTTTTATAATTATCCTCTGATACAAGTCTTGTGAGTAAAAATAATAGGGCAATTTTTAGAGAGAAAATTATAATAGTTTAGAGAACAGAGCAAACAAAAGAAATGTGTTTCAAAAGATGATGTTTACTAGATAATATTGATTTTTCTGATGCCAACTTGAAAAAGACAAATACAAGATGTACATCAATGTTACTGAAACATTTTATGGAATCTATCATGACATTTTATCTAGGTCAAATAGCTTGCTTGTTTTTAGCATCTTGATAATAACAAACTTTTCTCATTCAGGGAGTTCACTTGCTCTCAGCCTACAGACCTATCAATTCCATTCTTTTCCTTTTACACGGACATGGTAAATTTGGAGTCCACTGAGATATTCATAAACTGGTGGGATTATGGTAACAAAAGGTCAGTTACATACATTGTATCCATGGCTCATTTATTTATTCATTCAACAAATATCTATTGAAGCCTACTAGTTCGAGGCATTGTTCTACATCCTGGGAATACAGCTGCAATAAAAGACAAAGTCCTTATTCTGATGAAGATTTCATTCTTTCTGAAGAATGCAGATAAAAATTAAAAATTACAATATTAGCAAGAAAACATATTATAAAGAAGACAAGACAGGGGGCTGTGGTAATTGCCTGTATTGCTATTTTAGATCAAGGAAGACCTACCTAGGTAAGTATCTTTAAAACAGAGACCTGAGTGGGCAAGAATGAACTAACCATATAAAAACCAGGTAAAAGGCATAGTCAAAAGGAAAGCTAAAGTCAGAGAGGTGGATTTGGGACCAGACTTCGCAGAACATTGAAGTTCATGGCAGGCGTTCGTATTTTATTCATTTTCAAAGTACATTTGGAAATAACTTTGGAGTGTTTAAGCAGAGATGTAGTAAGACTCAAAATATATTTTAGGAAGATCACTGTGGCAGTTGAGTTGAGAATGATTGTGATGGGTCAAAGGTAAAAGCAGGGTGAAAATTAGAAGGCTCTTCAAAACCCAACAAATACTTATTGAGTGCTTAATATGTGCTAGGGCTTTCTAGGCAGCACCAGTGGTAAAGAATCCACCTGCAAATGCAGGAGACATGGGTTCTATCCCTGGGTCGGAGAGATCCCCTGGAGGAGGAAATGGCAACCTGCTCCAGTATTTTTGCCTAGGAAATCCCAGGGACAGCAGAGCCTGACGGGCTACAGTCCATGGGGTTGCACAGAGTTGGACACCACTGAAGCGACTTAGCACTACACATAGCACACAACACTGAGACAAAGAGATGCTGGCAGATTCTGGATATAACTTTATAGACAAAAATGACAGGGCTTGTTGATGAGCTGGTTACTGAAAAGGAAACAATAAAGGTTGATTTTAAGGATTTGAGGCTTGAGTGATTGGGCTAGGGGGTGTCATTTACTAGGATAAGGAAGGCTGGGAGAAGCTTAACTAGGAGGAACCTAAGGTTTTGTTTTGGAAATATTAAAACTGAGATGCCTCTCAGGTATCAAAATACCAAGAAGAGAGTAAGATGCCAATCTGGGTCTAAAGAGAGCCCAAGGTTGCAGGGAGAAAGCTGCATATCATTGATACAGGATGATTTGAACACTATCACCTTCAGTTTTGAAAAACACCACTTGCACAGGAAACTTCAAACTTAAATTAACTTGGTTTTGATACAAATAATGTCACAAGAATCCAAGAATATAATTGAGTATATTCATACCACTTATATGCAGGAGATAATTTAAGAGAAAAAGAACATTTTTTATTTAATAACAAACTTTAAATGTTAGACTCTGAATGAATTCAAGTATCCCCCAATCATACAAAATACGAAACTTAAAACATATATTTATTCAAATGGAATTTAAACTGGAAGAAATATTAGCAGATGAAAGTAATTTTATTAAAACTGGTGGCCAATAAGAACGTGGTCATAGGTCAGCACACAGTGACAGAGTTTTCCATTTCCTATAGCGCAATCTTTAATGATATCCCTCAGAATTTTTGCTTTATAGTTAATAGAGATAAATATTTCCTTTAAATACTGAAAAATAATAATAACTAGTAATATACTATAGGGCTTTATGGTTTATTTTCAACATAGTTGTAGCATATTTAGGTTAACTATAATGAACCTTAAGAATACAGATCATGAAAAGCATACTAACACTTGTAATGTCATTAAGAGTAGGTCAGAATGTGTCTATAACGTATTCAAGGTCTAGAAATCTAAACAAGTTTTCACAAATAGAATGGATGTGGCTTATGTCAATGACATGCATTGATACAAATTAAAACAGGACAGTGTGACTGAGGGAAATCAATGCTGACCGCAGGACCAGAAAAATTCAGTTTCTTCCCTCAATTATTCCACTAGCTTTTGGACTTCCCTGGTGGCTCAGTGGTAAAGAATCCACCTGCAATGCAGGAGATGAAGTTTTGGTCCCTGGGTTGGGAAGATCCCGTGGGGAAGGAAATGGCACCCACTCCAGTATTCCTGTTGGGACAATCACATGAACAGAGGAGTCTGGTGGGCTACAGTCCATGGGGTCCCGAAGAGTCAGACACAACTGAGGAACTGAGCGCATACACAGCTTCTGGGATTTGGAGCAGGTCACTTAACCTTTCTAGGTCTTATTTGTCATCAGTGAAATGGGGGGCTTCTAATATTGTCATCTAGATCTAAAATTTTCTATGTGCTGTCATGATGTAAAAATCATCCCTCACACTTCTCTTACTATGACATATAATGTATGAGATTTTTTTACCTCTATTCTCTATAATTTGTTTCATCCTCCATAATACTTCAAGTCTAATTTTTCTGGAATTCACCTCTAATCATGACTTTCATGATGCCATACTAATTACTAAATAAAATGCAAATTTCCCAGAATAACCTTTTGTATTATACATGATCTTTCATATTACAACTTCCATCTGCCTTTCTTGTTTAATTGTGCTCTGTACCTACTCTTCACTTGCTCAACCACAAACACTTATGACCCCCTTACATTTATGTCCCAGACAGACATGTTCAAGTCTCTGATTTACATTTTCACATTTGCTTCCCATAAAAACTATCCTCGTAGAGGTTGAGATCACGTAATTTTTTCCCCCTGAAACCTCCCTCATAGTCTCCAGCCAGAACTGAAGAGTTTGCCTCACGTGCTCATATATATCTTTATTGTAGGACCTGTTAGTCTGCCTTGGATTGTAGTTATTTGTATATTATCAGCCTTTGGTAGGCTGCAGTCCATGGGGTCGCTGGGAGTCAGATACGACTGAGCAACTTCACTTTCACTTTCCACTTTCATGCATTGGAGAAGGAAATGGCAACCCACTCCAGTGTTCTTGACTGGAGAATCCCAGGGACCGGGAGCCTGGTGGGCTGCCGTCTATGGGGTTGCACAGAGTCAGATACGACTAAAACGACTTAGCAGCAGCAGCAGCCTTTGTCTTAAGATCTGGTACTACAAAGTAAGACCTTTGTAATTCACACAGTGCCTTGAAAATTTTGGGTGTCCAATAAAATGCTTGCTGAATTTAATTGAAAGAAATCAGGATATTACTATTAAATAAACAGAAAGCATGGGCAGTTTGTTAGTAGTACATAGACTGTGTTGAGGACCTAGGTGAAAGATACTAGGCTAGTTCTATAATAGAGTGCTGCATTCAGTTCTACAGCCCTATATACCATCTATTGGTATTCCCAATTTACAGATGAGAGAACTGAGAGAGGTCACATAAATTGGCCAATGGTCACAAAGCAGGTAAAGGGGATCACCCAGATTCCTACCTAAGTGCCTAGGTGTAGGAAAAATGCTCTAAACTGCTTTGTTTCTAGGTCTCAGACTGCTTTCCTTCTTGATATTGCTGCTGCTGCTGCTGCTGCTGCTAAGTCACTTCAGTCGTGTCCGACTCTGTGCGACTCCATTGACGGCAGCCCACCAGGCCCTGCCGTCCCTGGGATTCTCCAGGCAAGAACACTGGAGTGGGTTGCCATTTCCTTCTCCAATGCATGAAAGTGAAAAGTGAAAGTGAAGTCACTCAGTCGTGTCTGACTCTTAGCAACCCCATGGAGTGCAGCCTACCAGGCTCCTCCATCCATGGGATTTTCCAGGCAAGAGTACTGGAGTGGGTTGCCATTGCTTTCTCCGCTTGATATTGCTACAATGACTGAAATTCTCAAATGGGAAGAGGGTGTTGCAGAGGAAATGTGCAGTATGAAAAAGCTCCCCCTTCCTCTTAACTCTTAAATACTCCTAACAGTTTCTCTGTGGACTTTTTATCACTCAAACATGAAAACTGCTTCTTTTGGGCAAATCTAGTATCTATCTTTACTAGAGCTCTCTTCATTTTGTTTCAGAAAGAATATATTGAGCACTTCTTCCTAAAAAAAAAAAGAAAGACTATATTGACTTTTTATTTAAACATTTCCCCATAAGTTTTCTGGGAACTTAAGATAAACTTTAAGATGAAGACCCTGCTCAAGATAAGGTGAACAGCATGCCTGGATTCTAAGTACAGGCCAATTGTAAGAACCCAATCTGTTAAATTCCTGGAAGCATGAGTCCCATTACACCCTGCTGCCGCTTTGGTATATGTCACCGGGCCATCTGGCACTAGTCTGGTGCTTTTCAGGAAAGAATAGCCCCAGGCTTCAGTGGAAATGCCAAATCAGAGGACAGAAGTTCAAGATGGCCATGTGTACAAGAGGTTTAATGACACCCAGAGCAAAGGGGTGCCAGGCACTTTTGAATCATGCTCTTAATTATATGGTATTCTAAGGTCTTGATTATTTTTTTTCCTGTGCTGTTTTCTCCAATGTTATTATTTTTTTAATATTTAAAGAACTTTAATTATATCTTGGACATGGTTGACTTTCATCTTCACTTCTATTTTCCATAGCAAATGACTTCAAGTACAAAATATCAGGAATTGGCACATCTCAAGCTCCCCAGATGCTTTCCTATCGTGTTGCCTTTGGATCACTTTCTCTATCTGCACAGAGATGGCCCGATGAATGCCTCTGACATAGCAATTGTCATTTGGGATGGCAGTTGTTCCTTTACTTTTCTCTCTTACTCAATGAAGAGATCCTGAGAGCAGGGAAATGATCCCATTCACTTCTCTATCCAAAGGGCCTAGTATTAGGGGAGGACCTGCCCTACTGGGTAAACTTGATGTACAAAATTAATGCATATATGGATGATTTGAATAGAAATATCAATGTTTACATGGTTCTTATAAACGTAGTTAACTTGACTAAAGAAAAATCCCCACGTTAAAAGACCCTTGTTTACTTCTACTGTAGAAAATGCTCCTACTGTGAATTTCTAGAATTCTAATAATTTTTTTCAACATTACAGAACACAAGAAGCTCAAATTGAGTGCTTCAAATAGTAATGGTAATTAATAGGAAAGAGAGAACAAACCCAATATATATGTTACGTTTAAGGAGGAAAATGTTTTGTATGTCTTTATGAAAAGTGAAAGTCTGTCACTAAGTTGTGTCCGACTGTTTGCAATCCAATGGACTGTAGCCCGCCAGGCTCCTCTGTCCATGGGATTCTCCAGGCAAGAGTACTGGAGTGGGTTGCCATTTCCTTCTCCAGGGGATCTTCCCGACAGTGACTGAACCTGGGTCTCCTGCTTGGCGGGTGGATTCTTTACCACTCAGCCACCAGGGAAGACCCCTTATATCTTCATGCCCAAATATAAATCACATCTGTACAGATCTAAAAAGACTAGTTAAAATCACCGTGATCTAACAGTGAAGTTTAAATAATGGTATGTGGTTGTTTTATTGGGGTTCCCTGATAGCTCAGTTGGTAAAGAATCTGCCTGCAATGCAGGACACCCCGGTTTGATTCCTGGGTCAGGAAGATCCACTGCAGAGGGATAGGCTATCCACTCCAGTATTCTTGGGCTTCTCTTGTGGCTCAGCTGGTAAAGAATCAGCCTGCAAAGCAGGATTCTTTTATTATGTGGGTTGTTTTATCACCTGAATATTGATCTAGCATTAAGCTTGGAGTACTAAGCTTTGTAGTCATCAGCTTTAACCCAGGGATGGGGGAGCCTGGTGGGCTGCCATTTATGGGGTCGCACAGAGTTGGACACGACTGAAGCAACTTAGCAGCAGCAGCAGCAGCTTTAACCTCAGGTTCTGATTTGCTCCTCTTACATAATTACACAAGTATATGTACTGTCTTGGAAAGCATTTTGTTCTTTAAAGCTAATTTGAGACTAAGATCTGAGGCTGGAGACCTGTCTTTCAATTCTTAAAAGTAATTGCTTTGAAATATTTTCTTCAGTTCAGTTCAGTCGCTCAGTCGTGTCCGACCTCTTGAGACCCCATGAACCGCAGCACGCCAGGCCTCCCTGTCCATCACCAACTCCCGGAGTCCACCCAAACCCATTTCCATTGAGTCGGTGATGCCATCCAACCATCTCATCCTCTGTCATCCCCTTCTCCTCCTGCCCTCAATCTTTCCCAGCATCAGGGTCTTTTCCAATGAGTCAGCTCTTCACATTAGGTGGCCAAGGTATTGGAATTTCAGTTTCAATATCAGTCCTTCCAGTGAACACCCAGGACTGATCTCCTTTAGGATGGACTGGTTGGATCTCCTTGCAGTCCAAGGGACTCTCAAGAGTCTTCTCCAACACCACAGTTCAAAAGCATCAATTCTTCAGTGCTCAGCTTTCTTTATAGTCCAACTCTCACATCCATACATGACCACTGGAAAAACCACAGCCTTGACAGCTGTAATTTCTTTGCCCATAGAACATATACCTATCTTTTAAAAACATGGGTACAAATCACAGCTTAGTGCTACTAATATGTACCAGGTATCATTTAAAGTTCATACTTTTACATTTCTGAATTCATCGGAGCTTCACAACACCTGTCTGATGAAGGTACTATTACTATCCCCATCTTACAGATGAGGTAACTGCAACACAGAAGTATCACATGGTTTATACAATGTTATACAGTTTGTTAACTAGATTATAAAATCAAGAAATTTAGTATTTGAGTTCATGTTTGTATGCCAACTACCTTTTGCTAAAAATGTTTACCACTGACCTTACTCTCCAGCAGAAATTGAGAAATAGCAGAAAATAATATAATGCACATTTTTTCTTTGTATACTATGAATGTCATCCTACAATTTCTGCTGTGAGTGGTACTCCTAAAAAAAGTAAGATATTAATAAACACAGATTAAATAGTAATTTTTTATCAAATAGTATTTTTTGATTCCCTGGTGGCTCAAACGGTAAAGAGTCTGTCTGCAATGTGGAAGACCTGGGTTCGATCCCTGGGTCAGGAAGATCCCCCGGAGAAAGAAATGGCAACCCACTCCAGTTCGTGCTTGGGAAACCCCATGGACGGAGAAGCCTGGCAGGCTATAGTCCATGGGGTCACAAAGAGTCAGACACAACTGACCGACTTCACCTTCACTTTCAAATAGTATTTTAACTATTAGTGTAATTCTTTTATTCATATAGAAAAAACATATATATTTGGACCTGAATAGTTTAATAAAAGAACACATAGTATTTTGGGATTCAACACATATGTCTTAATATCAAATGAAATAGGAAGTAATGAAAAAGTGGAAAAATATTAAATGATGTCAGAGTAATAAAAGTAACTAAAAGTTCTGTATTTGAGATATGGAATAAGAGAAACAAATTTCTGATTTTAATATTTACTGTGACAATCTTAAATTATATACACATAAATTATTGACTTTGAGACATCAATATTTGTAAACTACTTCTTTTGAGTTGTGTACTAAGTTAAGTATCAAATTTATCCTTAAAACATTTTATTTTATGTCATACTAACTTCAAAGTTTATTCAAAATGTAGTTTTTACCACGTTCTTTAACCATTTTTAAAATTGAAGTATAGGTAGTTTATAATATTGTGTTAGTTTCAGATGTACAGCAAAGCGACTCAATTATATATGTGTGTGTGTGTTCTTTTTCAGATTACTTTCCATGCTGAAGAAGCTGAAGTTGAACAAGACCTTTTAAAACTAACACCCAAAAAAAGCCTCTTGATGAAAGTGAAAGAGGAGAGTGAAAAAGTTGGCTTAAAGCTCAACATTCAGAAAACGAAGATCATGGCATCTGGTCCCATCACTTCATGGCAAATAGATGGGGAAACAGAGGAAACAGTGTCAGACTTTATTTTTTTGGGCTCCAAAATCACTGCAGATTGTGATTGCAGCCATGAAATTAAAAGACGCTTACTCTTTGGAAGGAAA
>NW_011495072.1:21340644-21355356 GCF_000754665.1 Bison bison bison
TCTTTGGAAGGAAAGTTATGACCAACCTAGATAGCATATTGAAAAGCAGAGACGTTACTTTGCCAACAAAGGTCCATCTAGTCAAGGCCATGGTTTTTCCAGTGGTTATGTATGGATGTGAGAGTTGGACTGTGAAGAAAGCTGAGCACCGAAGAATTGATGCTTGTTAACTGTGGCATTGGAGAAGACTCTTGAAAATCCCTTGGCCTGCAAGGAGATCCAACCAGTCCATTCTAAAGGAGATCAGTCCTGGGTGTTCTTATAATATAATATAATATTATATTATATAATTATATATATATAATAAATATATATATATAGTGTGTGTGTGTGCATCTAATAATCCCAAACTCCTAGTTTATCTCCCTTCACTCAGCTATCCCCTTTGGTAACCATAAGTTTGTTGTCTAAGTCTATGAATCTATTTCTGTTTTGTAAATTAGTTCATTTGTACATTTTTTTAGACTCCACAAATGAATGATGTCATATGGTATTTATCTTTCTTTTGTTACTTACTTCACTTAAAATGATAATGTCTCGGTACATCCACACTGTTGCCAATAAACCATTTTATTTAAGGACTATAAAAGTTTATGTTTTGTATTATGTAATAACTAATTAGTTTATCTATCAAATGGTTATTGAGTGTTTACCATGTGCCTGATATATTTCATTCAATCCATAAATTTTCCAGAGAAGGGATCTAATCTACTATGGGAGATGATAATTCAGCAATATATCATTAGCCACTGTCTTTTCAACCTTGTCTCCTATATAATTGTTGTTGTTGCTCAGTTGCTAAGTCATATCTGACTCTTAGATCATATTTAAATGCACATTATAGGCCCACCTTCAAGATTAAAATCTTTCCAAGGCTGCTTAAGACCTTATTTACTTGAATATATCTATAAAAGGGATTGATGAATAAGATATTGAAGGGGGGCTGTTAATGTGGGGCATTAATAACTTTTTCCAACATCCTAAGGGTATGATTAAATTAAGTATGATTGTTATGTGTTTCATTGTGAGATGCACCAAAAAGTCAAATTATGAACAAAATATATAAAAGAAATAAAACCTAATATGGGATACAAATATATCTCACAAACACATTTTATTACTAACAAATCAAATAATTTATTCTACCATAGCAACAATAAAAAAATGTCTTTGCTGGCATGTGTACTTTATATCAAATAATTTTCTATGAAAATTAAAACTACAAGTTCTTTGTTTAAATATGCCTCTCTTTGAAGTTGCAAATCTCAAATAATTCATAGGTATGCTCCAGATCATAAATGAGCATAAATGTAATTAAGAATGAGGACTTATATATCTTAGAGATTGATTCAATCTTAATCTTCATCACAACTTGTTTTTCATATATAAATGTCTCCACTGGCTGAGAAAAAAAGTTAAGAAAAACAATTATGTTCATAACTATTAGTCTTATTTTACTCCATCCATTCAATAGAACTTTATTGAAATTCTACCATAGATTAGAAGGTATGCCAGTAATGATTCCATACTATTTCCATTAATTTAACCAAAAGGCATATAATCATCAATATTTATTAAATGAATAAATGAATTTTCATAAAAGTACAAACAGAATACACTCTGCTATTTTACTTTGGCACCCATTTTGGAGTATATTTAATATAAGATTGGTCTCTTTTAGACCATTCATGACGGCCCAGTTTCTGAGGCATGAATAGAACTTAATTAAATGAGGATTTTACCATCAAAGCAGTCCTACAGCACAGGCTTTGGTGAGGACATTAAATTGTAGACAATACATCCATACATATTTCCATGGTTATTACTCACAAACAACTGTCCACTAAATGTACTGATAACTTGTTCACCTTTTCCTGAAAATACATCGATTTTTATTACCTTCATTTCTACTTCTCTTTAATTTGTACCTAAATGGCCTAATGTCAGTTTTAGCAGAATGTACAGAAGCCATCTTGATTTCAAAACCAAGCCCAAGGTGTCCCTGGGAGGCGAGAGCAGGAAGGGTTCCTTGTTGGCATTCAGTTTTTTTGTGGCATAAGATGGCAGAGTAGAAGGGACTGCGCTCATCTTCTGCAAGAACTCCAAAACTACAACTCGCTGCTGAACAACCCTCAAATGGAGAATGTTAGATCCCATCAAAAAAAAAAAAAAAATACTCCACATCCAAGGGCAAAGGAATAGCCCCAGAAAGACGATAGGAGGGGCAAAATTGAGTTTAGAATCAAACCCCTTACCCACCAAAGATGCTCAGAGGGCTCAAACAATGCTTATGAGCACAAGGACCAAGAGACCCCACAGAGACTGAGCCAGAACTGTGTTTGAGTGTCTCCTGAGAAGGTCAGCAGTGGCCTGCCACAGGGGCAGGGACTCTGGGTGCAGCAGACCTGGGTATGATATAAGCCTTCTTGGAGGAGGTTGCCATTAAACCCACCATAGAGCTGCCAGAACTTATACAGGACTGGGAAACAGACTCTTGGAGGGCGTAAACAGAAACTTGGGTGCACCAGGACTCAGGAAAAAGAAGCAGTGATCCCACAAGAGATTGACCCAGACTTGCCCGTGATTGTCCAGGAGTCTCCGGTGGAGGTGTGGGTCAACAGTGGCCTGCTGCAGGGCTGACCCTGCACTGAGTGTGACATGCCTCCATGGGACCTTTTCAAGGAGGTAGCCATTATCTTCATTAACTCCACCATAGTTTGGCCTCAGGTCAAACAACAGGGAGGGAACACAGCCCCGCCCAGGAAGCTTCCATAAGCCTCTTATCCTTATCCATCAGAGGGTAGACATATGAAAACCACAATCACAGAAAACTAACCAAATTGATCACATGGACCACAGCCTTGTCTAACTCAATGAAACTATGAGCTATGAAGTGTAGGGTCACCCAAGATGGACAGGTCTTGGTGGAGAGTTCTGAAAAAACAAGGTCCACTGGAGAAGGGAATGGCAAACCACTTCAGTATTCTTGCCTTGAGAACCCCAATGAACAGCATGAAAAGGCAAAAAGATAGGACAATGAAAGATGAACTCCCCAGGTCACTAGGTGCCCAGTATGCTACAAGAGATAAGTGGAGAAATCACTCCAGAAAGAATGAAGAGATGGAACCAAAGCAAAAACAAAACCCAGTTATGGATGTGACTGGTGATGGAAGTAAAGTCCAATGCTGTAAAGAGCAATACTGCATAGGAACCTGGAATGTTAGATCCATGAATCAAGGCAAATTGGAAGTGGTCAAACAGGAGATGGCAAGAGTGAATATCAACATTTTAGGAATCAGTGAACTAAAATGGACTGGAATGGGTGAATTTAACTCAGATGACCATTATATCTACTGCTGTGGTCAAGAATCCCTTAGGAAAAATGGAGTAGCCATCATAGTAAACAAAAGAGTCTGAAATGCAGTACTTGGATGCAATCTCCAAAATGACAGAATGATCTCTGTTCGTTTCCAAGGCAAACCATTCAATATCTCAGTAAGCCAAGTCTATGTCCAAAACCAGTAATGGTGAAGAAGCTGAAGTTGAATGGTTCTATGAAGACCTACAAGACCTTCTAGAACTAACACCCCAAAAAGATGTCCTTTTCATTATAGGGGACTGGAATGCAAAAGTAGGGAGTCAAGAGATACCTGGAACAACAAGCAAATTTGGCTTGTTACTTGGAGTACAAAATGAAGCAGGGCAAAGGCTAACAGAGTTTTGCCAAGAGAACGCACTTGTCACAGTAAACACCCTCTTCCAACAACACAAGAGAAGACTCTACACATGGACATCATCAGATGGTCAATACCAAAATCAGACTGATTATATTCTTTGCAGCCAAAGATGGAGAACCTCTACACAGCAAAAATAAGACCGGGAGCTCACTGTGGCTCAAATCATGAACTCCTTATTGCCAAATTCAGACTTAAATTGAAGAAAGTAGGGAAAACCACTAGACCATACAGGTATGACCTAAATCATATCCCTTACAATTATACAGTGGAAGTGACAAATAGATTCAAGGGATTATATCTGATAGACAGAGTGCCTGAAGAACTATAGATGGAGGTTCGTGACATTGTACAGGAGGCAGTGATGAAGACCATCCCCAAGAAAAAGAACCACAAAAAGGCAAAGTGGTTGTTTGAGGATGCCTTAATAGCTCTGAAAAGAAGAGAAGTGAAAGGCAAAGGAGAAAAGGAAAGATATACCCATCTGAATGCAGAGTTCCAAATACTAACAAGGAGAGATAAGAAAGCCTTTCTCAGCGATCAAAGCAAAGAAACAGAGGAAAACAATAGAATGGGAAAGACTAGACATCTCTTGTGGAGAAGGCAATGGCACCCCACTCCAGTACTCTTGCCTGGAAAATCCCATGGGCAGAGGAGCCTGGTACGCTGCAGTCCATGGGGTCGCGAAGAGTCGGATACGACTGAGCGACTTCCCTTTCACTTTTCACTTTCATGCACTGAGAAGGAAATTGCAACCCACTCCAGTGTTCTTGCCTGGAGAATCCCAGGGACGGGGAGCCTGGTGGGCTGCCGTCTATGGGGTCGCACAGTGTCGGACATGACTGAAGCGACTTAGCAGCAGCAGCAGCAGCAGCAGACATCTCTTGAAGAAAGTGAGCGATACCAAAGGACTATTTCATGCAAAGATGGGCATAATAAAGGACAGAAATGGTATGGACCTAGCAGAAGCAGAAATTATTAAGATGAGGTGGCAAGAATATACAGACAAACTATACAAAAAAGATCTCCATGACCCTGATAACCATGATGGTGTGATCATTCTCCTAGAGCCAGCCATCCTGAAATGCGAAGTCAAGTGGGCTTTAGGAATCATCACTTAGGAACAAAGCTAGTGGAGGTGATGGAATTCCAGTTGAGATATTTCAAATTCTAAAACATGATGCTGTGAAAGTGCTGCATTCAATATGCCAGCAAACTTGGAAAATTCAGCAGTGGCCACAGAAGTGGAAAAGGTTAGTGTTCATTCCAATCCCAAAGAAAGGCAATGCCAAAGAATGCTCTGATTGTGAGTGCACAATTGCACTCATCTCACATGCTAGCAAAGTAATGCTCAAAATTCTCCAAGGTGCTTCCAGAGTACCTGAACAGAGAACTTCCAGATGTTCAAGGTGGATTTAGAAAAGGCAGAGGAACCAGAGATCAAATTGCCAACATCCACTGGATCATCGAAAAAGCAAGAGCGTGCCAGAAATAACATCTGCTTTATTGACTACGTCAAAGCCTTTGACTGTGGATCAAAACAAACTGTGGAAAATTAAAGAGGTAGGAATACCAGACAACCTTACCTGCCTCCTGAGAAATCTGTATGCAGGTCAGGAAGCAACAGTTAGAACTGGACATGGAACAACAGACTGGTTACAAATGGAAAGGAGAACATCAAGGCTGTTTATTATTACCCTACTTATTTAACTTATATGCAGAGTACATCATGCAAAATGCCAGGCCAGATGAAGCACAAGTTGGAATCAAGATTGCTGGGAGAAATATCAATAACCACAGATATGCAGATGACACCACCCTTACGGAAGAAAGCAAAGAAGAACTAAAGAGCCTCTTGATGAAAGTGAAAGAGGAAAGTGAAAAAGTTGGCTTAAAGCTCAACATGCAGAAAACTAAGATCATGGCATCTGTCCCATCACTGCAAAGCAAATAGATGGGGGAAACAATGAAACAGTGAGAGACTTTATTTTCTTGGGCTCCAAAGTCACTGCAGATGGTGACTGCAGCCATGAACTTAAAAGATGCTTGCTCTTTGGAAGAAAAGCTATGACCAACCTAGACATTAAAAAGCAGAGACATTACTTTGCCAACAAAGTCTGTCTAGTCAAAGCTATGGTTGGATGTAAGAGTTGGACTATATAGAAAGCTGAGCACCGAAGAATTGATGCTTTTGAACTATGGTGTTGGAGAAGACTCTTGAGAGTCCCTTGGACTGCAAGTCCAGGGACCAAACCAGTCAATCTTAAAGGAAATCAGTCCTGAATATTTATTGGAAGGACTCATGCTGAAGGTGAAACTCAAATACTTTGGACCCTTGATGAGAAGAACTGACTCATTTGAAAAGACCCTGATGCTGGGAAAGATTGAAGGTGGGAGGAGAAGGGGGTGACAGAGGATGAGATGGTTGGTTGGCATCACTTCTCAATGGAAATGAATTTGAGTATGTTCCGGGAGTTGGTGATGGACAGGGAAGCCTGGCTTGCTGCAGTCCATGGGGTTGCAAAGAGTCAGCCATGACTGAGCAACTAAACTGAACTGAATTGAATAGAAACCATCTGATGATAAAAAATAAGAAAGCAGTTATCATCCCTATGATGATTTAGGTAAATGTTTGTGATTTAAAAACAACCAAACAACCGACTATATAGCAAAGGAAACTCTACTCAAGCTCTATGGTGACCTAAATGGAAAGGAAATCCAAAAGAAAGGTGATATATGTATATATATAGCTAATTCATTTTGCTTTACAGAGGAAACTAACACAACATTGTAAAGCAAACACACTCCAATAACAACTAAAAAAAACAAAAAACAAAAAAAACAACAAAACAAAACAAAGACCCAGTGATGGACCTAAGAGGTGATTGATTCAGCGCCTAATTAAAGACTGGAAAAACACATTTACATCAATTTTGTCCAAAGAAAAGACAACTCATTCCAGTATTCTTATCTGGGAAATCCCATAGAAGAGGAACCTGAGGGATCACAGACTGTCGAGTCGCAAAAGAGTCAGACACAATTTAGCAACCAAGCAATAATAACCTTGGCTTTCACATTCCAAAACCCAGCTCACTGTAAGGAAATGACTCTATTCCATAGTTACATGGAAGTACATGTCTCAATTAATTAATTCTAGAAGAAACTAAAGAAAGCTGAGATGTTTCTTATTAGACATTTTACAGTAAATACAACCATTTTTCTTCTTGTGGTCAACAGAGGAAAATAGCACTACTTGGGCTTTAGACAATTCTTGTACCTGCATGAGTCTCTTAATTTGTTACTTAATTTGTAAAACAGACAATATCTACTCCTCTGTTGTATTAAAAGGATCACATGAAATAATATATGTGAAAAAGTAACATTAAACTATAATGTAAATGGTTTTACCAAAGTAGGCTTCCCTGGTGGCTCAGTGGTAAGGAATTTGCCTGCCAATGCAAGGAGACCTGGGTTCGATTCCTGGGTCAGGAATATACCCTGGAGAAGAAAATGGCAACCCATTCTGGTATTCTTGCCTGGGAAATCCCATGGACAGAGGAGCCTGATGGGCTACAGTTCATGGGGTCGCAAAGAATCAGACTCGTCTTAGAGACAAAAAAACAACAAACTGTAAACAAAACTCAGTTATTTTGTCACTGATATTGTCAATTATATCCTCACTCCTTTCAATGTTTCCACTTTCCTTTCCTGTCTGTCAGAGACCTCATCGTGTCCCAAGAAGTCATTGTGAAATGATAAGTAGACAATTAGGCAACGAGAAAGAAAAGTATCACTTACAATTTTATGATTTTTAGCTGTAAACATGCTTTTCAACAAGCCTAACAATTTGGAAAAGCAGAAGATCCATTCATAATTGCTCTAACTTGCTAATGCAATGTGACATGAAATATATAAAGGTATTTAGATATAAAGTTCAAAAAGTGAACACAATTTGTTCATGTGTAGAATTATAATGACCTATATTGTATTATAATCCAGAGGGAAACCCTGTAATGTAAGGAATTCTAGAAATAGTATAATTAGAGAGGAGCACTAGAACAGCAGTGGGGAGACAGGCTGTATTCTTGTCTGATATTAACCATAGTGTGTTTTTAGGTAACTCAGTTAACCTTTTCAAGCCACAGTTTTCTTATTTGTGATAGGGGAATCAAACCAAGTGTTCTGGGAGTACATGACTTTATTACACCTAATTCAGCAACGAGACATTTCCTCACATTTTGTTGTTAATACGTTGCATGAGAAATAGCCTGTGATGTATACAAATGCAGGGAAGAAATCTTTGTGATAATATCCATAACAGATTCCCAAAGTAAACACTAAAAATTGCACCCTTAATGCTTTTTATTTAACAAGCCAATTTAGACAACTCACATCCCTAAAGGAATGGCCATGGCTTGCTCACAGATTCGATGTCCATTGCCTTCACATGCCTTTTCTCCTAATCCTCCTTGGTCTAACCTCCCTCCATTTCTGTTCTATTAGGAATTCTTTCCTCTGTGCTCTATCATTCTCATAGACATACACAATCTATTTTTCTAAATTTTTTTAAAATTCTGACTCTGCCCTCTCAGTCTACCCAAAGCTCCATGTCCACTCTTCGTTCACAGGACTCTCAAGGGTACCACCTGTGCTTTCCCAAAGGAAGCATCTTTTTGGGTAGAGCCCCTGTGCCGTCTACACATCTGTGTTAGAATTAAACCAGTTGCTCTCAGCAGAAGATAGCACTATCAAAGCCAAATTCAGTAGCTAAATGAAGAGAAAACTCTGTTCCACAGAGTAGAACCCCCACGAGACATCACCCACACACATGACTTCCAAAACCACAAAGCTAGCCAAGTCACGGGAGAGGTCTCCCCAACCCACTCCCTCGTTAAGGTTAGCATTATTCGAGTCATTGTGAGGTAGACTGGGGTAACGGTAATTCAAGAGGGAGATGGATAAGCACCCGAATCGTGGCTCTTCACTTAACTGCTGTGTCCCCAGAAAGACGTTTAGCTCTTTGAGTTACAACTTATTGATTTAAAAAATACAGATAATAATGCCTTCTTGATAGTGTGCTGTGCTGTGCTTCATCGCTCAGTCGTGTCCGACCCTCTGTGACCTTACAGACTGTAGCCCGCCAGGCTCCTCTATCCATGGGGATTCTCCAGGCAAGAATACTGGAGTGCGTTGTCATGCCCTCCTCCAGGGGATCTTCCCAACTGAGGGATCAAACCCAGGTCTCCTGGATTGCAGGCATATTCTTTACTGTCTGAGCCACCAGGGAAGCCCATGAACACTGGAATGGGTAGCCTATCCCTTCTCCAGGGGATCTTCCTGACCCAGGAATCGAACTGGGGTTTCCTGCATTGCAGGCAGATTCTTTACCAGCTGAGCTACCAGGGAAGCCCCTTCTTGATACTACCTTAATACAAATAATACTACCATTTAAAGTAGTTCTCAGGATTAAAGATAATGTATACATAGTATGTAATATAAAGGAGGCTTGAAATCGTCTATTCTTTATTATTATTATCATTAACACCCTTTAAGGTTGGTAGAATGCACCCATTTTTTTCCCTACTAGGACAGGGATCACTATGAGTGACTTGACCATGGAGACACAGTAAGACAGTGGAGCAACCTAGGAATAGTATAGAATTCCCTAACAGTTGGTTCTATGTTCAAGACCTGGTTTCAGTATTTGTGGAAATGTCCTCATTTAGTGTCTCTAGAGCCCAGGACTCTATTATTGTCTCTATTTCCTTTTTGTTTTTCACCAAAGGACTCTGCACTGTAACTTTAAAACAAGAAGAAAGATTTGTCAGCTTGTCTCTCTAGGTAGGGTTTGGACTTCTTTGAGTGGACCACCTATGCCACGCTGAAAAGGGAAAAACCCTACAACCACTATTTTGGTATGTGCGATGCAGAAATGTTGTCATTTTGTACTTCCTGCTGATGCTAAAATTTATGTAAATGGCAATCAGGTAGATTTCCCAGGAAGATCGTGTGAGTTATAAAATTTTCACATAGATCTTGAGCTAAACAGAAATCTTATGAATTAATGTTTGCTAAAATTAAGATACAGTGGACACTTTCCAGTGAGGAAAAACATAAAAACATATTAAGGTTCTGTCAAGACACAATAATGTACGGGCATGATGTTCAGACTGAACTAACCAGAGTATCTTTGCTTCCTTAAACAAAGGCCTTTTGAACTTCTTCAGGCAAGTCAGTAACAGAGAAATGATGGCTTTTACTCCTGAACGCAATGTCTAGATATTGATTTAAACTATAGTAACTAACCTGCATTAACAAAATCCTGAAACATATCCATTAAGTACAATATTCAATTAGTGAAAATTTTCTATATGATTTCAAGCCTGTCATGTTTAAAATATTTTGAACTGGCTTCAGGTAGTTATTTCACATTCAAAGGCTAGAGAATCTTTTCCCCATTTATTTATTAAGAACTTGCAACTTTTGGTTTCAAGGTTAATTTGTCATTTGTTTATAGTAGATACTGAGTCAGTGTGAACTCATATCTTGGAAAAGGATGACTAATGAGAACAAAATTGTGAGTCTGAGCACAGGTGGAACCATTGTTAAGCCTTGCATAAAGGAAATGTATTAGGCACAGAACCAGCCTTCTCATGGATAATATTGGGTTCTTAGGCTACAACACCTTTTATTAATTTGAGGTGTGCTGCCGGCTGCAATTGCACTGTAAGTGATACAACCATCACTTGGAGAGGGTTTTGGAACTTTAAAGGCAAGAGAAACCTTTTCTTCAGTGGAATGTTCCTTTTCACCCGCTTTTCTGTTTAACCTGATAAGGCCTAGGGTATGCTTGTTTTAAAGTTCCTTTCATAACTCGACTTTTCTCTTCCCAAATTAAACAGTGCAAAATTGAATTGTCGAACATGTTCATAAAGTGAGGTACCATGTTGGAAATCATTTGTGTTTTTCAAATTAACATGTAATATTGATATATTTAATTACTGTCAACCATAAACCCCTTTATCAGCATAAACAATTGGCAGCATAAAGCAAAAATGTAAGAAAAAATTAATTCTATCCATTAATTTACCATTTGTTTATCATCGAGTTTGGACATCACCTAGGACATGATTACTTGATTTTAGTGACTGAGTACCTCAGCCTATATATAGGATATAATTTCTATACTCTGACACCATGCAAAAGCACCTGATACATCCTGAGTGCATATTCTAGCTCAGGTATGATAGCTGGTATATTTCATGCTTTAACTGCATAATATTTTCTAAGATACATGGATATTATAATTGCTAGTACATATGAATAAATATATTTATGTCATATCATATAATTTTTATCACATATGTAGAAATTGAGGATGAGAGAAGTACCTTGGCCAGAATTATCCAAGTAGTATGTAGAACAGGTGGTATATGAACCAGGTCAATCTGTCTATCAGACCAGGTTTTCTGGCCATAATTCAATTTAGCCTGATTTCAGCCCCATCTGGTTGGAATGAATGTTGTTCTTCACTTTCCTAGTTAGTTTCTTCATGTGCTATGCTGTGCTTAGTTGCTCAGTCATGTCTGACTCTTTGTGACCCCATGGACAGTAGCCCACCAGGCTCCTCTGTCCATGGGGATTCTCCAGGCAAAAATACTGGAGTGTGTTGTCATGCCCTCCTCCATGGGATCTTTCCAGCCTAGGGATCGAACCCAGGTCTCCTACATTTCAGGCAGATTCTTTACCATGTGAGCCACCAGGGAAGCCTGAGAATACTGGAGTGTGTAGCCTTTCCCTTCTCCAGGGGATTTTCCTGACCCAGGAATTGAACCCGGGTCTCCTGCATTGCAGGTGGATTCTTTACCAGCTGAGCTACCAAGGAAGATGTAGTTTCTTCATATTTAATGCTATCATGAATAGCAATTTTAAACAGCCTGAACTCCAAGAAGAAAGGCAAAGTTTAAATTGTCCATGGTATCACTGACTTGAGACCCAGAGACTTTTTCTCTAAAATTTCTTTAGAGTATCTTCTGTTATAGAGAAACTTTATTTGGGATGATAGGAAAATGTGTTAGTCTTTTCCTATATTATTTCTGACTTTAGTTATATGTTAAGAAAGGTCTTTCATACTGTAAAATCTAAAAATATATATGGTTATGCTGTTATTACTGTTTCGTTTTTAACCATTTCTTAAAATTTAAATTATTGGTCTGTCTGGAATTTATTTTTGTATGGGATATGGTACATGGTTATGGAACCTAACATAGTTAGTTACGGAACCTAATTAACTAACTAACAATTCTTAGATCCCATTTTTCTCTTCAAATTCTGGTCTTTTTAACCTTTTTGCTCCTTACATTACTGTCTGACGTAACAGAAAAGACTTGAAGTATGTGTTTTGGGTTGATATGTGGTGAAAGACTCACTCATGTTTCGTTCTTCCATTTTAATTACTAAGGTCTGGGGAAACTATGCTGGAAAGCAAAGTGCCATTAGTCTAGAGCATTTTACTGACATGTTAATTCATGCTATATTTGTTCATCCTCCAAAAGAGATACAAAGCTCATTCTCACTGCCTACAAAATGAGCTATTCCAAAGGAGTACAGTAGTGCATTCTGTCAACTCTTTAAATAATCGGTGTACTAATGTCTCCTCCCATTTTTGAGAGGCTCTTTAGTGGTTCATCATGAATATAAATTTCAGAGAGACCATCTGCAATCCAGTTTTGTGGCTCTTCCCTTGAAGTCTGTTACTCTCAAGACATAATGTCATAAGTGCACATGCAGACTCCATGAATTGTTTTCAAGCAATTGTTCTATAGCTTGCCCTACTAGGGAATCCATAGAGGGTATGTGAATGGGTCAAAGTGAAGGTAATGATTTTGGGCTGTTTCCACTCATGGAAAAGAACAAACATTTGTGAGATGTTTGTTCCTAGAGAACATATTTCAAATGAATTTTGAGGCATTTTTACTTTTAAAATTTTAAATTAAAAGATAATGTACTCCTATTAAAGGCACCTCAAAAGTGCACACATAGATTCTTTTAAGGTGGATCCTTAATTCTCTGGTTTGCATCCTCTTTCATGAAAGTGTTTTCCTCGAAGTCATACAGCTACAATCTAAATGTGGTCAGATTCTAGCTGACTTCAGGTGCACTCTGTTCTGGAGGCAGAAGCCAGCAATTAACTGATTTCTCCTGGACAGATGTAATAGATCCAGAAGGGAATGAACGTGCTTTTGCACAAAACCACAGCGGATTAGCAATGCGACAAGTGGCCTGACAGGATTTAACTTGAAGGCAGGGATCTCATCTCTCTATCCCTTAACCCTGTTCATCATGGAATCTTCTGTGCCCACATTTTTTTCCTCTGGAAAACTCTTCATAAGCTTTCAACAAAATTATCTAAACCATGGCCTCAAAATCCCTTGTGAAAAGAGAAAGGACAAAAATAAATGAATCAATTAATTACTTTAAATAAACAGGTCAGTTTTTTCGCTTCTTTTCTATGGGTCATGGATGAAGGAATCACCCATCATTTCTCTGAGACTTATGCAAATCACGTACATCTTTTTTTAACCCTGAAACCATTTTTTTTTTTTTTAATTTGCAAGACCTAAGGGAAACTTGCAGGTATACTGTTATCTATAAAAACAATCTGACAATGTCACTTCTCCCAAGTTTCAAAACAGTGACTATACCTCAACACAGATAAGCCTCACAATCATCAGATACAGAATCTACTATCTGTACTTGTAAGTGCTAAACCTCCATATTTGGCTGAAAAGACAACCAAGGAAGGATATTTATAATTCAGCAATGGTCTTATACTTCTCTCTGCAATCCAGGCTCTAATTACACAGAATATAGTTTTATGCTTAAAAACCATATGATTTCACTAAACATATCCAACACATCTCTCCTCTACCTATGATTTAATAAACCTCTTGCTTAAAAATGTCTTCCTAATGCAATGGACCACAGTGCATGGAATCACCGGACCTGTCAATCTTTATAACCCTCCCATAAATTGTTCCTCCCTTAAATACCGCATTTTGGTAACTTAGACGCTCATTATGATTATATCTGCATGTTAACTGCTTATCTGTGATACTGCTCAGCGCAGAATAAATGCACATGTACAAACCATGTAAAATCAGATGATGTCATTTATTTTAAAAATATTATACATACATATACATATGTATACATATACATGTATATATGCATATAATTTTTGTTAACCATGGAAAAAAGCCAATAGATTGATACCTAGAGATGTGGACCCAATTTTAGAAGCAGATGTGAACATCATAGTAATTTTAGTAGGGGAGGGGCTTTTTGTTTTTGTTTTTGTGTAATAAAGCAATCGATATTCCTAATCCTATATAAATATCCCCAGCCCTCAAACACCCGGGGCATGACTATGTTTATTTGAACTCCCTTAGAAAGCTCACAGAGTTCTAGACAGGTATTTGTAGATTGAGGACACAAATCCTAAAATATCAGCATCATGGCCCTTCCAGGCCAGGGACGACGCTGTGCACACAGGCAGTCCAGGAGGGCCAGGGAACTAGCCCCACACTCACTCACACAGGTACCTCCCCGTCTGCAGGCCACCTAGCAGTGGCAACGCTACTGGCAACCAGCCTGGCTGGCGGGCACTCACAGGCACACTCCGGGGAGATCCCGAGAAACATAGGGGGGAAAGGGGAGCGTGGGGGCATTTGGGGGCAGCAGCGCGCACCCAGCACGGTCTCTGCGCCTCCAGCATCTTCCGGGACCCGAACTGGCTCCAGAGCCGCCCGGAGGATCTGCATTATGCCAAGGCGCTGGGCCAACTCACCTCCACGAAATAAAAGCAGGGCAGGAGGGTCACGCTGTCCTTGATCACTTTGCCCTTTGGCCTCTCCTTCGCCGACATCCCTGCCGCCTGCCCGGGATGCGTCCTCCCCGGGGCGAGGTGTGCACAGCG
>NW_011495072.1:21355456-21369223 GCF_000754665.1 Bison bison bison
CAAGGCGAGATGCCTCCTCCAGCCGCAAGCGCCCGGCGCCGCTGATGTCACGTTCCCCGCGGGCACCGCTGGAGCCAGAGCGGTGCAGGCAGCGCCCCCGCCTCTCCCCGCCCCTTTTTGCAGCAACCCAGCGGCTCCCAGAGCGAGCAGGTCCTCCGCCTCCCCTACTCTGGCTGCCACCCCCAGTTTTTCTCGGCGGAGACGTCCAGCTCCTTCCTCCAAGCTGTTGCTGCAATGGCTTCCCCTCCCCGCCACCCTCCCTCTGCTCTCCACAGCCCTGGCGAGGCTTCGTGGCGGTCGGGGCTTGACGTCAAGAATCGGCAAAGGGGGACGCACCCCTGGATGCTGCAGCAGCGAGGCTGAGGAGACCAGGCACCCACGGGCCCCCGGGAAGCCTCCTGGATCCGTCTAGGAACTCTAACTTCAGGATTGCTGGAGAGCGGAAGCTCAGCTCTTGCGCACTGACCCGCAGCGCGAAAACCGACCTCCACCTGCGCGAAATTAAAACTTAGATCCCATACTGAAAAGTAGGCCGTGGTGGGAACTCACTGAGAGCTGGCTGCCATCCAGGAATGACTTCCCCGACTGAGGATTCTCTGCCTAGGAGATCCCTGGCTCCCTAGGACACTGACTTAACCTGCTGATAAACTTTCACTATTGTCTGTCTGGGTATGGTGAGGCACTGGTGGAGGCGGATGTGTGGGCATCCTCATATAGCCCCAAAGCCACGGTATTATGCTCTTACCTCATCATCGCACCCCCGGAACCACGTCAGTATTACAGTCATAACCGTAAAAGGAGGCACTTCTCAGCCATTAACAATCTAAATTAAGTCCTTCACTTTGTTGTTGATGTTCTTGGCTTGTCTCAACTTTATGATGATTTTGGCAACCCAGAGGTGTCAAATGACATAGAGGAAAAAAAAAACCTAAAAAATATAAAATACTGTGTTATGCTAAGTAAGATAACCCACTTCCAGGATTACATCGCCCTGGTCATTTCAAAGTCTCCACATTAAGCATCTGAGAGCCAATTTGCACCGAACTTTTCAACTCACTTCAATTGCTAGCCTGTCTTAGTTTGGGCTTCTATAAAACAAGCAAACACATAGACTGGGTAGTTTAGACAACAGATTAGTTTCTCACCATTCTGAAAGCTAGAAGTGCCAGTTCAGGCTGCCAGCAAGATCAGGCTGTGGTGAGGATTCTCTTCTTGGCTGTATGCTTACATAGAGGAAAAAGAGAGCTACTTTTCTGGCCTCTCCTTATGAGGGCACTAATCCCATCATGAGGGAACCAGCCTCATTTGTTGTTATTTTTCAGTTGTTCAGTTGTGTCAGACTCTCTGTGACCCCATGGATGCAGCACACCAAGCTTCCCTGTCCTTCACCATCTTCCTGGAGCTTGCTCAAACTCATGTCCATTGAGTCAGTGATGCCATCCAACCATCTCATCCTCTGTCACCCGCTTCTCTTCCTGCCTCAGTCTTTCCCAGCATTAGGGTCTTTTCAAATGAGTCAGCTCTTTGCATCAGGTGGCCTAATATCGGAGCTTCAGCTTCAATAACAGTCCTTCCAATGAATATTAAGGGTTTATTTCCTTTAGGATTGACTGGTTTGATCTCCTTGAAGTCCAAGGAACTCTCAAGAGTCTTCTCCAACACCACAGTTCTAAAGCATTAATTCTTTAGTGCTTAGCCTTCTTATGGTCCAACTCTCAAATCCATACATGACTACTAGAAAAACCATCCTCATGACCTCATCTAAATCTGATTGCCCCTCAAAGATCTCACCTCCAAATACTGTCATCTTGGGGGTTAGGGTTTCAATATATGAATTTTGAGGAGCCACAAATACTCAGTCCATCACATACTCCAGTCGATCTTTGGCAGCATCAAGATAGTCTGATCTACCAATGTCCATATTTCTGATCTACCACTGCCACTACCATCTCATACCGTTACCTTCTACTGGTTTAGGTTCCAGAATTCAACAGTATTATCTCTCAGTTCCTACTTCTTGTTCACCACACTCACCTGGCAAAACCCCAGCTCAGTTAAACCCAATTCTCTGCCTTTACCAGAAGGTGGATGGAGAAGAACTCACAACTATGTGGTTCTGTGCCACATCAGACTCAGGACTACAAACTTCAAATAGTCCCTACTACTTCTCACATAGTCTTACTCTGTTCACTTTCTTATTCTCTGAGGACAAACTCACACCTCTTTTAGTCTCTTCAAACCTTGACATTTTCAGCTAATGACTTTAACTTGTTTTCATTCAGTTCTTTGTTGTTCAGTTGCTCAGTCATGTCTGACTCTCTGTGACCCCATGGACTGCAGCATGCCAGGCTTCCCTGTCCTTCACCATCTCCCAGAGCTTGCTCAAACTCATGTCCATTGAGTCAGTGATGCCATCCATCTCATCCTCTGTTGTCGCCTCCTCCTCCCACCTTCAATCTTTCCCAGCATCAGGGTCTTTTCCAATGAGTCAGTTCTTTGCATCAGGTGGCCCAAGTATTGGAGTTTCAGCTTCAGTATCAGTCCTTCCAATGAATATTCAGGACTGATTTCCTTTAGGATTGACTGGTTTGTTCCCTGGACTTGCAGTCTAAGGGACTCACAAGAGTCTTCTCCAAATCCATAGTTCAAAAGCATCAATTCTTCAGTGTTTAGCCTTCTTTATGGTCCATCTCTCACATATATACATAACTACTGGAAACACATAGCTTTGACTAGATAGATCTTTGTTGGCAAAGTAGTGTCTCTGCTTTTTAATACACAATCAAGTTTTGTCATGGCTTTTCTTCCAAGGAGCAAGCGACTTTTAATTTCATGGCTGCAGTCACCACCATCTGCAGTGATTTTCGAACCCAAGAACATAAAGTCTCTCACTGTTTCCATTGTTTTCCCATCTATTTGCCCTGAAGTGATGGGACAGGGTGCCATGATCTTAGTTTTCTGAATGTTGAGTTTTAAACCAGCTTTTTCACTCTCCTCTTTCACTTTCATCAACAGGTTCTTTAGTTCCTCTCCGCTGTCTGCCATTAGGGTGGTGTCATCTGCATATCTGAGGTTATTGATATTTCCCCTCTCAATCTTGATTCCAGGTTATGCTTCATCTAGCCAGGCATTTCACATGATGTACTATGCATATAAGTTAAACAAACAGGTTGACAATATATAGCCTTGATGTTCTACTTTCCCAATTTTGAACCAGTCTGTTTTTCCATATCCAGTTCTAGCTGTTGCTTTTAGACCTGCATCCAGATTTCTCAGGAGGCAGGTGAGGTGGTCTGGTATTCCCATCACTTGAAGAATTTCCCACAGTTTGTTGTGATCCACACAATCAAAGGCTTTAGTGTAGTCAATGAAGCGAAAGTAGATGTTTTCCTGAAATTCTCTTGCTTTTTCTATGATCCAACAGATGTTGGCAATTTGATCTCTGATTCCTGTCTTTTCTAAATCTAACTTGAACATCTGGAAGTTCTTGGTTTACATACTGTTGTAGTCTCTCTTGGAGAATTTTGAGCATTACTTTGATAGCATGTGAAGTGACTACAATTGTGCTACAGTTTGAACATTCTTTGGCACTGCCCTTCTTTGGGATTAGAATGAACTGACCTTTTCCAGTCCTGTGGCCACTGCTGAGTTTTCCAAGTTTGCTGGCATATTGAATGCAGCACTTTAACAGCATCATCTTTTAAGATTTGAAATAGCTCAGGTGAAATTCCATCATCCCCACTAGCTTTGTTCATAGTGATGCTTCCTAAGGCCCACTTGACTTTACACTCCAAGATGTCTAGCTCTAGGTGAGTGATCACACCATCATGGTTATCTGGATCATGAAGATCTTTTTTGTATATTTTTTCTGTGTATTCTTGCCACCTCTTCTTAATATCTTCTGCTTCTCTTAGGTCCATAACATTTCTGTCCTTTATTGTGCCCATCTTTGCATGAAATGTTCCCTTAGTATCTCTAATTTTCTTGAAGAGTTTTCTAGTCTTTCCCATTCTATTGTTTTTCTCTATTTCTTTGCACTGTTCACTTAGGAATGCTTTCTCATCTCTCCTTGCTATTCTTTGGATCTCTTCATTCAGATGGGTATGTCTTTCCTTTTTTCCTTTGCCTTTTGCTTCTCTTATTTTCTCAGCTATATGTCAGGCCTCCTCAGATGGCCATTTTTTCTTTTTGCCTTTCTTTTTTGGGGGGTATGATTTTGATTACTGCCTCCTGTACTATATCATGAGTCTCAGTCCATCATTCTTCAGGCACTCTGTCTATCAGATCTAATCCCTTGAATCTATTTCTCACTTCCACTGTACAACCATAAGGGATTTGATTTAGGTCATATCTGAATTGCCTACTGATTTCCCCTACTTTCTTCAATTTAAGTCTGAATTTGGCAATAAACAATTCATGATCTGAGTCATAATCAGCTCCCTGTCTTGTTTTTGCTGACTGTATAGAGCTTCTCCTTCTTCGGGTGCAAAGAATATAATCAATCTGATTTGGGTATTGACCATCTGGTGATGTCCATGTGTAAAGCCATCTCTTGTGTTGTTGGAAGAGCACATTTGATATTACCAGTACATTCTCTTGGCAAAGCTCTGTTAGCCTTTGCTTTGCTTCATTTTGTACTCCAAGGCCAAACTTGCCTATTACTATAGGTATCTCTTGACTTCCTACTTTTGCAGAATGGTGTCTGTTTGCTCCAAGGCAAACCATTCAGTATCAGAGTAATCCTAATCTATGCCCCAACCACTAATGCCAAATAAGCTGGAAAGGAAAGGAAAATGAAGTTGCTCAGTCGTATCCAACTCTTTGCGACCCCATGGACTATAGCCTACCGGGCTCCTCTGTCCATGGCATTTTCCAGACAATAGTACTGGAGCGGATTGCCATTTCTTTCTCCAGGGGATCTTCCCGACCTAGGGATTGAACCTAGGTCTCCCGCATTATAGACAGACGCTTTACCAGGAAGCTGGAGTTGAATTTTAATCAGAGAATGAAATTAATCAGAAGAGAATTCTGCCTTCTTCCAAACCTGACTACTTCCCTCCAACCTCCATCCTTCACAGGTACCACTGTCTCCTTCCTGGACTGGCACCATAGCTTCCAGGTGTTCTACCAGCTTCTTCCCTTGCTACCCTTATAACCTACAAACAAGTCCCTATGCAGCAACCAGAAATATTTTGACAAGTAAATCTAATTTTGTCATTCTTCCCAAACCCTGCAAGAGCTTTCCATCACATTCAGGAGAAAATCCAAACTCCCCGTCTCTTCTTCAAAGCCCAGGTACCCTGCCTGACTCATGGACCTCATTCATAGTGCTTTGTGCCTTAGTGGTTTGGCAATCCCAATCTAGCTTTGTATTATCTCAGGGACTTAGATAGTACTATCTCAGGGACTTGGACTCTTTGCAACCCCAGGGATGGTAGCCTGCTAGGCTCTTCTGTCCATGGGGTTTTCCAGGCAAGAATACTGGGGTGGGTTGCCATTTCCTTCTCCAGTTAATCATCCCAGGCCTCCATTATTCTTTATTCTTACACATTATTTTCTTTTTCTTCATAGAACTTATAATTATCTGATAGCTTATGAAGTATTGATTGGCCAGCTTTTTCATTGCCTTCTCTCCTGCTAGAACGTAAGCTCTATAAGATTGAGCACTTTTTTTTTTTTAATCATTAAGTGTCTAGCTAGTGGGACTGTTTCTGGAAAATAATAGATCTTCAGTAAATATTTGTTCAAAAACATGGATGAGTCAGTTAAGTGATGCACATAAAATCATGTAGCAGCTTCTCCCACCTACTAAATGTTCAATAATTGCTAACTGATTCCATTATTAATTATCATGTTATTGACCAGATGTGTTTCTCACTACTACCTAAGCTACTTTGTGTGTGTGAGTATTTTTTCTTCAACTTTCTCAATATCTAGACAGAATTGACAATTCTTGGTAGGTATTGAAAAGTAAGTTAGAACTTTCCTGAATTTATCATCCTGGAAACTCAGCATTTATGTATAAAGGTAAATAAAACACAAGGCTAAAACTATAGCTCCCTAATGTCATTGGCCAGGAGCTGAAAATACATGTCAAAATACCAGAGATACATCCTGACTGCACCTCAATAATTTAGGAAATATATTGAGACATCAGAAAGGCACTCACCTTTCCTCTCTAGGTTATTTGACCAACTTGACCTGATCACATGGTCAGGGATCAAGAAATACTTCAGAATTCAAAGCCAATTCCTATTGCAAATTCTTTATCACTCTCTTACCCAGTTTCTCTTTCTTTCTCTCCCCGTTCTTTTAAAATACTCTTCCCTATGTAAAATCATTTCACTAAGCAATCAAGCTACTCATGCAATCCCTTAAATACTAAACAGAGTAATAATGCCTATATTAGGGTAACAGTTTAATGCATTTTACCTACTTGAACTTTTGATGCTCAAACAAAGCAATAAGCAGGGAAATTTTCCCCCTATTTTTTAGAAAAGTCTTGAAGACAAGATTCAGAGATGAAAAATAAATAAATAAAAGATTGAATCAGAGGAGAAAGAGATTTGGAGTCAGAAGAACTGAGTTCAAGCCCAGGATTTGTTACATTTGAAGTATGCTCTTGAGAAAGTCATTTAATAACTCTAAGCTTCAGTTTACTAACTTGTAAAGTGAGAAAAGTATTTGGTATCACTGACAGCACCATTCTCTAGCTCAAATGTGTGCAAATGCAATTGGTAGATGATCAAATTGGCTCATCCATTCATACATTCATCCATTCAACCTACAAATATTGATTGACCCTCAACTGTGTGAGAGGTATTTTTCCTTCTGAATATCTACTGGAGAGAAGAGATATGGTTCCTGCCCTCACAGAGCTCACAGTCTAATGCAGGTGGAGAGGAGAGAGACACAGATAACACATTAATCACAGCAATAAGAAAACACTTACATGATGCTCACCACAGATGAGGCACTGTTAAAAGTGCTTGGCACATGTTACCTCATTTAATTCTCACCACATCCTTAAGAATGGGTACCACCCTCCCACATTTTTTCAGTAAAAGAAACTGAGAGTTGGAGAGGTTAGTTATGGTTATGCAAGTGCAACGAGTATAATTACTATAATTAGTGAAGCTGAGATTTTGAACTCAGTGGATTTCTTCAGTTCTGTGATCTTAAGGGCTACACATACTGCTCTCTTAGAAAACATATGATTAGGTCTTGTGCTATACACTACTGAGTAAACATTAGAATGCAGTTATAATTACTATGAGAAACTTAAGTATGATGGCCAAGGAAGACCTTAGGAGGAGCTGACATTCAAGCCCGTTTATAGTATTGAGGATACTACAGGATGGTCCTGAACTGAAAAATATGCTCCATCACACTTTCAAACCATGTAAATCCACCTTTAGGTCAAGGATAGAACTCATATGTTGAATATCGCTTCAGGTATGCCAGCTGCAGGTCCTCATAATTACAGTGGCATTAGAAATAATTTAAGGTGCCTCACAACACTTGAATATTTTCCATGAAAATCCTGTTTCAGTGCATTCAAATGAAAAATGGCTCCCACTGAAAAAGCTGCACTCTGACATTTTACAAGACAGTGTACTTCCCAGCACAAATAACTTGGAAAAATATGCCTGAAAATGCATTTGACATCATCATTAACACCGTCAGATTCCAGAGATAAGAAAGAAGCAGCTCTTCTATATATCCTTTTTGGTTGCCCACAGCCAAATACAAACCCTTCTTCAGCTTCCTGGCAACTATTCATCCTCAGAATATTTGTCTGACATTTATCTTTAAGGTTATAAAAAAGTGTATTTCATTTAGTAATGTATTTCCCAGAAATCAGCTCACTTCACGGTATTTTGAGGAGACACTGTAAGATTTTATTTCATTTTTCTAAGAAACAGAGGTTTAAAAGAACTGAACATCCAGATTGTAAAGGAGGAAAAGTACTGAAATGAGGAAGATCCTGGAAGATGGTAAAGGGATTTTCTGGTCCTGCCCTCATCACTGACTAACAGTGAGGTTGTGGAGAAGAACATTTTTACCTCAGGGACTCAAGTTTCCTCACCTAAAAAATGGAGTAGACTTGGTAAATTGAACATCTGTTGTTTCTGTTTGTTCAAGATCTGTCGTTCATTCTTCTTGAGCTTGTTTCTTGAATTTTCCTGATGGACTGTCCTGCTGGTCACAGTCAGGACTGGGCCTGGAATAAAGGTGCTCAGCTCTCTCTGGAGCTGGGAAGGGGGTGGTGAGCCAAGGTAAACAACTGGGCTCTGCTCACAGGAACTTGAATCTTGAGGAGAGTGGTCCTGAGACAGAAAAGTCTTGGTATCGATTCATGGCAAAAGCAGAGAGAACAGGGATTAATGTTGGTCTTTCAATTTTCAGAATGGCCCTTGACCCATTTCTTTCAGAAGTCTGGCTTTTCTCCTTTTGGTACATCCCATATTCTTTCAAATAAATTCTTCTCTCTGTCTCTATCTCTCTCTTCCTCTCCCCATCTCTCATTTTTCCATTAATTTAGCCAGAGCCCACTTCTGTGACCCCAAACACCTAACTATTACAAAGAATCACAAGACATTCATTTGCTAAATGATTAACTTAAGATCTAAAAAAAAAAAAAAAAAAAAAAAAAAAAAAGGCAAACAAATAAAACAAACAGAAAAACCCTTAACAGTATCCTCTGGCAAGAGACATAGGACAGAATTTAAAATTAAATTTTGTATTTACTATCAATGACTTTGGCCCACCGTGGTCTCCTGTGATTCCCTATCAGGGCAGGGTAGAAGGTGATCTGCACAATTCTAGTGAATGTCATTCCCCAGAATATGCCTTTCCTCTGGGGGTAGGGGCTACCCCGAGAAAGTGAAAGTGGCTCAGTTGTGTCCGACTCTTTGCAACCCCACAGACTATACAGTCCATGAAATTCTCCAGGCCCGAATACTAGAGAGGGTAGCCTTTCCCTTCTCCAGGGTATCTTCCCAACCCAGGGATCGAACCCAGGTCTCCAGCATTGCAGGTGGATTTGTTACTGGCTGAGCCACAAGGGAAGCCCAAATTCCATAGCAATGATTCAAAGAACAGAACAAAAGTTTGCATTACAGAGCTTTGCTGTGAGTGTGCATTGGCATATTAGTGTGCTGGGAATGGATTACATCTGTCCCACAAAATATTTGTCTCTTCAGGTTGCTTCTGGTTGTGAGCATCCTGGTGGGGAGGTGGAGTATCCTCTGTTAGTATGCCCTGAGGGCTGCTACCAAGAAAACCAGAGGACTTATATCAGAACTTGCTATTCCAGTGCACTGAACAGAGCCAGGAAGGAACCCCACCACCTGGAAACCCACTGAGGAGAGCCTGGAATCACTGAACATGCATCTGGACAGCCAGCTGCAGAACATGTTACTGTCACAGCCTCAGGTGTGGCCTGTTGGGGTTGATGAGAGAATGGGCAGATCCAGAAGTCTCCTTGTGGGTATAACTGATATCCCTCTTAGATCTGTTAAGTCTGTCCATGTTTTTTATGGAGTGTCCAACCCACTATGTAGCAACTGCCCCCAAATACATACACTTTCTGCAAATAAGAACATCATTTTTGTTTTGAAACACTTGACATAAAAATACATAATTGGATTTAAAAACATCCAAGTTATCGCAGAAATATAAAGGTTACTTTTATCAATGAAGGCAAATTTATTGGATTTTTTCAATGTAATTTCAAGGGTTGCTGTATTTTTAATGATTACAAAGCAACGATTTTAGATTTTTATTAGCTATGTGTACAGTTTCTCTTTAGTTATGACTATCAAGAAAAAGAATTCAAGTTTTTCTGCCATACAACACCCCTCTGGATAAATATGCCACTCGACTTTCCTTGTCTCAGCTAAACAGCCTTGTTCCCTGCTCTGCAGACTGTCCTCTCCTCTGATGAGCTCGTTTGACCCATACTTGAACCGTGTTCGTTGTTCTGTCCCTGTGCCTCCTCGTATGTGTTCCCCTCCCCTGAAATGCATTAACATCTCTCCTTTCTGAATTGTATTCATGCTGCTCTAATGTTCAGTGACCTCTCTCTGAACACCAGTGGTCCTTGTTTTGCACTCTACATTCTAGCTCTTGATTATGAACTCTTTTATTTGATACATTCTAATCTTGTCCTCCCAACTGTAGGAGTGAACTGGGGGAGAGATACTTGCATTTTTCCTTCTGTCCATCTCCCTCCCTTCCACCTCTGCTCTCCCCATTTTGTTCAGCTCTTCATTAGTTCTATGACATTAGAATAGGCTCCAGGCCAGTCTCCCTGGATTCATCTCTTTGTTTTCTGATCAGTTCTTTAATTTTGTAGCAGAATAATTCTCCTAAGCACAATTTTGATTATGCCACTTATCTGCTCAAAATGCTCCATAATTTTCCAGTCTTTATATTGATGTTTATTTAAGGGCTTCCTTGGTCTGGCCTCCACCAATCTGTCTCACTCCTTATTCTCCCCTATTCAGAGCCTACACTCAAGATACCCCAAACTACATGGTATTGCATAAACTATACTCTTCTGCAATGAAGGTTTTTATGTTTGCTTCCTTTTCCACCCTCAAAATTCACAGACAAAAAACAACTTCCTGATGAATCTTACTCAATCTTTTCCAAGTCTAAAAGTCTTTTAAGACTTTCTTTGGACACTGTTTGTAGATCATGTTATTTTCAGCATCAATTGTCTTATTTTTCCTCAAAGATATTTTGCTTCTTGTAAGTATGGGTCATATCTAACTCATCATTCTTTTTCTCTTGAACCTTCAGCATAGTACACATAAAAAGTTCAGTAAATATTTATTGAATGAATGAATGAATTCTATCATTTCTACTCTCCCCGCAGTAGCTAGCACAGCTCTAGAACAATGCAGAGATTCTGAGTACATACTTATTAATTAATTTAGGGTTTTATGAGCCATGATTCTGTAGGAATAAACACTCTCTCATTCTTTCTCCTTCTCTCTCCCCAACACTTTGAAAATACTGACAATTCTCACAAGAAGTGCAAAAGGACTCTGACACACACCAATGAAAACTTGTTTTAATTAGTCCAGAGTGACTCCTGTTCTCTCAATACTTCAATAATTACTCATTGATTGCACAGTCTGTCTAATGATTAATTCAACACGAGGATGTTGAGTATCTGTCTGGAGCTCCTAAAAAGTGTGCTCCAGTCACCAGATTTTCATCCTCTTCTCTTCTCTGCCCAGTGTCTAGCCAACCAACAGTGATCTCTCTTAAATATTATAGACCAAATTCTCCTAGAGAGACAAGTCCCTTAGGAAGCTACTTTAGGCTGGTCTTCAGGCTCTAACAGATCCAAACATGTTCCATCGTCCATGTGCTAGCTGTCTTCTTTCTCTGAGCACCTGTTCAGTTATGTGGCCCTTGTGTATATCCTCTGGCCTATTCTGGTCTCCGTAGCTGTTGAACTCCTCTGTGGGCCAAAACTTCTGCTGTGTTTGTCAGCTAAACTACATTTATCTTTATGCTGTCTTAATTTGACTGTCATAATGATAAATATTATGTTTTATTTTTATTGAGGTATAATTAACATGTAATACTACATTGGTTATAGATGTATAACATAAAGATTTGGTATTTGTATACACTGTGAAATGATCACCACAATAAGTCTAGTTCATGCTTGTACCCATGCATAGTTACAGGTTTTTCTTATAATGAGTGTTTTATTATCTACTCTCTTAGCAACTTTCAAATATGCAATATTTCAAATATACCATTCAACACTGTTAACTATAGTCACCATGCTATGTTTCATAATCAACTATAAGAAAAATTAGAGCAGCAGTCCAGATGATTTTAGAAGGATTTATTGAAGGGAAACATCTTCTTTTATTTATTTATTGAAAAGCACTGTAAAATGATGTAGAAAAGTGGCTCTGAACCTTTGACACCACTCACACCACGTTTATTGTCACAGTATGTGCTCAAAGCACTTATGGAAAGATCAAAAGCAAGACAGCTCTTAAGATATCTCGTGACTTTAAAATAAAATAGAATTATAGTTTAATTTCTTAGTAATATATGAACTACATGAAAATTACATATTTAAAACAAACTTTACTCCTTTAGTTATATTTTTGATAAATATTTGTTCACTGATATTTGAAAAATAACCGTATTCATGTTGAACTTTATTTTAATGTGCTAAATTAATACAAATTTGATTTCACATAAGTATGGAATCACAAATGGGAGAGGATCTCTTCTGTCTTTGCAGATGTATAGATGTTGCTCACTCAAACTCTGGAATTCTCAGATTCATTGACTCAAGTTTTACATGAACTTGTATGTCATTGATTTTTAACCTAGTGAAATATTTTCTCACCCAATTTTTATTTTTTATAGGTTCCAGGCATAGGAAACATGTGCTGCTTGGTTTAAAATCACTCCTTCTTCTGAGATAGGACATCTTCTCCATATACAAATTGATACATTATTCTGAAGCATGAGGGCATTTATTGTCATAGAATTCACCATAGTGGTCATGGAGGGAGCACACAACTGAAGTGAAGCCTACCATATGTGACACTCTATCCTCTGGTCATGAAGATTTACCCAGAGATGGTCATGAAACCAGTGGAAGCCTATCAAAACATTCTCCCAGGAGTTTTCTAACTAGAGATAGGAAGGAAGGATGCCCTTCCCTTTTTGGTGGTAAGACTAAACAAGTGTTAAATCCCAAATTGCCTGTGGTCATGTTTCCTCAACTAAATGAAGAAAGGCTCATAGTAGTAGAAGAGAATAAGGCTGAATCAAGAGAGAATAAAATATCAAAGATAGAGAGAGATTTCTGGGAGTCTTGAGTCCTTGAATTCAATTACCCACAAGATCAGTTGCATAAAAATCTGAGATATTCAACTACATGATTCAATAATCGGCCCCTTCTCCAACCACCTGTGCCTGAATTACTTTTCTTTGAATTCCAGTCATTTGTAACCAAAAATCTCTGTGTAATACACACTCTACAAGAATAATACTACTAATGATATTTTAAGAGTTCTTCTCTGGGAATAAAGTATGAGGTGTTCACAATCAGTGTCTAAATGATGTCAAGCTACAATCTTACCATGCTGTCATGCTGCAATGTATCACAACAGACTACAAAGTAAACCTCAACACAAGTTATTCATCATTGTATAACTTGTTGGAAGTGATGATGATAAGAGTGTCCGTGAACCATCACAGGAAGTGATTCTGGTGCTTCATTACTTGTGGGCACACATAGCTTGCCCATGTATATAACTCACTGGGACTAACTGAAGTTGGCAAATTTTGATTGGAGAATTGTGTAAGTTGTGCAATGGGCCAGCATGTGTGAGGTGATGCCAGAATAAAGATAAGCAGAGTACCAGCAATTTAAAAGAACTAAAATATGCAGTGTTCTTGAATTTGCATTTTGGATAATTAACTTTTATTCAATTTAGAAAGCCTAGTCCTTCCAGAAGGAATGACCCAGGAAAACGACCTCACACCGAAATAGGAACTTCTTTTAAATAGGGGTAAACTTTCTTTTTATGATGACAAACTGCTAGTTTATTCTACAGGCAAAGAGAAAAGTCACCTTGGATCAGATCTTTGCTTTGAAAAGGTTCAGTTCAGTTCAGTTCAGTTCAGTCTCTCAGTCGTGTCTGACTCTTTGCAACCCCATGAATCGCAGCACACCAGGCCTCCCTGTCCATCACCAACTCCTGGAGTTCA
>NW_011495072.1:21369323-21390226 GCF_000754665.1 Bison bison bison
AACTCCTGGAGTTCACTCAGACTCACTTCCATTGAGTCAGTGATGCCATCCAGCCATCTCATCCTCTGTCGTCCCCTTCTCCTCCTGCCCCCAATCTCTCCCAGCATCAGAGTCTTTTCCAATGAGTCAACTCTTCGCGTGAGGTGGCCAGAATACTGGAGTTTCAGCTTTAGCATCGTTCCTTCCAAAGAAATCCCAGGGCTGATCTCCTTTAGAATGGACTGGTTGAATCTCCTTGCAGTTCAAGGGACTCTCAAGAGTCTTCTCCAACACCACAGTTCAAAAGCATCAATTCTTCGACGCTCAGCTTTCTTCACAGTCCAACTCTCACATCCATACATGACCACTGGAAAAACCATAGCCTTGACTAGACGGACCTTTGTTGGCAAAGTAACGTCTCTGCTTTTGAATATGCTATCTAGGTTGGTCATAACTTTCCTTCCAAGGAGTAAACATCTTTTAATCTCATGGCTGCAGTCACTGTCTGCAGTGATTTTGTAGCCCCCAAAAATAAAGTCTGACACTGTTTCCACTGTTTCCCCATCTATTTCCCATGAAGTGATGGGACCAGATGCCATGATCTTAGAATTCTGAATGTTGAGCATGAAGGCAACTTTTTCACTCTCCTCTTTCACTTTCATCAAGAGGCTTTGTAGTTCCTCTTCACTTTCTGCCATAAGGGTGGTGTCATCTGCATATCTGAGGTTATTGGTGAACTTATTTTATAAAATTTTTATTGAAAAAAGAGACCCAGACTCTGACACCTATTTAACTGGGTACAGACTACAGGTGACCTAGGATAGCCCTAAACAAGTGTCTCCTGGTAGGAGGAGACATAGAGACACAAGACGAACACGCTGTAAGGAAAGAGTTTCTGATTCAGTGACCCTGGTCCAAAATAATAGGGCCCAAGCAATGTCAAAGACCAGCTCCCTTTTGGAGGGATATGTAACTAAGCTGGGAAGTCCCTCTGGACTTGACTCTGACATGGTGTGGTGTTTAGAGGAACAATGATGAGCATTTGCAAAACAAGACAGTTCTGACCACGGTATTGTTACAGCCTGTGTGAGATGACACCACCCTTATGGCAGAAAGTGAAGAGGAACTCAAAAGCCTCTTGATGAAAGTGAAAGAGGAGAGTGAAAAAGTTGGCTTAAAGCTCAACATTCAAAAAACTAAGATCATGGCATCTGGTCCCTTCACTTCATGGCAAATAGATTGGGAAACAATGGAAACAGTGGCTGACTTCATGGCAAATAGATTGGGAAACAATGGAAACAGTGGCTGACTTTATTTTTCTGGGCTTCAAAATCACTGCAGATGGTGACTGCAGTTATGAAATTAAAAGACGTTTGCTCCTTGGAAGAAAAGTTATGACCAACCTAGACAGCTTATTAAAAAGCAGACAACTTTTACTTTGTTACTTTGCCAACAAAGGTCTGTCTTGTCAAAGCTGTGGTTTTTCCAGTGGTCATGTATGGATGTGAAAGTTGGACTATAAAGAAAGCTAAGTGCCGAAGAATTGATGCTTTTGACTGTGGTGTTGGAGAAGACTCTTGAGAGTCCCTTGGACAGCAAGGAGATCCAACCAGTCAATCCTAAAGGAAATCAGTCCTGAATATTCATAGGAAGGACTGATGCTGAAGCTGAAACTCCAATACTTTGGCCACCTGATGTGAAGAACTGACTCATTTGAAAAGACCCTGATGCTGGGAAAGATTGAAGGCAGGAGGAGATGGGAACAACAGAGGATGAGATGGTTGGATGGCATCACCGACTCAATGGACATGAGTTTGAGTAAACTCTGGGAGTTGGTGATGGATGGGGAGGCCTGGCATGCTGCAGTCCATGGGGTCATAAAGAGTCGGACATGACTGAGCAACTGAACTGAACTAACTGAGATTCTGAGTCACTGAGGGAATCTGAGCAGCCTTAGACTAACCTGAGTTGGACTGTGGATGATGAAGGTATGGCAGCAAATGGAGCAAAATGTCAGAGGAAGAGTAAGATTTGTGATTCTCTCTTCTGGAGTTGGCAGTGGACTCAGCCTTTTGAGCAACTAATCAGCCCCCTGTGGTCCTTGGTCTCTCCAGAGCAGGGCTGGTCACTGACAAGCTCACAGACCAAAGCTAGCCTTCTTTTCTAGTGTCATAGGACACAGCTGCCCCCATTCCTTTCTGTATTGTCTGTTACTGCTTTGGTGCTCCTGTGGCAGAGTTGAGGACTTGTGACATAGATTATATCCCCTCACAAAACCGGAAATATTTATTCTTAGGCCCTTTACAGAAACCATTGCTGACTCCTGATATTCAACAACTTTCACAATTTCGCTTTACCTCACCTATTCTTATTCCCAATTTTTGTCTCTGAGTTGACTCTGAGCCCACAAGTTTGCTCTTATCATCTTCAGAATGAACCATGACTTCTTTACGTATCATTTTCACCCATCTTGCTCATGGCGAGTTCTTAAACACCCATCTCGCTCATGAGTTCTTAAACAACACCCTGTGTGTGCATGCTGTTGCTTCAGTTTTGTCTGAGTCACTGCAACCCTATGGACTTTAGCCCATCAGGCACCTCTGTCCATGAGATTCTCCAGGCAAGAATGCTGGAGTGCTTTGTTGTGCCCACCTCCAGGAGATTTCCCGACTCAGGAATCCAACCCACATCTCTCGAGTCTCCTGCATTGGCAGGCTAGTTCTTTACCACTAGTGCTATCTGGGAAGCCCAAACAACATCCTACTCCACTACAATGTCAAAGTGTTTGATTCTTCAATGTCACATTCTAGGGACATGAAATCACTGAGCGCAGTGAACTTCTGACATGACTTCAAATACACAGAAAAATTTGAACACAAATTTGAGTTTAAAGCTTATGTTTAAAGATTTAAGGGAAATAAAAAATATTTCCTAATATATCACAAAATATAGTCAAGTACTAGTCTTTATAATATATTTAAATTTCAGACATCCATTTGCCTTTGCAGATATTATTCAGAGAAAATGTTAAGCTTTAAATGTCGTAAAATGGCAAGGGCCAAATCAAACGAATATCATTAATTTATTCAATCTGTGCTGAATTCTTTCAGAGGTATTTAATATGGCTTGCAAATTAGAGTAAATCCACCAATTTTTCAGGAAAAACAGATGGGAACTTGGTTTTACTGTCATTTGAACACTGAAACCAATAGTTGTATTGACTAAAAAGGAATATGACTAGATTTAATGGAAATAATATTACAGTTCATTGACTCATTATATTCCAGTTACTTATTGTCATCATACACAATACAATTTTTTAAAGTATATATATTGACTACATACATAGTGAATGTGAAGAAGTAGCTACTCCTGGCATATATCTGCCTCTCTATAATTAACCAAATCAAAATTTAATAATTCAATAACTGCTTATTAAAGAACAACCTTGTTCAAGGTACAGAGATAAATGAACACATTTGTGTTCTCAACAAGTTCATATTAGGCTAAGGAAAGTTATGCAAAATCAAATGCTCAGAAAACAGATACTAGTTTTCTAAATTTTTTCTCATCTGCCCCTTAAAATGATACAAAAAAATGCTTTTCCTTGTCCAATTTGTGTTAGTATCAATTTTAAACATATGTTTAAATGATTGCAAAAGATATAATTTTAGCATGTTGTAAATATTTACAACATTGGATAAATCTGTTATATCATTTTAGAACATGTATCCCATGGAACCTAAATGCCATTATGATTTGATACCTACCTTCATTTGCTGGTGGCTCAGACAGTAAAGCATCTGCCTACAGTGTAGGAGACCTGGGTTTGATCCCTGGGTTGGAAAGATCCCCTGGGAAGGAAATAGCAACCCACTCCAGTTCTCTTGCCTGGAAAATCCCATGGATGGAGGAGCCTGGTAGGCTACAGTCCATGGAGTTGCAAAGAGCTGGACATGACTGAGTGATTTCACTTTCTTTCTTTTATTTTCATTCACTAATGATAATAAATGAAAAAGAAATGTTTCCTGTAATGGCAATTTAGGTGGTTGAGACTAACACTCTTGGTAAATACAACAGACAATATTGAGAAATATCTTCATAACAGCATCAGATACCCAACAAGTCCATGAAGAATAACCAATCTTAGGCCAGTGAGAGTGAATACTACAAAGAGGTGAACTGGAGATGTTGACCTTGGGGACATTTGTCCATGGAGAGCAGGCAACTCATACTTAAGTAAGGAACTAGCGCAACTAGGAGGGAATTCCCCATAGACAGCTTTGGGGCTGGTTTTTGGAGATGAGGGGACTGACCTTAAGCTCAGTGACTGCCAAAGGCAGGAGCCTAACATAACTCACTCTTGTTATGGGCAAATACCTCATAGAGACAACCTGGGTAACTCAAGAGAAACCTCATACCTTGATCCTGTAACTGCAAGTGTCCATGGGTAACTGGGAACAGGAAATAAAATTCTTTCTGAAGAAGATAATAGCATAAGTGATACATTTTATCACTAATTTTTTCATTTTATTTATTTTAACTTTACAATATTGTATTGGTTTTGCCATATATCAAAATGAATCCACCAAAGGTATACATGTTTAAAATTGGCCAGCAAATCATTTAAAATTACAAAGCACATGAGTTTACAAGAATCAGAATGAGCAGCAGTAGACAGAAACTGACCCAAAAGAACTTCAAATACTGGACTTATCAGACATATATGGGAATAAAACAGATACATTCTTTTCATGGACATAAAATTGAAACTCAAAATGTTCATAGAATGTAGTTTTGCAGATTTGAAGAGGAACTATCTAAAAACTATATAATTCAAAATTATATAGATAGATTTAATAGGAGATTAGATCCTTATTAAAGTGTAAAGTGGAGAAGGCAATGGCACCCCACTCCAGTACTCTTGCCTGGAAAATCCCATGGATGGAGGAGCCTGGTGGGCTGCAGTCCATGGGGTCGCTAGGAGTCAGACATGACTGAGCGACTTCACTTTCACTTTTCACTTTGATGCATTGGAGAAGGAAATGGCAACCCACTCCAGTGTTCTTTCCCAGAGAATCCCAGGGATGGGGGAGCCTGGTGGGCTCCGTCTATGGGGTCGCACAGAGTCGGACACGACTGAAGCGACTTAGCAGCAGCAGCAGCAGCAGCAGCAGCAAAGTGTAAAGATGAAAAATAAACATGATCAAGAGAGGATCAAATCTATAGTATTTTAAACTTTTAGTTTGTATTACAAGAGAAGAAAAAGAGGAAATAAAGACATATCAGGTGAAGAAAAAATTTTCAGGTAGAACAAGAAAAGCACATAGGAGAATGGAAGATATAAGCATATGATTCATAATGTGAGTGTATAATTCATGGGCTTCCCCAGTGACTCAGTGGTAAGGAATCCACCTGCAATGCAGGAGACATGGATTCGATTCCTGGATTGGGAAGATCCCCTGGAAAAGGAAATGGCAACCCACTCCAGTATTCTTGACTGGACAGAAGAACCTGTAGGGGTACAATCCATGGGATTGCAAAGATCACAACCTAAGTGATTAGACAATAACAACATATAGTACATAATTACATATGTAATTACATGACTTCAAATTGATTAATTTAGCTAAAATATGAGAACTAGCACACAAATTTAAAAATTAATTATACTGTATTTACAGAAGATTTTGAAAATTAAAGTATAAAGAAAGGAAATATTACACCATATAAAAACAACCAGAAGAAACTGATGTAGCTCTATTAATTTATAATGGAATAAAAAGTTTTCAAGTTGCTGTAGGAATTAATCAAAGGCTTTTCAAGACATCTACAGTAAAAGTTAAAAAAATTTAATGGTAGAAATTATAGGCCTAAATAAATGGAGAATTATACCATGTTTGTGAAGTAAGACACAATACAAAATTGTCAATTCTGTCTAAAGCCACCCATAAATTCAAAGCAGTCCCAATAAAAATTCCAAAATATTTTTAAAAGGAACTTGATAATCTGATTATAAAATTCATATGGAAAGATTTTGCCTGTCTTGAAAAATAATTTGTTAACTAGGCATTATAATCATTTGTTTTCTCAATTTATTACAGGTACATGAAAATATAGTTCTAAGACATAAATAATCATTCACTTAGAAGCACTCTGTTTATCAAGTGAAATTTATATGATATAGGAAGTTAAAAAAAAACCTGTAAAATCAGAAATTGTTTGTTTTTGGAATTTGCCTTTAACTTCAAGTAAAAACTTATATTTGTGCCAAATCTATTTCAAGTATCACTCAAAGTACTAAAATACAAAACAAATGAACAGAGATAGACAAAAGAATTATTACACATAAATTGACATATTTATGGTTAATAATTATTACATTTACAATTATGAATTGGGCCATCACATTTGCATTTTCAGAGGATTATTGATATTAATTAATTAAATTGAGTTGCTTAAATTCAACATATTAAAACCAAGATTGCATTTTCGGGATCTGCTACACTACAATAAGAGTCATAGTGGGTGAGAATTATATCTGTCTTCTGTAAAGTCAAAAGAATGTCACATTCTCATTCCCTTGGAACAATGTGTGGCAAGTATATAGATGAACCCAGGCTAGTCTGCGGGTTGATGGGAATCACACAGCCCTATTGTGTCCTCCATCCATCAGACAACCATCAGAAGCAGAGCCATTTAGCTCATTGGCAATTGATAACAGACCCATAAAGGAACCAGTCTAATTGTCAAACTGCAAAGCTGTAAGCTAAACAAATGGTTCCCACTAAAATTTTGGAATGATTTATCACAAGCAAAAGCTATTTCAGCTGGAATGATTTTGCCTCAGTTTTGGGCTGCAAAAGCTTTCTTTTTTCTTTCCCAAGCCTGGTTTTCAGCTTATCTGGTGATGCTGAGATAAGTTCCTTTTCTGCTTAAATCAGCTAGAGACGGTTTCTGTTGCTTGCAACTGAGAACTCTGACAGATACACTTGTAATGAGATAGAATTTGATATTCCAATGCATTTTTATTGCACTGGCAGTAATTTATATCACTTTATAATATTTTTTTTACTCAAAATAGATAATATATATTACATCCTAACTTACTTGGAGAATAGATGAAATATATTGCAGTGAACTGAAAAGGTAGCTCTTGGTATAGAAAAAAACTTAGAATGAAAAAAAAATGTTTATCATTTTCCTTTTCTATTCTACCAGCCTTGGCACCCCACCAACTCTAGAGCAAGATACCACTGTCTTGGAAAAAGAGAACAAATTGTAAGAGGACCAAGTGAGCTTTAAGAAAGGTGGGTTTAAAAAGTAGCATGGATACCAATAATATACTGATATAGATTAGATATAGATCTAAACATAAACATAGACATAAAGATTGATGATATATACACAGACTTAGTGATAGATGATGTAGATATAAATGTAAGGCAATATTTTATGTTTGTAAAACATCTTTTCTTTGAATCCGTTTCAGAGGTGTTTACTGTCAATGGAATATAATAGTTGGAAGAATATTTAAGTTTTACCTAATTCAACCTAAGGATTATTTTTTCTTTAACATCACTAACAGATGTTTACTAGCTTCTGTCTGATCATTTTTCACTTCAGGGTTAGAAAATCTTAAGGTTAATGGATTGCAACATAGCATATTTTCCAGAAAACACACCTGTGAAAAAAAGAACAATGAATTATGGAATAATAAAACCATAAAACATTGAAAAATTTAACAGTGAATCTTTCATTACAACCAGGGATGACTTTCAATTAGTTAAAAAATGTAATCAGTGTCTTATTCTTTGTCTCAGGAAATCAAATAATTCTTCTAACCTGAAAGAAGATAGGAAGAAGTTAAATTCCTCTTCAATCAAACAGCCCCTGGCTCAAGCAATAGTTTTCTACAAGCCAGTAAACATGCATATTCCTTTTCTTTGAAATTTCTGTTTTTTCTAAAACTATCCCCATATTCCTACTTCATTCAGAGACTATAATTCCCAAAAACCAGCAGGGAGAGACTTGCAGTGGAACACTGCTTGCTGGGAAGTTAATTCCCCAGAGTAAAATAATTTGAGTTGAAGCAGATGATGTCTAAAAAGCCTTGTAAGAGTGCAAGCCAAGCACCGCAGTTTTCCTAGATTCCATTACTTTATTAAGAATCAGATAGCAGTCCACGGGGTCACAAAGAGTCAGACACGACTGAGCGACTTCACTTTGACTTTTCACTTTCATGCACTGGAGAAGGAAATGGCAACCCACTCCAATATTCTTGCCTGGAGAATCCCAGGGATAGGAGCCCGGTGGGCTGCCATCTATAGGGTCACACAGAGTCGGACACGACTGATGTGACTTAGCAGCAGCAGCAGGAGTTCAAGAAGTCCCACTTCAGGACAGCAGAACTGCACCAAATGCATGCCTTGTACACATGCGTTGAAAATGATAGAGTAGCCATGTCCCTGTACTACCTTTGCATTCATTCACTCACTCAGCAAATTATTTATACTTGAACAGTCTAGGCATGAAGAATAGAGCAGTAAATGAAAAAGACCAAGTCCCTGCCCTTTAAGGAACTGCATTCTAACAGAAGGGAACAAAGAAATAAAATACGTCTGTGGCTCAGCAGTAAAGAATCCACCTGCAATGCAGGAGACCCAGAGACACAGGTTCAATCCCTGGGTCAGGAAGATCCCCTGAAGGAGAAAATGGCAACCCACTCCAGTATTCTTGCCTAGGAAACCCCATGGACAGAGGGGCCTGGCATGCGACCTTACATGGGGTCGCAAGACAATCAGGCATGACTTAGCAGCTAAACAACAAACAAAAGTGAACTTAATGAATGAAAAATAAAGAAAGTTAAGCCATATCGGCAAGGTTGTGTGAGGAGTGCTCACTGTTACATACATGAGGTCAGGGAAGGCTATTTGATAAAGTCAGTCTGAAAAGGTGGTCTGTAGGAAGACACCAAGCAGCCCATGTTAGCTTGTGTGCTGAGAGGAAGTCTGAGCACCTGCAGCTGGCATGCCCTTCCTTAAGTTACTTGCATTGTCTCTCCTTCACCTTCTTCAGTATTCTGAAAGAATAGATTATCCATGACAACAAAGAATTAGAGAGCTGCCAATAGACTTCTCAAGGAGAAAGAGTGTCTAATGTCAGTTTTTGTATTTTGAGATAATAATGTCTTTCATAATCATACACTAAGCTTTTGCAACCCAAAGCATTATTGACAGGCCTAAGAAGTGGTAGATCTAAGCCCCCACATGGAGGTGTTTGTAAAGGATGGTTTCTTTCTAGGGCTGCCATGATGCATAACTGCAGAGGACACTCTTCATAGCATATTCTATATCCTGATTAGAATTGTACAGTTGACTACTTTCTGCCCATTGCATCATCTACACAAAGAAAGAAAGAAGAATCCATGGACAATTTGTCTTAAGTTTATGGTTTGCCACTCTCCCCCTTCTCTTCCCATTGCATTGGTATTTATTTCATGGTTTACTCCAGCATCTATTTCATTGTTGTTTTTTATATGCATACTGGTACTTCTCATTAGCTGGTAGATTACTTGAGGACACACATACATATGGGTCAGCTTTGCCTCCTTAGTCTAATATAAATAATTGCTAGATAAATGATTCAGGAAATTAAAAAATATAGAAACTTGTTAAGCTTGTATTCCCTTTTTTGTCTGTGTGTTATTTTCCTCAAGTATTTCTGAATCTAAAACATGCAAGAGAATATAATTTAGCATCAATAGCCAAAACAGCTTCAAAACAGTTGTGTCCACTTATTTAGGGCATGCTTGTGAATGGCCTTTCATCTGGGTTAAGTAGCCATTCTTTTAAGAGAAGATGGCATTGTAATCATAACCATACATCTGGCCAGACACAGATAGTCCATTGTTTTCCTAAGTCCAAATAAAGAGCTTTTCAAGCTGTTTGTCAGACCCATCGGAGGCAGAGTATTTTTAACTGAGTTTTGGCAACAGGAGGGACGTGATAAAGAAAAATTCACCCCAAATTGTAATGATTATTTTCTAGGCATCTTAGCATATAAATTTTGGAGTCAACATATAAATGTTTCAGTCTGATGCATTTGGGTTCACCACAAAGGGTTTACCAACATTAAAAAAAAAGAGAGAGAGAGAGAGCTAGAAAGATATTATCTTTTGGGCCAGTGGGTAGAATTAAGTCAATGCAATTATTATAATCACCGATAGACTGTTAAGGAATATAACAGACTGTAGTTTGAACAGTGTCAGTAAGAATCCAGTTTGATTATGTTACCTAAGGGAAATTTCAAAGTAAAGTTTGAAATTAGAGCAAGGACAGAAATGGAAGAATAAAAGGCAAATAGTTTCCTTCCTAAAAGATTAAAATTTTAGTGACAAGTTTAGAAACTTAGGAGTGACAAGGCTACACAGTCATGAAAGGCAAAAGAAGATGAATTCAAATCTAATAGTTCTTAAAGATGAGACTTCAATAAATGGCAAACTGTGTTCATTAATAAATCGGAAAGGATGGCTAGAATTAAGTATGGCCTAACCTAAGGGAAAAAAGGCAACACTTCAAAGAGTAAATGTCTTTCAAGAGGAACCAGATACAGGAAATTATTGGAGGGTGTAGAATCAATGATAAGAGTGATTGAGGAATTGCCTTTTTTTATTGGAAAACACGGCTGAGAAAAATTTTACGTGGAAAAAAAAAATGTTGAATGAATTTTCAGTGTAATTGCAGCATGATTTGGAGTTAATTTTAATAATTTTTTGCCCAATAAGAATTTCTGGAACATATTGTTTTCTCAGAAGGACATAGAATTTTTGCATTTAAGGAGTGGATTTATGAAGATGGACACTGAGCTGCCCTCAGTAAATTTATGAGGTCGAGCACTTTCAATTTTATTTCCATTGATGAAATCTAATTTCCAGAGGAATAGTTCCAGTTCTGAAACATTTCTCTAACTCTGAGTGAGATAAAAAGTGATACCTCTGATGAGACAAGGAGGAAAATACTGAGTGCATATTTTTCTCTCTTTCTCTTTGTCTCTTTCAGATCTTGTAAAGTCACAAGGATAAACTGTATCCCTGGTTACGCAGTTTCCCTGCCTGTGTAATGACTGTGCATGAGGGAAGGGAGGGAAGAATGGAGAAATGGGAAACCCAGTATATCCACATGTCTGCATTCTCTGATTCAGTTTCATCAGCAATAAAGCTAGTATTTCATTTCTCAGTTGATTCTGAGAGGGGGACTGAGCTAAAGCTAACCAACATGCTCAAAGCCCTCAAAATTCAAAAGCACCCAGAATGAAAAGCAGCAGCTCTCCACCCTGCACCCCACTTCAGCTCCAGAGTTAACCATTTCAGCTTTTAAAATCCTTCTGAGGGTTACTGACATAACCTATGTATCTACTTCTTGATTCACCAACTTTGAATAACATTACTGACCCTTGCTCTTTTCTCTTTTTATTAGTTTTATGTCCATTTCTAGTTCACCTAGTGGTTTTATTTATAAATGATACACTATGTGTCCATTTCTTGAACTATCAACTTTGTTGTTCTTCAGTCACCAAGTCCTTGGGACCCCATGGACTGCAGCATGCCAGGCCCCTCTGTCCTCCACTATCTCCCGGAGTTTGCTCAGATTCACGCCCTTTGGGTCAGTGATGCTATCCAACCATCTAATCTTCTGCTGTCCTCTTCTCCTTTTGCCTTCAACATTTCTCAGCATCAGGGTCTGGTGGTTTTTGGTTTTTCATCTAGTTGTTTTATTTATAAATGATGCACTTAAATCTCTACTTCTTGAACTACCAAATATAGATAGTATAAAATTGACCTCTAATCCTGATTTCATCTTTCATCTTCTGTAACTCTCTTCCCCTTCCAAATTCTGTCAGTTCTATTATTATTGCTTTTACAATGTCAATGTTTAAACTATTTATATTTGCTTTCTTTTCTAACACTATACCTAAAATGTCAGTTTTTTGTTTATATCTTGATTGCAAAAATTGAACCAGACAGTCCAATATTATAAACACATAAATCATTATTCAGTGAAGAATCAATAATGTGATTGTGCTTATAAAGCAGAAAATATTACTTTATTTATACTGCTTTAAATTTGCTAATAAAAGGAAAATATTCCAAAGAGCAGTTTCATATGGATTATTTTTTTCTCATTCCCCATTATTTATTCAAAATGTATCCAAAATCTTTATTTTGGTTTTGAGCAGTGGTTACGGTTAGAGCTGTCATTTCCCCCAGCATTTATTTCATATTTTATTAGCTGATAGAATTTAATATATTCCACAGAAAATATATTTTTGTCTTGTCATTAAGAAATTTAAGATTTTTAATTGAACATACAGTTTACATTTTCAAATCTACTTCCTTCTCTATGTCATTCTTCTGAAGATTTTCTGACTTTCTGTTATAATCTAAACTGGCTTCTAGCCTAGCTTCAGAGCTGCTTCTGGGATTTCTTTTTCTCACATTCCTAGGTTATTCCTACTGTTTCTTGTAGTGTACATCCTGCTTTCCAAAAAAGAACAGTTCCCATTTTGTTAGAGCACATCCTTAAATAATTTTTTCTCAGAAAGTGTGTTTCAGAGGTAAACTTTCTATGTAAAATCTTCCAGTGGCTTTTCCCCCCATATTTGAGTTATAGTCTGATTGGATTTAAATTCTAATTTTAAGGGGAAAGTGGCCAAGATGGCAGAGTAGGAAGACCCTGAGCTTACCTCCTCTTATGAGCACACCGAAATTACAATTATTTACAGAGCGACTATGGATGAGAACAAAATGAAGACTAGTTGAAAAGATTTTCCACATCAAAGGATATAAAGAAGAAATCACAATAAAGCAGGTAGGGGGTGGAGACCCACAGCCCTGCATAGGCAACACAAAAATGGGAGGGAAATCACAACTGCCGAGGTTCTCCCCAAGAAGCAAGGGGTCCAAGCCCACAGGGCTAAAAGAAATATAATTTGATAAATGTTATACTTGAGGTTTTGATTCAACAAATATTAATTGAACTATATACTCTGCATTCTAGAGCTGTGTTAAAGAGCTTAAAGGCATTATCTCATTCAATCTTCAATCTCATGATATGAGAAAGGTATTATTAATATTCCTTTTTTAATAGATGAAGCAACCAAACCTAAATACCTAACTCTAAAACTCTTTCTCTTAATTGTGAATTCCTGAGAAATGAAGTGACATTTCCACTGCTCTTTGGAGAATGAATGGCATTTGCAGCATATATTGGGAGTACTAATCTCATTCTGCCTTCAATTTTCTCACATTGTCTTAATTCTCTTTCCTTGTTCTAAACAATGTTTTCATATTTTAGTATGGTTATCATTGCAAACTATGTCAGATATCTTTTTGGAATGAGTGAATAATAATAATCATAGTGTCTGATAAAAATTTTGTCTATATTTTCAAACCTAGGTGTGAATGATTTCCCTAGGTGACATAAATCTATTTCCTTGATAATAATAATTATTATTACCAATAATTACCATAATAATTAATCCATTATGTATCATCATAACTCTAATATTATTTGCTTTTGTTCTTCTATGTTATTATATCACAGAAAACTGTCCAATGCTTTGCTGACATCTAAAAGTATTAATAATTCCTGCAACATTTCCCTAATCAACAACTTTACTCTTTAGAGAAGAAAAGATATTAGTGTTGAATTGTTTTCTAATAATTCCACAAAGAAAAAAACTATCATTCTATGTGTTTCTAAGATACACAAACCATCTGTTTGTGTTTTAGAGCTTCTTTCAGAAGCATTCATTTGTATGATGATATTTTTATTTTCAAAATATATGGTATTTTATGCTGCTTTGCACACAATGAACTAGATTATTCTTGCTGGTGAACTTCCCTGAGGACCAAAAGGGGCATTTTGAGAAGCTCCACTAACTGTCAAGTCCTGTTAGGGCACCACTGATGAACTTGCTTCTCAGATGCTCAGAAATAAAGTCTTAATGACTTACAAAATGATTTCTCGGTAATCCAGAAGTCTTTAACTTTCAGGCAGGGTCAAACTTGCCTACAAGCTCCCAATCTAGGAGTCAACCTTCAAGATTTCTAAGCCAGACGCTGCTGTTAACTAATTGTTTGCTGTGGCAAATATTTAACCTCTCAAGTTCTCAGTTTCTGTATCTGAAAATAAAAGGGTTGGATTGCATTGACCCCAGGAATACCTTTCTGCTCTGAAAGGAATGGTTCACAAGAAGGGACTCACCTTTATTATGTAGCAAGATCAAAAGGGTTGCATGGCAGTGCATGACTATGTCTTTGTGTGTGTGTGTAAGGTCCGTCTAGTCAAGGCTATGGTTTTTCCAGTAGTCATGTATGGATGTGAGAGTTGGACTATAAAGAAAGCTGAGCGCCGAACAATTGATGCTTTTGAACTGTGGTGTTGGAGAAGACTCTTGAGAGTCCCTTGGACTGCAAGGAGATCCAACCAGTCCATTCTGAAGGAGATCAGCCCTGGGATTTCTTTGGAAGGAATGATGCTAAAGCTGAAACTCCAGTACTTTGGCCACCTCCATGCGAAGAGTTGATTCATTGGAAAAGACTCTGATGCTGAGAGGGATTGAGGGCAGGAGAAGGGGACGACAGAGGATGAGATGGCTGGATGGCATCACTGACTCGGTGGAGATGAGTCTGAGTGAACTCTGGGAGTTGGTGATGAACAGGGAGGCCTGGCGTGCTGCGATTCATGGGGTCGCAAAGACTAGGACATGACTGAGCAACTGAACCGAACTGAAGGTAAAAATAGATCCACAGAAGGAGATTGTAAGAAAGGAACACCTTTCAAAAGGTCTGTCTCAAATAATAATCCACAAATTATGACAATTTATTCCATTATACATATACTGCATTGTACATTACAGCATAATAACATACAAAAGCAACATACTGCGATATATGTATGGCAGTATGTGTGCACTTAGTCATTCGGTCATGTCCGACTCTTTGTGACCCCATGGACTGTAGCCTGCCAGGCTCCTCTATCCATGGGATTTTTCAGTCAAGAATACATGAGTAGGTTGCCATTTTCTTCTCCAGGGGATCTTCCTGACTCAGGGATGTTTGAACCCGTGTCTCCTGTGTCTTCTACATTGCAGGCAGATTCATTATCTGCTGAGCCATTGAGGAAGCCATATATATTATATGAGAGAGAGAGAGAGATGTCTCTCTATATATGGAAATACAATATATTATATAATACAAAACATACACAACAAAATAAGCACTTCCCAGGTGGTGCTAGTGGTAAAGAACCCAACTGCCAATGCAGAACATATAAGAAACATGGGTTGGATCTCTGGGTCAGGAAGGTCCCCTGGAGGAGGGCATGGCAACCCACTTCAGTAATCTTGCCTGGAGAATCCCATGGACAGAGGTGCGGGCTACAGTCCAAAGGGCCGCAAAGAGTTGGACATGACTGAAGTGACTTAGCATGCACGCACACACACATAACAAAATAAATGCGTCACAATCTGTGGGTTATTGAGGCAGATCCTCTGAAAAGAAAGTCCTTTTTCACAGTATCCCTCCATAGATCTGTTCCCTACTTCTCTGCTTCTTGCCTCTCTAAAGTTCTTTCTACTAAAATTTTCTCTATTGGCTGCAGTGGTAAAGCAACTATGCCCAGAAAGTGCTTACGTAGAATCTTTAAAAGAAGAAGGGTTCTTTTTTTCATCATGAGTTTGTTTATTCTGTTTGTTATCACTGATCAAAGACTTGGAAGTTGCAAATGGCAAACAGATTTGAGATCCATGAGATGGGTATAATATATGTAAAAAAAGTGTGGTACAGTCAAGAAATAATCCTATATCTGAACGTAGGGAGTAACTTTAGACTCCTAGGTTTTGAGGACCTCAAGTTGAAGTTCTGAAAAGATTGTCCACAGCAAATTTCACTGACATCAAAATTTGTCCTAAGACTCCCATCCAGGAAGTTTCTTGTAAGAGAGTTTAAGTCATTTTGTATACACTCAGGGGACTCCACTACTGGCCTCTCATGCCAGTGAGAGGCCAGTGCAATGCAGTGTGCTTTGCATTGGTCTGTACAGCTGCTGTAATGCAATTGTCCTTCCCTGGATGACTTCTCAGTAACATTAGCTCTGCATGAAAATGTAATGATGCTACTCTGTTCTACAGGTTACCAGAGATATTTTGCAGAAAAGCTAGACTTGACTTTTTTCCCTATTCTTTCTATCACAGGGCAAGGACATCTGAGAATACACCAATCGGGGGATGCTACAAAACTCCTCTTCCCCAAGAGGATACCCCAAGGACTGAGTCAGTAAGGGCTTTGCAGAGATTGGCCTTAGTGCTAAACTATTTTCCTGATGTCTCACAGATCAAGTCACACTGCATATAAAGGACCTATGGATTACAGGATGTGTGAAAACACGAAGATGATAATTTTGGGATGAGAAAGTGTGTTTATACGCTTAAACGCTTTATAAAAAGCCTCAGGAATCTCTCAGGTAGTAATTTACAGTAGAAATGTAATAATGGCTTCATGCTTAAATTATTTCCTGCATTTGCTGCTGTTGTTTTTAATATTGAAGGGAAAGATGCTTAAAGTATTTTGCATCAACCATAGCTGAGAACTAATACTGAGGTTAAAATTGTATCTTTCTCTAAGAAGAGATAATACAGACTAGATTTCTTTCTAACCTAGTTTTAAAAAACAATGCATTATTTACAAATGAATTGGATTAAAAGACATTCTTACTGTTTAATTAATGGCTTTAGATTAAAAATATAAGAGAAGGTACCATACAAGCAGAATAACATTTTAACAACATCCCGAAGAGTTGCATAAAACTACAACTTTGGAGAAAATCTATGGTGCTGTGTGAGCTTTTATTCCAAGAGCATAAACTAATGAGTCAACAAGCATATGTGTAGCAAGAATTCCATTAAGCTTTTCCTGTTTTCATGTCAAACTAAAGTTTTCCAAAATGATAATAATCAATCATTGGGTTTTTAATAATATAAAATAAAAGATTTGTCCGAATTCATTCAAATTAGCACTCTGAGAATCCTGGCTCAGTGTCAGTAGATTTGTTGCTGTTGTAATAAAAGTTACCAACCATTACGTTTGCTGGCAATGGGTTAATTCCATAATGGTATTGACTATGATGTCGCTTAAGGGAAATTATGGAGTAAAATCTGTCGGAACAAATCTTGAGTAGGAGGAGTAAATGCTCCACGGCACACTGTGCTTCCACGTCCATCTGGTGTTCTGAAATAAGAAAAGCCAGAGAGGTCTACCAAATGCGCTCCATGGCACATGTGAAAAAGCAAATATCAGAAGAAAATGCAGGTCCATGTTTTTGTTTTATTACAATACCTATTAGCAAAGGACACCAGACTGAATAGGCCATAACTGTGTTTTGCCTGAAATAGAGTTTAGAGATGCTTTCCTTCTCGCTTGATGAAGCAAACATTGCTTCCAGATACATTTTACTTTTTAATGACAAAAAATTTCCAATTCCAAATGAAATTATGACACTAAAGGTGTCCGGTGACCACTTTTCCATACCATTGCCAAAATTCAGATACATGCTTCTTGTGTATATTATACCAGTACTGAATTGTTTAATTCTATCAAATTATTTGTGTATATGGCATTCTGGTGTTAAATATCCTCAATGCAACAACAAAAACCACTTGAAAACAGAAAATCACGAAGGAAAGGTACTTTTATTCCTATTGTCACAAGATTACCACTTTAAACATTTTGATGAGTCCTTCCACAATTTAAAAAAAATGCTACTGACATTTTACTTTGTAGGCTGCTCTCTGTTCATTTAGTAATCTAGCATGAGCATTTTCCCATGACTATAACCATTTAGGTATAGGTTTTAAATTAAATATGTTTAACAATTAACTTTATTTATAACTAGATGTTATAATCCTGATACTCATCCAGTTGTTTGTAAAAAATCATGGACTTCTTTGCGGGGTGCGATCCTACTGTTTCATCTTTGGATTAGAATAAAGAGATTTAACTTCACGAGATCTCCTTCAGAGATGTCTGATGACATCATATCTCATGGCACCTGATGCACATCAAGAGGGTCTTCTTCTCCATTGTGTCCATTGGCTAACTGATTGGCAGCATGTGGGCAAAACCCTTGTCAAATGCTATCCCCTGGGACAAGCTGCTGGAGATTGAAATGTACCCAGAAGCAGTAACAAAATTAGTGGGTTGGGCTGTATTCATGTCAGGGCTATTAAGGATCAACCAACAGTAGCTGGGAATAGATAGCAATAACACATGCCTATCTGATGCAGCAGGAGTTTGTGTGGAGTATTATGTTTTCATTTCCTCAACAGTTCACCACTAGAAATGGTTTTCTCTCAAAAAAGACTATTTCTGAACTAGCTGACAGCACCTGCAATTTTCACTGCAAGGCTTTTACCCTAATTTTAGTGACTATTCCTTTCCTCCATCAAGCTCAAATTCTGAATGTGATTTGGCTGCCCTAGACTCTCTGGCCACTAGGCACAGGCCGTCTGATGCTTTCATGCCTATAGGAGTAAGACATGAAATACATTGTCTGGCCCAAACACTTTTTAAGTCTCAGCTTAATCACAGTCTTTATCATGTCTTCCCACTTCATTCCTCAGTACCATGAGATCTTTTACTTCTTATTTCAACTAAAGTGCCTAGCTCACAGTAGGATATCAATAAATGTTTGTGGGACTATGCTTAAATGAATGAAAGTGTGACATTTAAAAAGTTGAATTTCCAGTGCTGTGACAGCAGATTTTTTGGTTCAAGTTTCTTTCTGAAATCTGTCAAATCCAACACAGAGTTTGTGTTTTTTTCTAAAATCAGACCTGAGTGGGAAACAAGTTTTGCAATATCACAGATTTGGCAAAAGACCTCAGACAGTTTCTGGAGGTACGTTATTGCTTCTGAAGGCTTAAGAAAATCAACTTCATTTTGACTCTTTTTTTTTTTAATGTAGGAATTAAAAATCTAAGGCTATTTCACTATTATCTGTCCCATTTCATCTAAGCAGGTTAAAATTTGAAGCTCTTGTTCATCTACTAGACAGGAATTCTCAAGGCTTAAGAGCATAGAAATATCCCTAGATTTTCAAATTGCACAAAGCAATGTGATGGCCACATGATGTGAAAAACCAACTCACTGGAAAAGACCCTGATGCTGGGGAAGATTGAGTTCATGAGGAGAAGGGGGTGACAGAGGAGGATGAGATGGTTGGATGGCATCCCTGACTCAATGGATAGAAGTTTGAGCAAACTCCAGGAGATAGTGGAGAACAGGAAAGCCTGGTGTACTGCAGTCCATGGAGTTGCAAAGAGTCAGACATGACTGAGCAACTGAACTGACTAACTGACAGTCACTATGATAGCTCCAAGGCAGACCATAAAGACCTAAAAGTGGGCAGAGGTCCAATTCCTGTAAATCTTTGCCCCTTCCCCAAAATAGTTGGAATAAATCCCCCCACTCATTAGCCTATGAAATCACCCACTTGTATAAAAACTAACCATGCCATGTTTTGAGGCTGTGATCTCCTCCTGAGATGGTCCACACTCTGCCTGTGTAGTGTTTCTCTCTAAATAAATCCAGTTCTTATCTATCACTTTGTCTCTCACTGATCAAGAAATTAAGGTTCATCAAGTGCTGAGGCCTTCTGTAATCTGTCTCATGTCAATTTAATTTCTAGACCAGCCAGAAGAACCTAGAAGGGTAAAGGAAAATTTCTTCCTTCCTGACCCTACTAATACAAATAAGCCATAGTTAGGACTGTGTCTTATTCAGCATTATTTCAACTGATCCTAGAAAAGTACCCAGAATATTCATTGTTATTGTTAGTCGCTAAGTCGTATCCAGCTCTTCTGTGACCCCATGGACTGTAGTCCGCCAGACTCCTTTGTCCATGGGATTTCCCAGGCAAGAATACTGGAGTGGGTTGCCATTTTCTTCTCCAGGGGATCTTTCAAACCCAGAGATCGAACCCAGGTCTCCTGCACTGGAGGCAGATTCTTTACCATCTGACTACCAGGGAAGCCCTAGGTCACCTGGGAATGAGTTAAGTAATTTATTTTCCTTAAAAAGTTTGCAGCCTATCTATTTTCTCCACATAAAAGAAGATATCAACTCCAGGGCACTTCTATCAAAAAAATTGCATTTCCTTAGTAGAGAAAGAAATTATTCCTGATGTTGCAATATTGTTTTCTAGAAAGAGCTATTATTCTGTTTTAAGAAAATAAACATCATGGCATTCTTTAATAAAAATAACCATTTCATAGTCTTTGTAAAAATGACATTATTATGAGTATAGATCAACCTAACCTCCTTAAAAGAATATTTAGTTATCATTTATATCTGTCTTCTTCCACCCTGAAAATTTTTGCAGATTGTATCTTGTAATTTTTGGACTTTGAAAACATGAGTGAGTAATTATGGATCTAGATCAGACTTCAAGATACAACATGGCAAGAGCTCTGGAGAGGCTCTTGAAGATTCTAGGTTAATGTGTAATCCTAGCAAGGTCTCTTCTGAAGACAGCCAGAAAGGCTGAATGTCTGGGCAAAGTCACAGATTAAGTGGGATAATGGCTACAAAACTAAAGCAGTAGAAAGTATTTTGTAAAATTTGGAAAAAGTGTCATTGGTAGAAAAGTGAAAGAGATGAAGGTAGAAAGGTCTTTTCTTCAATACAACTCAACTCTCACAGAAAACGACGTGTGGAAAACAGCAAAGTTGCCAGAATATCCATGATGATGTGGATTAATCTAGTTTGGCCACCTCATGGGAAGAGTTGACTCACTGAAAAAGACTCTGATGCTGGGAGGGATTGGGGGCAGGAGAAGAAGGGGACGACAGAGGATGAGATGGCT
>NW_011495072.1:21390326-21393391 GCF_000754665.1 Bison bison bison
TCACTGACTCAATGGACGTGAGTCTGAGTGAACTCCAGGAGTTGGTGATGGACAGGGAGGCCTGGCGTGCTGCGATTCATGGGGTCGCAAAGAGTTGGACATGACTGAGCGACTGATCTGATCTGATCTGATCTGATACTAATCATCATGCACTTTATAAATAAGATCACCAGTTTGGGTGTCAGAAATACAAATGTAGAAAGAAGCAGACAGATTGAATCCTGGAATCAGAAAATATGACTTTTATTGAAGATGGTAGCTTTCAGTGGTATAGTTACTCTTTAACCTGAAAATTTTCAGCAACTAACATTAATAAGACCTTAGGCACTGTCTCACAAGTTATCACAGCATATGAATAGCTGTTTATCTGATGACAATACTCCTTTATGGTTAGCATTTATGTGAGTGAATTATATCTCTTGAAACAGGTAAATCTCATTGCTTTGTATTTCACTTTGGTGAAAAAAAAATGTTCTTCCTCTCCTGGATTTCATATCTGTCCTCCTAACACTGGAGAAGCCTATATTTCTTTTTGGATTTCTCAATATGCTGCTGTTTTTTCATGAAGAGCTATAAAATTAAAAAAACAAATGATGAAAAATGTTTGAGTGTTAAAGACCACAGGAGACATTTTTGCATTCAATTAACATCCAGATGATGCAATCACATGGACTTTTCTGTGTAATTTTCATGTTGAAGAGTTTACTCAAGCTGATTAGAGAGGATTTTATATAAAAGTTGGAGGGCTTTCATAACAAAGCATTTTATTTTGAATAACACCTTAAGAGCATTCATTAGCAGTACTGATCTCTCAAATGTTTCTTTCACTCAAAGATTTCTGACAAATAGGAAAATCAAACCTTTTTAAAACCCAAGTGGACAATAATCTCCTTATTGCAGCATTGTGTTCACAATTCTTTTATCTAATGAATTGCATGTAAAGAAATTCCCTCCGCAGTAACAATATGTACTCATGGCTTCCTTATTATTGTGTAGGGAATAAATTTAAAATGAATACTGTTTCTATAAAGATGCATTTATTTGTTATAAAAATACAAATGAACAGGGCATTTTGAAGTTATTTGGAAATTCAGGAATGTGTGACTAGAAACAGGTCAGTAGATAAAATCTCTCTTTTTAGTAGATTTCAGATGCTGGCAATTCATAAACACATATCAAGCCAAGCCCATTATAATTTTGGACCCCAGATGGAAGTTGTTTATGAACAACTAGAGAGCATCCAGTTATTTATAGTACAGAAAATCACTAATACTTGAAAAACAAAAAAGCAATTACTGTATGTCTAACCACGTAATGACCATGTTAGAAAGAAGAATCACAAATTTAGCTTCTTCATTCTTGAATCAAAAGCTGGATTGTAGAGATTTTGGCTGTGTTTGGAAAATTATAGAAAAATAACACTTTCAGAATTATAACACAAAAGATAATTAAGCTGCTACCATTATTCTCCAGAACAATAAAATTCTATTTTGAGAAAGATATAAAAGTCATCAGAGAAATATTAAAATAAAATTAATTAGAAGACAAAACACTCTTCTCTGTTTTTATCTCTCCTTCAATGGCAGATACCTTCATACAGCCTCCCTTTATTTTCAATTTTCCTTTTTCTTCAGTCAAAATTTCCCTCTTTTTAATATTTTTCATTTTTCCTTATACATTCTTTTTAGTTAGCATATGATCTTCCACTATACTTTCTTTCACTTTCTTCTTTTTTTTGTATTTTTTTTCTATTTTCTTTGTTTGTGTCTACAGAAGTACACCATTGGAAGTACTGAAGAGGAAGACATTTTTCCTCTGTCCTTCTAAGTTCTTCTGGTTGCTCTAAGAATTAAACTGACATGATACAGATTAACAGAAAAAAATCAAACGGAAGCTTAGGGGACTTCCCTGGTGATCCAGTGAAGACTTCACCTTCCAATGCAGGGGTTGCTGGTGGATCCCTGGTCAGTAAGCTAAGATCCCACATGCCTCGTGGCCAAAAAAGCCAAAACATAAAACAGAAGCAATATTGTAACAAATTCAATAAAGACTTTAAAAATGGTCCACATCAAAAAACAAAAATCTTGGGGAAAAAATGTTTAATAACGTGTATACATGGGAGAGACCCCGGAAAACTGAGTAACTTGCCAAAGAGCAGAAATCCTTACCTTAAATATCATCTTCAGCTACCGAGAAGGTTAGGAGTAGTGGTTTGGAACTTCAGAGGAGAAGAAGATAATTCACATTGAGATGGAAAAACAAATGTTTGGTAAATAAATGTTTGCTGGGCCCTGCAGAGACAATGGGACAGAGAGAGGACTCTGATGTCTAGATTCTACTGAATGTTCCCTGACAACCAAGCCCAGATTCTTTACTTACATCTGACGGTAATAGCTCTATTCTTGCAACAAGTCCTTTACCTAAATTCTTTTAGGCATTTAAGGAGGAGGTAGCAAGAAAAACTTCCTGAACCTTTTGCTTCTTAAAAATAATAGCCTGAATTAATTTTCATGCCAAAGAGATGCAGTTTGCAGCGAAAAAACTTTTGGAAATTTTTGGAAGAATTTTTTTGTTCAAAAGATGGAAGGTCTTTCTAAATCTGAGCATTATCTACAATGGACACAACAACTTGTTAAACAGTGACTCCTCACTTTAAATGATCTATCAGAAGACAGTGGAGAGCTACTTAATGAAAAGTTGTAGTGAAATCTTATATCAAATAGGAGATTGAATTAAATGCCCTCTAACATCTATTTCTGCTTTATTGACTATGCCAAAGCTTTTGACTGTATGGATCACAATAAACTGTGGAAAATTCTGAAAGAGATGGGAATACCAGAGCACCTGTCCTGCCTCTTGAGAAACCTATATGCAGGTCAGGAAGCAACAGTTAGAAGTGGACATGGAACAACAGACTGGTTCCAAATAGGAAAAGGAGCACATCAAGGCTGTATATTGTCACCCTGCTTATTTAACTTCTATGCAGAGTATATCATGAGAAATGCTGGGCTGGAAGAAGCACAAGCTGGAATCAAGATTGCCAGGAGAAATATCAATAACCTCAG
>NW_011495072.1:21393491-21394032 GCF_000754665.1 Bison bison bison
TGCTTATTTAACTTCTATGCAGAGTATATCATGAGAAATGCTGGGCTGGAAGAAGCACAAGCTGGAATCAAGATTGCCAGGAGAAATATCAATAACCTCAGATATGCAGATGACACCACCCTTATGGCAGAAAGTGAAGAGGAACCCAAAAGCCTCTTGATGAAAGTGAAAGTGGAGAGTGAAAAAGTTGGCTTAAAGTTCAACATTCAGAAAACGTAGATCATTGCATCTGGTCCCATCACTTCATGGGAAATAGATGGGGAAACAGTTGAAATAATGTCAGACTTTATTTTTTTGGGCTCCAAAATCACAGCAGACGGTGACTGCAGCCATGAAATTAAAAGACGCTTACTCCTTGGACAAAAAGTTATGGCCAACCTAAATAGCATATTGAAAAGCAGAGACATTACTTTGCCAACAAAGGTCCATCTAGTCAAGGCTATGGTTTTTCCTGTAGTCATGTATGGATGTGAGAGCTGGACTGTGAAGAAAGCTGAGTGCCGAAGAATTGATGCTTTTGAACTGTGGTGTTGGAGAAAAC
>NW_011495072.1:21394132-21405050 GCF_000754665.1 Bison bison bison
ACTGATGCTGGGAGGGATTGGGGGCAGGAGGAGAAGGGGATGACAGAGGATGAGATGGCTGGATGGCATCACTGACTCAATGGACATGAGTCTGAGTGAACTCTGGGAGTTGGTGATGGACAGAGAGGCCTGGCATGATGTGATTCATGGGGTTGCAAAGAGTCGGACACGACTGAGTGACTGAACTGAAATTCCCTTTCAGGCTTCCCTCGTGACTCAGTGGTAAAGAATCTGCCTGCCAATGCAAAAAAACATGAGTTTGATCCCTGGGTTGGGAAGAACCCCTGGAGAAGAAATGTCAACCTTCTCCCGTATTCTTGCCTGGGAAATCTCATGGACAGAGGAGCCTGGTGGGCTATATACATACAGTCCATGGGGTCGCAGAAGAGTTGGACACAACTTAGCAACTAAACAACAACAAAATTCCCTTTCAGCCCTTGAATAATATGTTCTGATAATTCTTCCCTTGGCCAAAGCAGATCAGGGTACTTCCTATGATGATGTACCACTTGGCAGTGTTCACAGAGATAAATGCTCTTTCATGTCTGTTTTTTTCCCGTTTGGGAAAATCTTCCTCTGAGATTCCTGAACAAGCGCTTGATTATGTTTAGATCAACTTAGTTCCGTTTTCTTACTGTTTTGCTTTTCCATTTGATCATCCTCTTTGTTCTTTCCCTTGCTTTATTCTTTTTCTTGCCATGTGCCCATCTCTCTTGCTTCCTTTTTTTTCTCCTCACTCTGTTCTCTTTTTCATTTTTTTTTCTTTGTTCTTTGTCTCAGTCTTTTTGCATTCCTATTCTTGCCCAGGAAAGGCTTGCTTTAGGCTGTGGCATTCAGTCCCAATGCTCAAAAGCAACTAGTCATGATAGAAGGAAAGAAGATACTCTCTGGCCTCTTTCAGAAATGAAATTGACTTCTCAAGCCTCCCTCCCTCTCTCTACCTGTCCCTTTCCCCCTTTAAATATTGATGATATCACACTAGCAGCCTGCTAATGTAACTGTGGTTGGCACTCTGCAGAGGCAAGGGGAGCTGTATGTACAGTCGCAGGTAAGAGACTTTAGCCATCTTTTTCTTCTGTTACTTGTTCTTCCAGCCCTGTGCTGCAGGTTTGCCAAGGGTAAAAAAACCCATGCGCCTGTCAGTAGATTTGCTGCCCAGGGAGAAGTTCTACTTCTCGCCTGAGCTGTAACATTTTCTGATGCTTATCAGCAGATGCACAGGCTACTATGGCAGCAGGAAGAAAGGTCAGGCCTTGTCCATCAGGAGGGGCAGCCAAGATTCTAGGTACTGTACTGATGTGATGCTTCTGTGTAGAGAAAGAAAACACATTTGGTGTAGGGTCCCCTGCTTCTAAATGTTACTTATGCAACGACATCCTGATGAACTAAATCTGTGGCTGCCTTTCTCACTGGTTTGATGGTGCCCAGAATAAGGGCAGTGTATTTTCTGGATTTTCAATGCCGCACCATCAGGTCCTAGAGAATTATGAAACAGCTGAGTGCTTAAATGCGTACCACTTAATTATGTGCCACATGTAATTTCAGAACAGTTCTATTTATAGTGGAACTTTATTTTTAAAAAGCTTATATTTCAGAGTGGGAGGCGATGCAAATCATTTTAGGCCCAGTAATGAGGCTTAAAATGTGACTCAACGGAGCTGTAAAATTGGCCAGCGCTTCAAATGGGTCACATTCAGATCAAGATGGCACGGAGGACATTAATGGCATAACAACAAGCTTGGGATTTGAAAATGTGGTACTCTTCTTGGTCTGTGTATGTGTGTGTGTGTCTGTGTGCCATTTCATGGTGTTTGTATTTCACAGAAAGGTAGTTATTTATTAGTAGTAAAAATAGGGAAGTCAAAAGAAATTCAGGACATCTGATAGAAACTCAAAATTTATGGAAATATCACACAAGGTCATGTGTGCATGTGTGCTCCATCATGTCTGACTCTTTGCGACCCCATGAACTGTAGCCCACCAGGTTCCTCTGTCCATGAAATTTTCCAGGCAAGAATACTGGAGTGGGTTGCCATTTCCTACTCCAGGGGAGCTTCCGACCCAGGGATCGAACCCATGTCTCCTACATTAGCAAGCAGATTCTTTACCACTGAACCACCTTGGAAGCCCCATCAAACAAGGTCAGATTGAGTCAAATGCATATCCAGGGTGCAGTTCCACAAGGGAAGGACAGAAGTGAGACAGGCCAGGGCAGGAGCAGCAAAGCCCAGAGAGCTGAAGTGCTTAGGGGAGGGGCTTGTCTGAGTTGTCAGTTCATGACACAGCAGCCAGGGGAGAGAGGAGATCCTGATCCTTCTTCTCCACTAAGGCCAAAGTGTGTGTGTATGTGCCTGTGTGTTTGTGTGTGTGTGTGTGTGTGTGTGTATGTGTGTGTTGTAGGGAAACATGACTGCTGGCTTATTAGACGGCTCCTAATCTCTTGTAGGCACAGTGACCTAGCTTCTCTGCTTTGATGTGGTGTGGAGAGTGATCAAAATGCAATTTCTTTTTTTTTCCCCTCCACTAAATGAAGACAAGAATGATAGAAGCTTGCAAATAATTTGGTGGGGGTGGGGGGCGGTGGGTAGAAGGGCACCAGAAAGTACATGGGCCTGGTCTAAAAGTGTTGACTAATGAAGCACTGTCCCTCTTTCCCCTTCTGTGTCCCCTCCTGCCCTGCCCTCTGCCCATGGAGACTGATCTGTCTTCAGCAACTCAGCTAGAAATGCAGAGGCAGTGCACGGATTTAGCTTTGGCACAACACCCATGTAACTGATTGCTTCAAATACCAGGTCTGTGGGGCAAGTGGTGAGCAAAGTTCATTGGTAAAAACAGTCCCAACAGCATGATAATTAGTGGATTGACAGTTTCTAGTTTTCTGGGACTGATTGCTGCACTGAGGAAATACAGCTGCCATATTTCTCATCGTCACCAAGCAGTTCTCCCTTATACTTGTATCCTGCTTGCTTGTGCTTCTCCATTCAGACTTTTCTTATAACAACTTTTAGGCACAAGCACATCTATTTTTGGCTGCACTGGTGCTTCAGTTGCTACTCAAAGGCTTTCTCTAGTTGCAGCGAGGGGGGTCTGTTTTCTGGTTGCAGTTTCGAACTTCTTAGTGTGGCAGGGTCTCTTTCTGCTAAGCACAAGCTCTAGGGCATGTGGGCTCAGCAGCTGTGGCACACGGGCTTAGTTACCTCTCGGCATGTGGAATCTTCCAAGACCAGGGATCAAGCCTATGTTCTCCGCATTGGCAGGCAGAGTCTTAACCACTGGATCACCAGGGAAGTCCACAGGTACATCTTCTAACCAAGGTTGAAGTAGAACTCTAGCATCTCACCCAGTCTCCACTCCTCTGGTCACTATTCTTCACTCAGACCCTCATCTGCATGTTTGATGAAGCAAATACACGTTCATAGCAAGGGAAATAAATCTCTTGCTACCAAACAATAGCCAAGAGATTAAATAAATATATTTTTAATACCTAGCACAATACACTATGAAAATAATAATGTGAAGATTGAATTTAATCCAAGACTTCACGGCAAAATATCCCCTTTTGAATTAAAAACCCAAAAGCCAGTACCTTTAAATGTGGTTTCAAGGCATAAGGTAGTACTTCAAAAAGATCAAATTAAGTCTTGTGGATTGTTATTAACTAGTTAGTTCTTACCTCTGTTTAATACAGATGAAAAGAATATTAATCTGAATATGAATTTATAAATCAGATTATTGTGATAAGTATCACTATTAGCAGTAAATGATAATATGGTAATAATAAGAATTGCTAAAAATTATAATAGTAGCATTTTGCTTATTTAGGGCTTTTAAATTCTATGAGAGCAGGAATTGTGTTCTTGGGCTCCAAAATCACTGCAGATGATGACTGCAGCCATCAAATTAAAAGATGCTTGCTCCTTGGAAGAAAAGCTATGACCAAATTAGACAGCATATTAAAAAGTGCTTTGCCAACAAAGGTCCATCTTGTCAAAGCTATGGTTTTTCCAGTAGTCATTATGGATGTGAGAGTTGGACTATAAAGAAAGCTGAGCTCCGAACAATTGATGCTTTTGAACTGTGGTGTTGGAGAAGACTCTTGAGAGTCCCTTGAACTGCAAGAAGATCCAACCAATCAATCCTAAAGGAAATCAGTCCTGAATAATCACTGGAAGGACTGATGTTGAAGCTGAAACTCTAATACTTTGGTCACCTGATGTGAAGAACTGACTCATTGGAAAAGACCTTTATACTGGGAAAGATTGAAGGAGGGAGGAGAAGGGGACAACAGAGGATGAGGTGGTTGGATGGCATCACTGACTCAATGGACATGAGTTTGCATAAACTCCTGGAGTTGGTGATGGACAAGAAGGCCTGGCATGCTGCAGTCCATGGGGTCGCAAAGAGTCAGACATGACTGAGTGACTGAACTGAACTGAATAAATATTCCTGGGATGCTAAATGATTTTCATATATATGCTCTTTTGGTATTCTTAACAATTAAAGGGTCCTGTTTAATACATGCTTAAATCTTTCACATGCTTAGTACTGCAACTGGTAAATATGGGAGTTTAGCAAATTTTTGTTGATTGAGAGATTGGTGGGGCAGGTGTTAACATCTGCTTTGTGAATTTAGAACATACATCTACGGCCTGACCATCAGCTGACATTACTACAGGCTTCCACAGGAAGCAAATATCTCCACACCTAAAGTGAACAGATATAAGATTACGTATTTTACATTAAATACATGTAAACAAGCCAATCTTGGACCATGCTATTGATAAGCCTTTATCTGAAGATTGCTGTAAAGGCAGAGTTTTCCTGTTCTGTCTATGTATTTATGAAGCATTAAGACTAGAGAAGCAATAGTTGGCTGCCAAGAGGAATTCTGCCTAAGGATTGACATCTGACAAATTTGGCATTCACATTTGGCATGGTTAATCGATCTTACCATGGGTTAGTGGGACACTGCTTGGTGTTTCTGATATGTGCTTAACTAAAGAGTTTCACAGAGAAGGCGATGGCACCCCACTCCTGTACTCTTGCCTGGAAAATCCCATGGATGGAGGAGCCTGGTAGGCTGCAGTCCATGGGGTCGCTAAGAGTTGGACATGACTGAGAGACTTCACTTTCACTTTTCACTTTGATGCACTGGAGAAGGAAATGGCAACCCACTCCAGTGTTCTTGCCTGGAGAATCCCAGGGACGGGGGAGCCTGGTGGGCTGCCGTCTATGGGGTCACACAGAGTCGGACATAACTGATGTGACTTAGCAGCTGCAGCAAAGAGTTTCAAATGCAGTTGAAGTTACCTAAACTACTGTTGATAAACATTTCTCTCATCTTTCAGAGAATTCCTAGAGGAAATAACAGTACACCTGTACGGACAGTGATGGGGCTTTCCAGGTAGCGCTAATGGTAAAAAATCCACCTGCCAATGCAGGAGATGCAAGAGACGGGGTTCGATCTCTGGGTCAAGAAGATCCCCTAGAGGAGAAAACGGGAACTTACTCCAATATTCTTGCCTGGAAAAATCCATGGACAGAGGAATCTGAGGGGCTACAGACCATGGGGTTGCAAAGAATTGGACATGACTGAGTGCACGCGCGCACACGCACACACACACAAACAATTGTTGATAAACATTCTCGCATTCTTCAAAGAATTCTTAGAGGGGATAATAGTACACTTGTAGGAGCAGTGACAGAGACAAGTACTTGGGGACTTGCTGTATGAGCAACCTTTTAAGCCCTGGAGTCTTCATCACCAAATCTGAGAAAATAACAAGAGTTCCACCTACCTCAAATGTAACTGTGGAAGACCGTGAAAACACTCTTATTATTTTAATCTATAAAATTGAGGTCACAATTGCTCTTCTATCTTAAAATGGTAGTTTGAGAATTAAATGAGATAGTGCGAGAAAATATTTGAGGTGAACAAGATGCTTTTCAACTGTATAATGCAACCATTATTAAAATGTCCTCTTCAAGGGCATCAATATCTTTTCCTCATGACTAAAAATGAGGTTTTTCTTTCTACAGAGATTCATGGCATGGGCATCAGTGAAACAGTTATCACTATTATATGCTCTTTGATTGAGTGATACATGCTGAATCTTCAGTGTCAATTCTCTGTGAAGCAATGGACATGATACAAAAAATGCCATCAGAGTCATAAAACCCACATGCCAAAGAAGTTACCTGTTGGCTCAGCATCACTGATGCTTTTTAAAGAGTTGTTAACTGTAAAAGCTGTCTCCTTAGAGCATAAATCATTGTAATTGGAGCTTTGGAAATAGCAAGGTAGCTAGAAGGATGAATAAAGCACAGTCGGAATGTTTCAAGCATGGCAGTTTGTGTTTTCTCTAAGGCCTTTCTTATGAGAAATTGGGAAGCCAGACAATATCTATAGCAAACATAGGTCATAAGAAATCCAATTCCATATCAGAGGGCTTTTTTTTTTAGCAGCTAGAAAGATCTTTCATGAATAGATTTCAATTTGCCACAAACATAAACAACAAATTTGGTTTGATTATATGGTATTTTTCCTAAGTCAGACGAACCCTCCAATTTTGAGAAGCAAATATTTGCCACTGTTTTTGTTAAGTAGTGCCTCCATTATCCTCACTGACCCTAAGCATGCCGGCAGTTCTTTCTTTTCTTTTTTACTTTTAATTTCATATTGCAGTACAGTTGATTAACAATATTGTGTGAGTTTCTGCTGTACAACAAACTGGTTCAGTTTTATATATATATGCTAAGTCACTTCAGTCGTGTCCGACTCTGTGCAACCCCATAGATGGCAGCCCACCAGGCTCCGCCGTCCCTGGGATTCTCCAGGCAAGAACACTGGAGTGGGTTGCCATTTCCTTCTCCAATGCAGGAAAGTGAAAAGTGAAAGTGAAGTCACTCAGTCGCGTCCAACTCTTCACGACCGCATGGACTGTAGCCTACCAGGCTCCTCTGTCCATTGGATTTTCCAAGCAAGAGTACTGGAGTGGGGTTATATATATATATATATATATACACACACACACATTCATACACGTATCTATTCTTTTTCAAATTCTTTTCACAATTAGGGTGTTACAGAATATAGAGTCGAGTTCCCTATGCTAAACAGTAGGTCCTTCTGGTTATTCATTTTTAAATGTAATGTGTACATATCAATCCCACACTCTTTAACTCATTCTGAGGTCTTTGGAAAGAGCCCTTGAAGAATCAAAACCTGTTTTGTTTACTTATTAAGAGGTTCTGCAAGGGATAAAGGGAGAAACAATGTTGCTGACTGCAGCTATAGATCCCTTATGTTACTTTTGCTCATACAGTGTCCCCTCCTTATCAAATTTCTCAATGGAAGAGGTTGACTTTCATACTTTCTTCCTGACACACTCAGTTTTATGGGGAACAATAAAATCTCTTTTGTAAAGGATGGAAATTCTGAAGACAAATGTGGCATAATAAATAATGAGGTCAAGTGTCTGAAAACACTTAAAAAAAGAAACAAAAACAAAACCCTCCAACTCTTGTACTAGTCTCTTCTAAAAGCATCACTGAAGGGACTAAAGACACTTTGCTTCTTCAGATCCCAGGAACAGGGCCTGGATTTTCCTTTTCAACGACTTTTGGGAATCAGCACAATCTTGATTAATTGTATAGTGTACAGAAATTACTTTACAATTGAATAAAGATTCTTTGTGCATAAAATATATGGAAGCAGGCAAAGTTTAGATTGGCAGTATCACTGTAGTCAGTATTACTATGTAAGATTGATTTTCTTTCCTAGGGTTTTACTCTGTTAGGTAATAACTGTTACTGCTCCTTCCCTTCCTCAGGACCCTTGCTGAGTTGCTTCCAGTGGTAACACTTCGTTCGAGGAATAGATAAATCTCATAACCTACCCTTGATATCTCTACATGGCTATTTTGAATTTAAATCCTTGTTCTGAAAATTTTACTTTTCTGTAGGTATTTCATTGGGTTCAGCAAGATAAACTTTATCAATTCTTTCTTTTCCTTAATTTCAGTTCTTTCCCCAGATTCTTTACTTTCCAGACCCTTTATCATTTTTCTCCACTGTATCTCTTCAGGTCCTCTGTTTTATATCAAGCCACCCACATAACCTCCTTCATCTAATTCCGAGGTTGCATTTTTACCCACTGACTTTTGTAAAGTGATTCCATTAACATGTAGATGACTGTGGTCAGAGCTGGACGGGCCAAACACTTGTTTGAATATAAGAATTAACCAACATATAGGGTACCAACATGTACCACACAAAAGGGAGAACATTTCTGTCCACTTATTTGTGTCCTCTTTAATTTCTTTCAGCAATGTTTTGTAGTTTTTATTGTACAAGTCTTTCTCTCCCTTAAGTTTATTCCTATATATTTTATTCTATTTGATGCTATTGTAAATGGATTGTTTTCTTCATTTCCCTTTAGGATGGCTTGTTGTTAGTGTAATATAAACACAACTGTTGTATTTTGTATCATGCAAATTTTGCTGAGTTCATTTCTTAGTTCCAATGATTTTTTTTTTTGATGTAATCTTCACAGTTTTCCACATGTAAAATTTTATGCTATTTACAAACAGAGATCATTTTAATTCTTTTTTTCTGATTTGGATGGCTATTATTTTTTTCCTTGCATAGTTGCTCCAGCTTCGGCTTCCAATATTATGTTGAATACAAGTGGTCCAAGTCAGCATCCTTGACTTGTTCCTGATTTTAGAGGCAAAACTTTGTTTTTCACTGTTTAGTATCATACTACCTGTATGCTTTTCATAAATGACTCTAATTATGTTGAGGTAATTTCCTCTATTCCAAGTTTGCTGAGTGTTCTTTATCATAAAATAGTGTCAAATTTTATCAAATGCTTTTTCTCCATTTATTAAAATGATCATGTGATTTTTAGCCTTCATTCTGTTAATGTGATGTAACACATGGATTGATTTGCATATGTGAAAACATCCTTGCATCCCAGTGATAAATTTTATTAGACAAGGTGTATGATCCTTTTAATGTGTTGTTGAACTTAAGTTTGTTAGTATTTTACTGAGGATTTTCACATATATTTTCATCAGGAATTTTGGCCAATAGTTATCTTTTCTTGTAGTGTCTTTGTCTGGCTTTGGGTAATACTGTCCTTACAAAATGAGATTGAAAGTGTTCCCTCCTTTTCAGTTTTTCAGAAAGTGTTTGAGGAGTATTAAATGTCCATATTACCCAAAACAGTCTACACAGTAAATGTAATTTCTATAAGAATTCCAGCAGCATTATTTGAAGAAATAGACAAAACATTTGTAAAATTGATACGAAACTACAAAGGGTCCTGAATAGCCAAGAAATCTTGAAAAACAGAGCAAAGCTGAAGATCTCATGCTTCCTAACTGAAAAACATATTACAAAGCTAGAGTAGCCAAAGCAGTATGATATCAGTAAAAAGATATAGACCAATGAAATAGAATTGAGATCCCAGATATAAACTCATGCATTTACAGCTAATGATCTTTGATAAATGGGAACAGAATAATCTTTTCAACAAATTAGATTGGGAATATTCAATGTAAAATAGTTAAATTGGACTCTTACACTATATACAAAAATAAATCCAAAATGGATTAAAGATTTAACAGGAAGACCTGAAACTATAATATTTGAAGAAAACATAAGGGAAACACTTTGTGACAAATTTATTGGTTATGACACAAAAAGTCCAAGCAACAAAAGCAAAAATAAGCAAGTGAAACTTCAGCAACCTATAATTCTTCTGCATAAAGGAAAAGAAAATTAACAGAGTAAAAAGGCAATCTGGTAAGGGGTCAATATTTTAAAAAATGTGAGGAACTCCTACAATTCAGTATCAATCCACCACAAATAACCTAATTTAAAAATAATCAAAACTTGAATAAACATTTCTCAAAGAAGACATACAAGTTGCCACCATGTATATGAAAAGGTAAGCAACATCACCAGTCATCAGGGAAATACGAATCAGAAGCACAGTCAGATATTAACTCACAGCTGTTAGGATGACCATTATCAAATCACAGAAATTAAGTGTTAGAAAGGATGTAGAGAAGTTGAAACCCCTGTGCACAGTTGTTAGGAATGTAAAATGTGCAGTCACTATGGAAAACATGATGGAGTTTCCTCAACAAACTAAAAAAAAGATCCAACAATCTCACTTGAATACAGGGTCTCAAAGTGCAAAGAGATATTTGCACTTCCATGGGTCATTGCAGCATTTATTTGCAATAGCCAAAAGGTGGAAAAAAACTTAGATGTTCATTTATGGATAAATGGATAAAGAAAATGTGGCATATAAATACAATGGAATATTATTCATGGTTAACAAAGTAGAAAATCTGTCTTATGCTACAACACGGATGAAACTTGAGGACATTATGCTAAATGAAACTAATCAGCAGCAAAAAGACAAATGCTCCATGATTATGCTTATATGGGTGGCTCAGATGGTAAAGAATCCACAGTTACCTACTATGCAGGAAACTCAGGTTCAATTCCTAGGTAGGGAAGATCCTCTGGAGAAGGGAATGTCTAGCCACTCCAGTATTCTTGCCTAGAGAATTCCATGGGCAGAGGAGCCTGGAAGGCTATAGTCCATGGGGTTGCAAAGAGTCGGACACTACTAAGTAACTAACATTTTCACTCTCACACTTACATGATCTAAGTAAAGTAGTCATATTATAGAAGCAGAGAGTAGAATAGTGGCCAGAGGTTGAGGGGGAGGGGAGTGGGAAGTTATTGTTTATTGGATATAAAGTTCGTGTCATATAGAATGAAAATATTCTAGAGATCTGCTGTACAACAATATACATGTAGTTAACAACATTGCACTATACACTTAAAAATTATTGTGAGTAGATCTCATTTTATATATATATATATATATATATAT
>NW_011495072.1:21405150-21432996 GCF_000754665.1 Bison bison bison
ATATATATTTAAAACTACAATTAAAAAATAAAGAGAAGGGAGAAAATTTGTCCCCTCATGTGACCAGAAGAATAGATCTGAAACTGGTTGAGGTAGTGGTGGTTGTTGGTATACTTGTTCTGCTGAAAAAATCTGGGGTATTTTAGGATTTATCAAGTATAAAAATTCTATTTTCAAAATCTTTTTAACATTATCAAAGTTTTACTTCAGTTTTTTGAGGGGGCTCATAAATGACTCTGAAAAACCTAACATGTAAGAGGCTAAGGCCACTGAATATTTGTGTGACTGTAAGATAAAAAAAATAGCTCAAATCTCCTTCACACTGAGGAAGGGAAGATAAGGTGGGTTCAGAAGAGATGAGTAAGTAAACACAGTAGCTCTGTCATCCAGGCTGAGGGCTCCCTGCTGAAACTCCACTTCCCTAGGTGGTCGATTGGACTCTATGTGTGTTTAGGGAAATAAAATCAAAAGCAGATCTCCTCTCAATCCAGAAATCCTCTTCACAAAGATATCTGAGAAAGAAAATACATTTATTATTGAATAAGCATTACACCAGAATGTAATGTGCACCACAGGCAACCTGCTAAAAGATGGCAAAGATAAAAATCTTGCCCCTTTTATACACAACCACATGCAATTCATCACATATATATTTTCAAGATAAACAGTAACTAGTCTTCAAGTAAGAGGATTTAATAGCACAGTTTGTCATGTATAGTTTATCCTAAACTGTCCTAGTAATTGGGGGTGCTGTTAGCTAACTGGCTTTATCCAGAGGAAAAACAAATCTCGTGGTTTTATGACTGTAGGTCGTTTTGCAGCTTCGAGCAAGGGACCCCCTGAAGTTAGATCCCAACAATTCCACAGAAACTGGGAAACAGGGGTGCCAGCTCCCTTGATGTTAACATTTCAAAGAAAAGGTTCCTAGGTCCTTGAGAAAGATGATCTTGGGTTAAAAAGCTGGCAAGAGACCTAACTAGTCTTCAAAAGAATTTTTATTCATTTCAAAGGAATGAGAAAGTATTGATACTTACAACAAAAAAAATTTAAGGTAAATGCTGTAAGAAAAATAAAGGGATGGAACTCTTCGCCATTTTCAAAGGGGAGCATGATGCCTCTTATTTTTAATTTGCATTTGTTGTTTCACTGGAGCTGACAGCTTGGAACTCTCAAGGCAACCTCAGTGTGTGTGTGGGGTGGGGGGGCTGCGGTGGGTGGTGTTGGGAGGACATACTGAGCCTGAGGTTTATGGAGGACCATGTGCCTGAAAGGGTTGGGTGCTAGGTGTCCATGGGGAAGAACCATGCTGAAATGCTGGGTCCTGGGGTGAGAGGAGGCAGCACACCCTCACCTTCACAGCCCATACCTCTCCAAGATGGCTTGTTTGAATCTTATATAGTATCAAGTGCTGAGGTTTGGCTATGCTCGAACAGATTTTTAAATAATAAGTTAATGGTGTGTGTGTGAGAGAGAGAGAGAGAGAGAGAGAGTGTGTGTGTGTGTGTGTGTGTGTGATTTATATGGGGATAACCCTAGTAGGTCTTTGGTGGACTTTCTATGGACTTTACCTTTGGTTTTGTTTTTTATTTCTGTGGTAGAAATAAAAATATTCTCACCATAGCTTTACATCAAGCCAGTAATGTGAAGGTCTTTTTTAGTGTTTTAATTGTATTGGGTTATAGTTGATTTCCAGTGTTGCGTTAGTTTCAGATGTACAGCAGAGTGATCCAATTACACACATGCATACATTCATTCTTTCTCAGACTATCTCCTCCTGTGGGTTATCACAGGATATTGTGTGGTTCCCTGTGCTATACAGTAGGTCCTTGGTGATTATCTATCTTATATATAGTAGTGTGTATATGGTATTATTAAGCTCCTGATTTATCCCTCCCCCCCAAATTTCCCCTTTGGCAACCATAAGTTTGTTTCCAATCTCTCTAAGTGTCTGTTTTGTAAATAAACTCATTCGTATCATTTTTTTAATTAGATAAATCAGGCAGAGAAAGACAAGTAATGATATCAGCTTTAGCTTTTGATGCATGTGCATCGTGAGTTAATATTTTCATTTCAAAAGGACTAGGTGTAAGTTCTGTGAAGCTATCTTTATCAGAAATTTGCTTTTCCCCCACCAAAGTTATATTTTTTCTAACTGGTTTCTTTTTTAAACTCAATTTAATTAAGCAACTGAGTCTTAGCCAGTAGGTTTTCAAATCACCACTTATTAGAACAGAATCTATTGCTTTTCCAGTTGGTCTGTGAGAATAAACCTAGCTGTCATTTGAAATGAGGGCATATAATGGCCTCGCTCCAGAGATAACTTTCTCTGTTACACAACACTGCACCACCAGATGGGTTGCTCAGTTAAAAGCATTTAACCCAGGCCAAGTGATAATAGCAGGTGTGTGTACCATAAGACAAGATCAAGTTACATCACCCCCATCTCAAACTCTGCTTTACTCTGGCTATCGCCACTATTGATTCTTGATTTTCCACAGATCAGGTGAAGCTGGAGGACAACTGTGTTGGAATTACAATGTACATTGCAATGTGCAAAGCCTACCTGAACAGGAAAAGCTGATGTGAAGGGGACACCCATGATGAAAGCCTCTGCTCTGAACTCGTTTGAATTTCTTAGCATGAAATTAATACATGTTAGTGTAAAAATGCTTACGGTCTTAACTAGTTTGTACTATCACGTATCAAATTTATTTAGCAAAAGCTTCAAACAGTGAACAGGTATTTAGTTACCAACAGTCTTAAAAGACGATATTGCATTTGCAAATTACTTTAGGTTGGGTCTCAGGAAATGTAATTATATGCTTTACATTATTTCTCTACTGTGAACTCCTTGCATTCTTATTCATTTATAAACTCCATCAATTATTCATTTGCATTTGCTCCCTTTTTAGATATTAATTCTCTCTTCTCAATACCAACTGTGCTTTTTAATCAAGGTACCTTTGACTTCTTACATTATTGAAGAGAAGTTTTAGCAATCTATAGCCTTTAGACACATCTCACTGAACTGAACTAGTCTTCTATATTTTATTTCCCTACCTAATAGAGAGTAATAGTTAATTATCAAGTGATGAACCAATACTTTGGTTATTCTCAGACAAGAAATAAAATGTGAAATATGCTTATTATAGGTCCCTCTCTACATTTTGTATTCCCAGATACATTTTAAATTTCCTAAGAAGACATCTTTGTTTTCCACATCTCTCCATCTCTTACAGTGACTAGTGCCTCTTTCAATTTCTTACAGAAACATGGCTTTGTATGGGTATTCAGTTCAGTCAGTTCAGTTTAGTCGCTCAGTCGTGTCCAACTCTTTGTGACCCCATGGACTGTAGCATGCTGGGCTTTCCTGTCTGTTACCACTTCCCAGAGCTTGCTCAAACTCATGTCCATCGAGTTGGTGATGCCATTCAACTGTCTCAGCCTCTGTCATCCCTTTCTCCTCCTGCCTTGTATGAGTATAAGAACACTTACTCACGCTCAGTCATGTCTCTTTCTTTGTGACCCCGTGGACTGTAGCCCCTCAGACTTCTCTGTCCATGGATTTCCCAGGCAAGAATACTTGAGTGGGTTGCCATTTCCTATTCCAGGGGATCTTCTCGACCCAGGGATCAAACCTGGCAGATTCTTTACCACTGTACTACCTGGGAAGCCTCAATAAATATGTGTAGATACTCAGTAAATGCCGTATTGACTTGAAGAAGAAAAGCATCAGAAGCAGAGGCTCAGCCTAACCCTTCCTTATAAAAGGCCGTGACTCTGAATATCAAGGAAATTGAGATGGAAGGTATTGAGATGTATTCTATTATGGACATAATACATTTAGTAAATACATCTATTGTCTTGCTTTCTGGGAAGGGTACACATATTTGAATTTTACTCAGCGGATTCTCTGTTTTTGACCCTGTGTTAATGTAGTACTAAAGAGGTGATGGAAATATTCTCATGTGTCTTTTGAGGATAGAAAACATTCAGTTTTTAGGAGAGAATTTGTTTTGTTTTAGATTTAAGGAAGAGTTGAATTATCACTTGGAACTTCTAAAAACTGATGTCCTTATCACATCAGTGATATAACAGATAACCAAGTTTCTTCCTCCACATACTTGCACCAAGGGAAATGCCCATACTATTTATGTGTGACATTTATCTTTATCAGAGAGTGGAAATGAATCTACAAGCCCTTTTGGCTTCCATGAACTTAAAGAAATTGATTTAACTGGTTTTTAAGGGAGAGTGAATGAAAAATGTTTTTTCTAGCATCCATTTAAAATCAGTCACATCAAACCATAATTTGGTTTCCAACATTGCTGCCTTATTATTCTAATAAATTAAATGATTGATCAGTATTTCCGGATCTTCACGATATATTATATGACTTTAATGTGGTGTTCATTGCCATCAGTAAAATGGTAGCTCAAAAGCTGTATGTGTTGGTGAATTATTTTTCTCCCTTCTCAGTATAGGAGAATCAGTGGCCAGTGTGCTAGGTGAAAGTTAAGTAGGCCATTGTGAAAAGGAAGGTGAAGGGTACTTGTATTTCTTAGACATCTGCTTTGTGCTCAGGGCTTCCTTTGTGGCTTAGCTGGTAAGGAATCCACCTGCAGTGAGGAGACCTGGGTTCAATTCCTAGGTTTGGAAGATCCCCTGGAGGTGGGAAAGGCTACCCACTCCAGTATTCTGGCCTGGAGAATTCCATGGACTATATAGTCCATGGGGTCACAAAGAGTTAAACACGACTGAGCGATTTTCACTTCACTCACTTGTGCTCGACACTTGCCTCATTTAATCTTCCTCTCTCAAAATAATCTTTATTGACTCTATGATGAGGAAACTGGTTTTCCAAAATTGTGTCCCAGGCTCCCTACTGTCAACTTTAAAAAAGGTACAAAGTGAGGGTTGTTTTATTTGGGGCAAAGTGAGGATAATAGCCTCATTATCTGAGAGCACCTCAGATAGCTCTGAGAAACTGTTCCAAAGAGGCCGAGGGGAAAGTTAGTATTTATGTGATTTTGGTGAAGGGAGAGTACATGAAATCAAGCACATATATTTTGCAAAAGGTTTCTTCTAGTCACAGAGAGCAGCTGTCACATGAAGAATTTTAATGTTTTTCTAGATGTAAGGAGATATAAGAATCAGGCTCATAAAATCAGCTCCTGAAAGTATGTAACTATCTGAAGACCTGTTTTGCCAGTTTTCCCCAGAGCGCACCCTGAACTCCTTTAAGTGGGTTGTTGAAAGTCAGCAGCTGCAGCAGCACATGATTTAATTCTTGGAGGTAGATGGCAAGTGCCAGCAGCAAGTGCCAATTTGTAGGTGACATTACCTAGAAATGTGGGAGACCCAGGATTAGAAACTCGATTTCTCTGGTTCCAAATATTTCTGCTAACTTATGATGGTACAAACATGATTCAACTATGGAAAAGCCATAAGACAGGACCGGAGTAATTTAGGCTGAAAAAGCGAATACAGTGGGAGAAAATCATATTTGACCTAGACAAAGGATACTTAGTGACTGAACCACAGCAACAACAATAGTAGCGCAGAGGGGGAGAAAGAGATGATCGCCAAGGGCAGGTTGGAGAACATTAAAATAGGAAGTGAGAATTTTAATTCAATTTATGAAACAAAGGCTTGCATGTGAGGGCTGCTGACACGGTAGTAGATAACTGAGAAGGCGGACTGCCTTATTGGAAGTTCTAAGAACAGAAAAGATTCTCTCCTATTAAATTACATGAAAAAACATGTCAAGGTGTTTACTCCATTGTGAGTCCCTCTGTGTTTAATTGAGCCTCATCCCTGCCTCAGTTGAACTGTCAGTTGGAATAAAAGAGAATAACTTGAAATCTGGGGCAAAATTAGAGTCTACTATTGGTGAAAGGGCGATTCGACATGCGTGCCATGCTCAGTCGTGTCTGACTCTTTGTGACCCCAGGGACTGTAGCCCGCCAGGCTCCTCTGTCCTTGAGATTCTCCAGGCAAGAATACTGGAGTAGGTTGCCATTTCCTCCTCCAAGGAAAGAACGACAGATTAGTTCAAATACATGTGTGTGAATATAGATTTGGTAAGATGAAAACAGCCTTAACCTTCCTCACAGCTTGACTCAACTTGAGACAGATTTCTTCCTGACTTGAGGCCCTTGACCTTTCTTTTCTTAGATTTTTTTTTTAACTACTTTAAATAAAACCTATAAATTCTTTCTTTGCCCCCTCTGAGATTTTGCCAGTTTTATTTCCTAAGGTTGTCTTTCTCAAAGACCTGGGAATTATACCTTTGCAATGTAATTATCATGGCAAAAAGCACCCCGTCTCCTATAGCTTCCAGAGGGTAGAAACCTAACTTTAGTAGGTAGCTTGCATAAAGTTGAACAACTACCTCCTGTCATGAAGATCAGAGGATGTTTACTCTTAGGTAAAGTTTATATTCTAGGTAAAGATAATTAGCAGACACAGATGGCCTACAATTCCTCTTCCAGCTCTTAAAAACTCTCCAGTCCTTTGTTTTATTAATAGCAGATTGAGCTTAGATTTTCTTGCCTCTCTCCTCTATTGCATTCAGTAGCCTTGAATAAAGTCTTCCTTGCCTGTTTAAATTTTTCCAGTGCAATTTTTGCTTTGGCAGATAATTTTTAGAGTGCATATTTATATGTATTAGAGTATATATATATATATATATATAAATAAATTTTTTTTAGATTAGCAACACGTGGGATTTTAGTTCCTGACCAAGGATCAAACACACACCCCCCCACACTGGAAGTGAGGAGTCTTAACTGGACCTTTGGCAGATAGAATAAGCATATTCTCAGTCTCACACATGAAGAACTTCTGCAAAACTGAAAAAAAGTGGCAAATCAAGACAGAAACCATAGTAATTTTCAGCTGATGCAGAGAACATAGTTAAAAATACTTATGTGATTTCTTGGGTCATCTTCACTGACAAATCATTGATATATTCTTCATTACCTGTATTTTATTTTGATTTAGATTTTAAACAGTTAAGTTTATGTGTATTTTAAAAACGTTACCTTGCCATTTTGTCCTGGTTTTGTGCTAAAGATGCATAATTCCATCATGCTTAACATGAGTGGGTTTTTGAGAAATGATGATCTGTTTTCATGCTTTTAAGTTTTTTATATAGTAAGTGGTCTCTTTAAGGGGAGAAAAATCATTGTAGCAGTTAGGTTCACTTATAATGTTAAATATTAATTTATCATTAATCTTTCATGTGATTTACTAATGTAGACATGAGATTAGTTTTGAACTCAGTCAGAATCTCCTTGTGAGTTATACTTTTCAGTATATTATCAGTTTTTCTATTTTAAAGCAAGTAATCAGAATATATTTAAGAATTTCTTTATACATTATTTAGCTAAATGTCTTGAGTTAAATGACACAGATTATTATTTAGTTCCCTTGGGTTCTTCTCACTTGGGTTTCTAGGAATTCATGCATATTGGTATCACTAGAATATTTTGGAACATCCTTGTTTCCCCAAGTGTATGTTAAGGTAATAGTCTCATTAAATGAGAGAGTCTTTGGCCAAAACTGAGTCTCCCACGCCCCTTTGGGGACAGGGATAAGCTTTTACTAGTCCACATTTCCTAGCACCTTTCATGTATCTATTTTACCAATTACGACAACTAACAAAACTGACTTCTATAAAATAGAAGTTTATACTAGAACTGATTTTGATTTCAGACTTAACTCCCAGACTGTCTTTTCGCAAATAACTCTATTCAAACTATTGCATGTAAGTTAAAATAAATACAGTGATTTGTTGGTCAGATTTACTCAAAGGTTATTTGTTGGTCAAATGATTAACTCAGTTCAAGCCGAACAAATGTCTGTCTCTGAACCTGCACTTTCTTCCTCTGGGTATACCTTAAAACTATGAGGGTTTTAATAATAGCTGGGCACCTCAATGTTGGAATGATAGCCCATTTTAGCCATGTCATGAGGCCACTCCAGCAGTCCTATGAAGAGGTTCACATGGGAGGAACTGAGGCCTCCCACCAATACCTGTGTAAGTGAGTCATCTGGAAAGTGGGTCTATCAGTTCCAGTTAAAGCTTTGATAACTGCACCCCTAACCAATATCATGACTGCAACCTTTTACAAAATCACTGAGCCAGAATCATTCGGCTAAGCTGTTTCACAAATTTCTGACTCACAGAAACTCTGAAGGAATAATATTTGTTATTTTTAAGCTGCTAAGTTTATGGATTAAAGTTTTGCTGCAGTAAATGACTAACAGAGCCTGTGTGTGTATGTGTGTGTGTGTGTGTGTATTTTCCTTTCCTATGGTAGGCTGTCTCCACTACTCCTGGGGTATTTTCCAATTAACTGCCAGGTTGGAGGTGGACACTGAATTGGGAGAGGGGGATGGGAATACAGACAGCCCAAGGGTTTAGGTTGAACCTGTCAATGAAGATACACAGAAAGTTACAAATAAGAAGAGTTTATCTGGGGCCTTAAGAATTGCAATTTTGGAGGTACAGATTGAAGCAGCAACCGCAATGTGTCCTGAGAGAAGTAAAAATAGTGCAGGTTTATAAAGACAGCAGACAAAGACATCCCAGGGAAGTTACATAGTTGTTTTGTAGAAGGATGATTGGTGCCAGCAGGCATTCAGTTATTTGTGAGCAGCTGATTGGTTGCTAAGCTGCGGTTTCCAGTGAGTGAAGAAAATGAGTTTGGGTAGTTGTGGTTTGCCAAGTCAGAATTTTATGTTGCATTCGGGTGTAGACATATGGAAGTTCTCCTTCCTTAATGGCCTCTTGGCTCCACTTGATCCGTTTGACGTGAGTGACTCCATTTTGTTGTTCATGGTCCACAAAGCACATTTCATTGTCATGTTGTCACAGAAAATGATACCTCCGAAGAGGTGAAGATAATGGTTTCCAATTTAATAGTCATGACACACTCAAATTATTTTTCCATATTGCAGCCAAATAGCTCTTTGCAAAGGGGAAATTCAGCTAACTAATTTCATCGCTTAAAAGCCTTGAAAGGTTAGGGTCAATATTCCATAAATGGTTGACAAGACTTTCCCTAATCTGGGCTCTGCTGACTCCTCCAGCCACTCCTACCTACCAAGAACTCTCACCTCTAGACATATGGGGCTTCCTAGGTGGTGCTAGTCATAAAGAACCTGCCTGCCAGTGCAGGAGATATGAGACTCCAGTTCTATCCCTGGGTTGGGAAGACCCCTTGGAGGAGGGCAGGGAAACCCACTCCCGTATTCTTGCCTGGAGAATCCCCATGGACAGAGGAGCCTGGCAGGCTACTGTCCATAGAATAGCAAAAAGTCGGACATGACTGAAGTGACTTAGCACGCATGCATGCACTAGGCATACTGAAAGATACTCTCTCTGTGACCGCTGCTGCTCTCGCCTGCCAGCTTGGCTTATGTGGTGTTCCCCTCTGCATGGAACTCCACACTCTTTACTCTGATCATTTTTTGACTCCATAAACCACATCCAGCCCTTTGATATTTACTTGATCTTCACAGCATTTTTTATTTGAATTTGAATGAACATTTTAAAAACAGATTTCTTCTTCAGAAAAAATCTGAAGTAGGGCAAAGTGGAATTATCCTCCGGCCCTGGAGATACATAAGTCTTTTTTTTTTTTTTAAGTATTTTAAAAATATCATTTTTAGGAACTTCCCTAGTGGTCCAGTGGTTGAGAGTCCACCTTGCAATACAGGAGACAAGGGTTTGATTCCTGGTCCAGGAACTAAGATCCCACATGCCGGGGAGCAACTGAACCAGGTACTGCCACAACTAGAGAATCCATGCATGGCAATGAAAGATCCCCAAAGATCCCAAGGGTCGCAACTAAGACCCAAAGCAGCCAAATAAAAAAGTAAATAAACATTTTTTAAAATAAATAAAAACACCAATTTTAGCAAGCAGTTTGATTTAGTCTGGATTTTCAGATATATGGATGCCAAGAGGGGATTAAATATGCAAGGATATTATTAAGGAGATGCCTGTGTGAAGGGAAATGGGAAGATGTTTTAAGAAAACCTGGGATTTATTTTAATCAGGAATGGTAAGACATGCAAAAATGTAAACAATACTTATAATTCTCTAGGAAGAAGAGGTGCATCATGCCACACAGGTGAGCACCAGGGTTGGTCGGAAGACAAAAGGAATGGAGGAATGTGGGCAAAATCCTTGACTGTGGTTTCTATGGGAAAGAATAGGCAGAGGCAATCCTAAATGACTGACTAGTTTGAATAATTTTAGCAGCCTAGAGTTGCCTGGTACCTGGCCTTGGGATAATTAGAGCAAGTAGACAGTGGCCTGGAAGGATCCTTCCTTCCAGGCTCAGCATTAGAATAAAAAGACACAGATGTCAAAGTATTAGAATAAAAATACACAGATAATACAGAAGAGACCTAGCAAAGGCAGGCAAACAGTGGACTGCAATGAGAATATGATCATGAAAGGAGAAAGTAGAAAAGGTTAGATGGAAGTGTCCATGAGTGCCAAGCAGTTTGGGGAAGATTTAGCAAGGCATCTGGGGAGTAGAAGATTTGGGCAAGGCATCTGCCCAAGTCTGCCAGCAAAGAGTCCCTAGTCTCCCAGAAACAAGACTCGGTACTGGGTCAGAACACATTTGTTCATTGAATGTTGCTGACCCATGGAAGCACAGACTCCAGGGAAACACAGCCCCGGATATCAAAGCAGGGCAGCAGGACCCTCAGTCTAGTGTGCTTCTTGGGAAGCACATTTTCATGATCATCATAGAGTTCATCCTTATTCAGAGGTGAGAAAATTGCATTTCAGAAAGTTTAGGAAATATTCCAGAGTTACAATGAAATAAATGAAAGAGTTAGATTTCAGCATTAAAAACCTTGCTCATGCTCCCATGCAACACATCCCCCTATCCACAGACAAGCTATCTGCTTTTCAGGCAGGGCTTTTTAAAAGCTGTAGAGACGTGCTGTCTCTGGTAACTTCAGCCAGTTCCTTTTATTAGTGTCAATAATCCTTATATTGTCAATTGGATTCATCACGGAATTGATGAACAGCTTTGAATGATGATTTCCATTTATCAGACAATTAGAATTTAGGTGTGCAATAGATCCCAGAAAACTTTAATATAGTAGGTTTAGGAAATACTTCCCTGAAAGAAAAATTATTGTAAGCTATGTTCTTTATCATTTCTATATTTTTCAGTCCTTGATGATATATTTTAGTCCTTCCAGTCCATTGACCTGGAAACTGTACAATCATGATGTACTCAGGCATTGTTAGTATTAGGACCAAGCACTCATTTGATCAGGGTTAATGAGGCCAAGGTCATTGGTTTAACCACCCTGAGGTCAAATTAGCTTTAACTAGTCCCAAGGTCATAGACTGCAACTTTTCAGCTAAGTCAATTATACTGCAAAGGTATATACAGGAATATCACTTCTTAGCATCTTATCAAGATAGATTAGCTTCTACCTACCTGCCCACTCAAGCTCAGGATGTAAGCATTTACTATTGACTGAATTTCACACATGTTTATTTCATCTACTGGCAAAAATGTCATCAGACTTTGCTATGGTAAATTTTTTCTACAATACTTTGAAAAATGCAAATTGCAGTTGAAGTATAAGTTATTAACATTCTTGCATGACTATAATAATAATATTTTTTCTTAAATTTGATTTTTATTTTGTCTTGGAAAATAGTTGACTTACAGTACTGTGTTAGTTTCCCAAACTCTTAATTTATGCCCTCGCTCACCTTTCCCCTTTCATAACTATGAGTTTGTTTTCAAAGTTAGTGAGCCTGTTTTTATTCCATAAATAAGTTCATTTGTATCATGATATCTGTTTTTCTCTGTCTGACTTACTTCACTTAGTGTGATCATCTTTAGATCCATGTTTGTTTTATAAGCTAGTGAGTGTACATTTGTGCAGTAGGCAACCTCTGCCTCTAAAAAGACACTGAATGATCTCTGCCTCCTGGTGTTCACAGCTTTATATAATTGCTTCTCCTTGAGTATGCACTGGACCTAGTGACTCAATTTTAAGAAACAAGAGAGATGCGGTAAAACTTTCAATATTAGTTTTCAAAAAGACTGAACTTTCTATCTCACTTGCCATCTTGCACTCTCTCTGGCTTAGTTTGAAAGCCAGAGAAGGTCTGGGTGAAACAAGCTGTCTTGTGGTGGAGAGGACCATGTGGGAAGGAAATGATGCCTCCTCCTAAAAGCCAGTGAGGTTATCAGGCCTGACCAGAGCCACGAGAGTGGCCTTGGAGGTGGATCATATCAGGTCTGCCAACAGCCCAGCAATAGAGCTTGAAAAACAGTTCTGTCCAGGGCAAGACTTGAGATGATCATGGTCCTGACCAACACTTTGATCACCCGTGGAGAGAGACCCTGAACCAGAGAGCCCAGGCAGCCCAGGTTCCTGACCCACAGAAACTATGAGACATGTGTTGCTTTAGGAGATTTTGCGGTAACTTACTATGCAACAATAGACAACTCATCTATCTGGGAAGGCACATAAAACATTTTGGGTGTGAAGATTTCCTAGAAGTTCCAAAAAAAAAAAAAAACTGATGTGAACAGCCTACTCATTGGAAAAGACCCTGATGCTGGGAAAGATTGAAGGTAAAAGGAGAAGAGGGAGACAGAGGATGAGACGGTTGGATGGCATCACCAATTCAATGGACATGATCTTAGATGGACTGTGGGAGAGGGTGTGTGACAGGTAGGTCTGGCATGCTGAAGTCCATGGAGTCACAAAGAGTCAGATATGACTGAGCGGCTGAACGACAACAACAACAAAAATGCAGTTACATTTTCATGGTGCTGCCCTTTCTCAGCATCTCAAGGATTTGCATAGCCTAAGAAGTAGGAACAGATACTGTTCTTCCTTTCGTGTGTTGGTCACTCAGTCGTGTACGACTCCTTGTGACCCCATGTTCTGCAGCCCACCAGGCTCCCCTGTCCACGGGATTCTCCAGGCAAGAATACTGGATTAGGTTGCCATTTTATTCTCCAGTTCTTCCTCATAACTTTTAAAATATTTAGTAACAATTCTCTGAACATTTCATACTAAATTACTCCCATTATTATGTAGTCTTAACTTATGCCATAAATTATTTATGTCAGATAAAACTAGAAAAACTTGAAAAAGGAAAGTGTGTTTATGTTGCTACTGCTAAGTCGCTTCAGTCGTGTCCGACTCCATGCGACCCCATAGATGGCAGCCGACAGGCTCCCTGTCCCTGGGATTCTCCAGGCAAGAATACTGGAGTGGGTTGCCATTTCCTTCTCCAATGCATGAAAGTAAAAAGTGAAAGTGAAGTCGCTCAGTCATGTCTGACTCTTCACAACCCCATGGACTACAACCTACCAGGTTCCTCCGTCCATGGGAGTTTCCAGGCAAGAGTACTGCAGTGGGGTGCCATTGCCTTCTCCAAGTGTGTTTATGCTCCTATGCAAATCAATAAAAAGTATAAACCACTATTTTAGAGTCGCCCATGAAAACATAGGAATAGTTTGGAATTTCATTTGCCTTTGGAGTGTCCAATAAATATTTTTCATGGGAATACATTTGCTCTGTCCCAAAGCATGGCATGGCATAATGCTATGCAAATACTAAATATAGCACCTTGTAAGAAGCCATTAGTGAAATATTCATTCAAAATTCATTGATTTTAACATAAATCAATTTGCACATTTAATGATCTGTTCCACATCTTCTAGGCCCAGAAAAAATAGTTTCCACATTGCTGAAAAAACCTAGGAAAGTTGTAAATCTTCAGTAAGGAGGCAATGTTGTTATTGTTTAGTCCAATTCTTTTGCGACCCCATGGACTGTAGCCCACCAGGCTCCTCTGTCCTTGGGATTTCCCAGTCAAGAATACAACCCAAGGAGTGGGTTGCCATTTCCTTCTCCAGCGGATCTTCCCAACCCAGGGATCAAACCCACATCTCCTGCATTTGGCAGACAGCTTCTTTGCCTCTGGGAAAGAGCCTTTGGGAAAGCCCATGGAGGCAATGAGATATACCAAAAAGACCTTGGAGTCAGATGGACATAAGTTTGAACCCTGGTTCTTCCATTTGACGAGATGTGTGACACTGGGCATGCCACTTCCCTCTCTGAGTCTCAGTTCTATATTTGTAAAGTGGGGATAGTGATTCTGACCCCATGGGGTAGTCAAGAAGTTTGAATAAGACATTTGTGAAGCACAGGACCAGGCACATTGCAAGAATATAAGAAATGGAAGCTAATATTGTGCTATTATTATTCAAAAACTGTCTCAGTATGAAAACTCTCCTAAATTTTTTTTTGAAAATAGTCATCATCCAGCTCAGTCACCTTCACATTTGCACCATTATCTCATTCCTCCTGTCTGTCTATCACTTTTTGTCCACTATTTTAGCCCCTTTTCCACATGTATTACTTGTCAAACTTAAAGGGAATATGAATATCTATCTAGGCTTAACATTCCCATATTGGCCCAGCCTTTTCTATGGAGAGCTTAATTGTCCACCAGAAGACAGAAAAGAAAGATATTTGGCCAGATAATTTCTACACATAGCTTTAGGGTAAGATTTATATACCACTTTAATTTATAAGACATTAATGTACCTATAACTGTGATTAGTACTATTTTACCTCATATTACTAATTAACTACAGATGTGTCATATGTTCCAATTCATATTATTAATTAGAAAGGGGTAGAAATTTTAAATGGCCAAATCATCTTTGGTCTGATTATTATGACATGTATAAGATTTTAAGGTGATTTAAAGAGTGAAACATAATTGGAGTGTCACACATAGAAGTCATAACTAGATGATGGAGTGTCATACATAGAAGTCATAACTAGATGATAATGTCAACATGATAAATCCCAACCAGAGTTTTATTAGAAATCTCTTACTACAAAGATGGGTCAGACAAAACTCTTAAGTCTCCTATGACCACCTCCTGCAATCTAAACTAGGCCTTACTGTGATTCTTTGCAATTGCAGTCTGTTTATTTGCACAACTAATGGTAGAATATAAAATTTTGTGTTTACTCATTGATTTATAATTTTTTATTCTGATCTCCTCCACTAAGCTGTAAAGATAGGGAGTATTTTGTTTAACACACTATAGTCAGCCTTTAGCACAATACTCAAAAAATAGTTGTTAAATGTGGAATTAAAGGGTCAACATATGTGTTCATGGATTAGTTTTTGCTAATTTACTTTTCCATATATTTGACATACTGATGGTGAACATTTTAAAACATTTCCTTACCATAGCCTCTGATAACTACATGTGATTATTATATATGTTATAATTATAGTTACTATACATATATGTATACACATATACTATATATATATATATATATATATATATAATGTTACTGCTAAGTCACTTCAGTCGTGTCCACCTCTGTGCAACCCCATAGACGGCAGCCCACCAGCTCCCCCGTCCCTGGGTTTCTCCAGGAAAGAATACTGGAGTGGGTTGCCATTTCCTTCTCCAATGCATGAAAGTGAAAAGTGAAAGGAAAGTCGCTCAGTCGTGTCCGACTCTTAGCGACCCCATGGACTGCAGCCCACCAAGCTCCTCTGTCTATGGGATTTTCCAGGCAAGAGTACTGGAGTGGGGTGCCATTGCCTTCTTTGATAATGTTACTATACATATATAATATGTAACTATAACTCTATATAGAGCTTCCCAGGTGGCGCTAGTGGTAAAGAATCAGCCTGTCAATGCAGGAGACACAAGAGATGCAGGTATGCAGGTTCAATCCCTGGGTCGGGAAGATCTCCTGGAAAGGAAATGGCAACTCTCTCCAGTATTCTTGCCTGGGAAATCCCATGGACAGAGGAGCTTGGTGGACTACAGTCCATGGGGTCACAAAGAGTGGGACAGGACTTAGTAACTGAACAACAAAAACAACTCTATAAATTGTGTAAACATATGAAACTATACAATTCTTCCTCTATATTCCACTTTACTGGGGGGAATAACATCTTGATCCAAAGTCTGAAAAGCTTTCATATTAAGATGCAGACTCCAAAAAGGAAGTCAGATGAGATTAACATTTAAACCTAGTAAAAGGCACTTGAGGTAGTTTTTCTGCATAATTATTAAATGAGTCAAGCCAGAGTCCATCCCTGCAATGCTTTTGGCTCTCTAGCATTATACACTAGAGAGCCATCTCCTTTTCTACTTTAATTTCATAGCAGATTTAGAAAATTTTATAGAAGATTGATGCCTTCAAAACAAAAGAAAATGTCTGAATCCCAGTTTAAATTTTTACAATTCACTTTCTTTTTTAATTCATTCATTTATACCTTCATTTAACATTAATCAAGCTAACTCTAGGTATAGAAGAAGCTATAAGAGCTAAGAATAAGAAAATAAATACCAAGATTCCTAATCCAAAAGAGGTCATAAATTACTACACGAAAATATCTAAATAACAAATAAATTCAAGACAGTGTTTTAAGTACTGCAATAGAAGAATGAACAGTGCTTTAGCTACACTGAGGATAGAGAATATTTTAGACAATCAACAACATTTACTGTTCACCTATATGTACTAAGCACCATGCCAGCTGCTAACAATATGAAGACCATTTTTCTTTTGTAACAGTAGAGTGTTTACCTAAATATCTTTTAATCCAAAAGCTTTTCTGAGTATATTAAAAAGATGTGATTCACTGGATAAGAGCACATGCTCTGTTGCTGAGCTATCTACATTCATTTCCTTGTTCTGCTGTTTCCTAACTGAGTGATCTTGAACTTGACCTCTTAGTTGCATTCTACAAAATATGAAGATTAATAATATCTGACCCATAAGATTGCAATGAGAATTAATACACATGAAGCACTTAGGCCAATGTCTGACATGGAGTCATTACTCTTCATGTATTCACTTCTATTATGTCATCTTTAGTGGTTTCAAAGATCTCATCAGGCATTTTTTTTTTTTTTGTCTTTAGTTCCAGACATCCAATCTTCTTTCTTAAGGTGGGCTTTCATGGCATACCATGCAGTCTCTCAACTTTACTTACTCATTCATGACTTAGAGATAGACAGGTTTCACTTAGATATCTTCAGGATGAAGGGAAGCAGTCATAATGTGAAAAGAGCTTCACTCCATGTACACTATAATGAGAACCAGACATATTTCTAGGATATACTAATAAATATAATTTCTTTTGTAGAAAGAAAACAAAATAAAGTAGAATTCAGAATAACATACACACTTGTGATTTAAATTTTGAACACTTTTTGGAGAAACTTCCTGGTACAGACATTATAAAAGCAACATTTTTTTTTTTTTTTAATCTAGTACTTTAATCTCTCCCAGTGGTGATGTTGCTGTGTGATTCTACTCCTTGGCAAAACTGACTATAAACCATTTTTATTGGCAGAGGAGCAATAGGGCTGCCAGATAGAGGAAATAAAGCTGCACGACACCCAGTTAAATTTGAATTTCAGATAAAGAACAAATACTTTTTTAGTGTAATTATATCCCATGAGATATTTGGGACATATTTATGTAAAATTTTGCTCATTACTTATTTGAAATTCAAATGTACCTGGGCATTATATGTTTTATATGGCAACCCTAGGGGAGAACCACAAAAAAATCTGTTGTTAAAAATGGAATGTCTTCACTTTTGTTAAGATTTCTTTGTCCTTACTTCCCCCTACCTTTTCCCCTCCATCTCTTTAGAAATATCCCTGGAAACCCACTCATGAATAACCATTTTTCAAGATGTTTAAATTTAATGAAGCAAATGACACAGCCACAATCATAATCCAAGACTATCGGACTTGTCAGTCTCCTCTGGCCCTTACTTCTATGCCCTCTGCAACCCATCCCTTTCTTCCTTCCCTTGGCTTCCTTTTGGAAGCTTTCATTTCATGACTGTTTTTCTTCCTTGGACAGCATGGCATATCATTTGTTCCGATTAGGTACTGGAGTACAGGGATAAAAAATAAATATTAAAAAAAACCCTATGGAGCCCAGAAATATGTCTATTATTTCAACTCTTCTCTTGCTATTGTTTCTCATCATCAATTTGTCTTTCCATTAACCCCAACTGAGAAAATACAAACACTAGATCAATCCAAAATGCCTCTTTTTTCCCTGTAATCTGAGCATTGTAGCAGAAACCTTTACTATGTTCAGATTGATGCCACTATAAATTGATAATTTTCAAGCAAAAATGTATATCAGCATTGTGAAGAAATATCCAATTGTTCTTTTTCTAACTAGCTTTCTCTTCCGCTATCCAGATTGGCTATTAAAAAAAAAAAAAAAAACTTTTTTTTTTTAATTTCAGAACTTCCTAATTCCAGGGTTTGCCCTTCACTTTTAGTAAATAACTTCACCTTCAACTTGCAGAGAAAATAGAAAATAGGGACCATCACACAAAATCTTCCACAGCTTCTCTAAATCCCATCTTCAATTTGTCTGAACTCATTCCTCCCTGATGTTTACAGTGGAAAAGGTACTATCTTTCTTGCCTGAAGTCTTGTGTTATAAACCTGCCTGTTTACTCAGGGATTGGGTTTTATCAATTTCTTCCTCTTCTATTTACACTAACTTTTTTTCTCTGCTATTTCACAGGTTGAAGAGGATTTTAACAGTTGGTAGCCTTTTCTGTCTTAAACAATGGAGCAGTCACCCTGCTTATCTCTTTAATGACAGTAGTATTACTTCTTCCCTCTTCAAACTCAAGCATTTTGAAAAAAAGAAACAAAAAAGGGATCTAGAATTACCATTTGTAAGTCCTCATTTAACCTGTAACCATTCTGCATGTTAAAGTGTGCTTTTTGTTTTTAAAATGGAACTGTTTTCAAAAAGATTCTCATCGCTGTTTGTTGCTAAATCTAATACAATCTTTTAATCTTTATCTTGCTTGCTCTTTCTTTTGCATTCCATAATCTTGAAACATGCTTTCTCTTGCATTTCTGTTACATGACATCTTTTGTCTTATTCGTCTTCTCCCTTCTATTTTTGTCCATGATTCCTAAATCTATAGCTCCAAGCCACCTGTATCAGTTTCTCTGGCCAGTCTAGCAAATTACTGCAAACTTGGTGGCTTAAAGCAACAGAAACTCATTTTCTCACAGTTTAGGAGGCTAGAAGTATGAAATTCAGGTGTCAGCGGAACATTACCTCCAGAGGACCAAGGGGAAAGTCCATTCTTTGTTTCCCACAGCTTCTGATGGCTTTTATCATTTCTTGGCATGACAATTTTTTTTGTCAACATGACCAAGATGTAGTAAACAGTGAATTAATCAATAGCTGTGTTTGTATATGTGGTTAACATCTATAGTTAGTGACTCTAAGGGGATTGTTATGCTAGCTAGTATAGTATTATCTTTGAGTAGAAAAAGTATACTTGTTAATGTTAATGGAGCTTGAGAAGAAGGAATGTAAATTCCCAGGTGACCTAGTTTTCTTGCAGTTCACTGATAACTCACTGACTCTGGTCTCCTCCCTGCCCTAAGGTCCTTCTCTGCTGAGTTGTTCTGTGTACTCTCCATCTCTAGCAGGCTAGTAGCTAGATCTGTACACTAAAAATTACAAAATATTGCTTAGAGAAATTATAGAAGGGTCAAATAAATAGATAAATCGTGTTCATGACTGATACACAGGCTGACAAAATCAAAATAAAAATTCTAGCAGACTTCTTTTGGAGTAAATTGATAAGTTGGTTTTGCAGTCTACACAAAGCAGCAATGGTTATAAAAGGACATATATAATCTTGAAGGAGTAAAATAAATTTGGAGGACTATCAATAATTAAAATGCAGCTAATAAGATAGTCAAGTGTGGGGCAAGGATAGACAAAGAGATTGATGGAATGGATAAAGGATAGAAAGACATATATTTCTGGTCACCTGATAGAAAAGTAAAGCATCAGTACTTTCAATGGAGAAATGATGTTCTTATCAACAAGTACAGCTGGACCAACTATATACTTAAATTGTTTAGAAATGAACTTTGAACTCTAATTCAAAAATTAATTTGAACTATATTATGTACCTAACTATAAAACGTAAATTTTAATTCATTAAAAATCACCATTAAAGGGAAACATTATGCTACAGAATGTAAAGACTATATTAACAACACATACATCTAACAAATGCTCAGAACATATAAAGAATCCCTGAAATCAACAAGCAAAAAACAAACCATGCATTTGGCAAAAAAGGATAGCTAACGATTAAAAAGCATAGAAAAAGGTGATCAACAACGTCACTCACCATAGAAATGCAAATTAAAATAATTAAAATGTGATACTCTTAACCTCCTCAAACAGCTAAAGTTAAAAAGACTGACCATACCAACTGTTGGTAAGAATAACAAACAACTGGAATGTTCATATTTTGCTATGGGAGTATAAATTTTTCTCTAAATGTAAACATAAACATCCGCTATAATCAAAGAGTTTGGGCTTCCCAGGCGGCACAGTAGTAAAGAACCCACCTGCCAATGCAGGAGACTCAGAGACATGGGTCCTATTCTTGGGTCAGGAAGATCCCCTAGAGTATGAAATGGCAACCTGCTCCAACATCCTTCCCTGGAAAATTTCATGGACAGAGGATTCTGGCAGGCTACAGTCCATGGGGCCACAGAGAGTCGGACAAAATAAGACTAAGAACCATAACAAACAGCTTAACTCATGGGTACTTCCTTAAGTGAAATAAGTAGATACATTTATGCATACGCACACACACAAGAATATTTGAAGCAACTTTATTCATGACAGCTAAAAATTGGAAACCACCCAAGGGCCCATCAATAGGATGGATATTAATAAATAAACTATGATGTGTTCATATAATGGAATTTTACCCAGCAGCACCCAATAGTAAAAATGAATGAAATAATGGTATGTGAAACCATATGGATCAATCTCATGGACATTATGTGGAATGAAAAAGGTCAGCTATGTTGTATAATTCTATTCACTATGTGAACTTTAAGAACAGGCAAAATAATCAATGATGACAGCAGTCAGAATATTATTTACTTCTGGAAACTGGGACTAGATCAGGCAGAGGCAAAAATAGAGCCTTGATTTGTATCTTGTTCTAAGTCAGGGTACATTTATATATATGCATATATATATAAATGCAAGCTTTTCATTTTAAGAATATATACTTTTTATTTATGCTATTAAGTCACGACAACTAAAAATGTAAATACAAATATTTAAAATTATTCAAGGTGTTGCTTCTTTCCATTCGGTATCACCTTTCCAAACAGGCAGCATTACCATTCCCGCTTCTGCACTGGCTTCTCCAATCTCTGCCACTTCAGTAGGCACCAGTGCTGCTGGTTTTCCTGGGAACCATTGTATCACCATCTTAGCTAAGCAATATCACCAGTTTCATTGGTTGCTGCTGGTGATGCACTGGGCAAATACAGGCAGATAATAGATCATTAGAGTGAAATGTTTCTTTTATATTTGAATTGCTGTCATCTGTAATTCAAACAGAAACTCAGAGGCAACTAAGAGCACCATTTGTTCTAAGAAACATTTCCTCACCCAAATTTAAAGTTGTTATTAGGTGCGTGTGCCTGGTTTTTTTTTTTTTTTTTTTGTCTTTTAACATGAGTTTCTATGGGAAGTTTCTCAGTCTTTTATATAGTTTAATCTCCAAAATTCTATTTGGCAAATTGACCAAATACACTAGTTTCTGCCCAAATCCCACAATGGATGTAGATTAGTCTCAAGCCAGATCTTTTCATCAACATCTATAGAATACTGGCTTCCTGGATAGAGTGGTGTCTGCGTGCTCACTTGTGTCTGATTCTGTGTGACCTTATAGACTGTACTGTAGCCCTCCAGGCTCCTCTGTCCATGGAATTTTCCAAGCAAGAATACTAGATAAGGTTGTCATTTTCTACTCCAGAGGATTTCCCAACCCATGGAGGGAAACTACTTTTTTGTGCTTCCTTCACCGATAGGCAGACTCTTTAAAATTGTGCCACCAGGGAAGCCCAGATAGAGTGGTAGCTCTTTTCAAAGTTAACTTTGTATTAGAATCATCTGCTGCTGCTAAGTCACTTCAGTCGTGTCCAACTCTGTGTGACCCCATAGACGGCAGCCCACCAGGCTCCCCCATCCCTGGGATTCTCCAGGCAAGAACACTGGAGTGGGTTGCCATTTCCTTCTCCAATTAGAATCATCTAAGGAGCTTAAAGGATTCCCCAGTGGCTCAATGGTAAAGAATCTGCCTGCCAATGCAGAAGACGTAGGTTTGATCCCTGGGTTAGGAAGATCCACTGGAGAAGGAAACAGTGACCCACTCTAGTATTCTTCCCTGGAAAATCCTATGGACAGAGGAGTCTGATGGGCTACAGCCCATGGAGACACAGTCAGACTTGACCTAACATGAACACACTTACAAGGGGCTCAGAAGAAAGCATAAGAGAAAAGCTTTGGGACCTGGGGTAAGGCAAAAGTTTTTAGGCATGACACCAAAATTACCATTCATAAAAGAAAAAAAAATGATAAATGCAATGTCATCAAAATTAAAAACTTTTGTTCTGTGAAAGAAAATCTTAAGAGAATGAAAAGACAAGCTAAAAACTGGAGGAAAATGCAAGTCATATATCCTGAGTATATGAAGAAACCTTAACATTCAACATTAAGAAATTAAGACTAATTTTGAAAATAGTCAAAAGTCTGGACATTCACCAAAGAGGTAATAAGGATGGCAATCAATACAGTAAAAAAAATGTTCAACATCATTAAAGTGAAAGTGAAGTCACTCAGTCATGTCCAACTCTTTGCGAACACACGGACTGTAGCCCACCGAGCTCCTCCATCTATGAGAATCTCCAGGCAAGAACACTGGAGTGGGTTGCCATTTCCTTCTCCAGGGAATCTTCCCGACCCAGGGATCGAACCTGGGTGTCCTGCATTGTAGGCAGATGCTTTACCATCTGAGCTACCAGGGAAGCCCGACATCATCAGACATGGTGAAATGCTACATCAAACCATAATGAGATACAACTACGACTTTATTTGGAAACCCAGCTGATCCAGAAGATGGCAGAATAATGTCTCAAAATAACCATCTTACTGGGGTCTGGATGCCAGGTTATTTTATAGAAAAGAGATGGAGAGGAGGTGAGGAAGAAAAAGACCATGAATCTTTCAACCGTCTCCTAGAATGGCAAGCCTTTGAGAGGGGATGTATTAACTTCTTCCTTCCTATAGTCATCCAGAAACAGGGTCCTGAACGCGTTTTGGTTTAACATTCAGCCTGGAAGGGCAGGGTTCCCTGAGGCAGGCCATTAAGTATGCTTTAAGTAAACAAAAACAATGGGAGGCAAAGGTTAAAGTAAAAGAGACAGATCCAACAAGTAGTCAGATTTTGTTCTTCTCTGTTAACAAAAGTGTACTGACAATACTAAGAGCTGAGGAGGAAGCAGAGGAACTACAACTCTTCTACCTTAATATTGGTGATCAGTTCAGTTCAGTTCAGTCACTCAGTCGTGTCCAACTCTTTGCAATCCCATGGACTGCAGCAAGCCAGGCCTCCTTGTCCATCACCAACTCCCGGAGTTCACTCAAACTCATGTCCATTGAGTCAGTGATGCCATCCAACCATTTCATCCTCTGTTGTCCCTTTCTCCTTCTGCCTTTAATCTTTCCCAGCATCAGGGTCTTTTCCAGTGAGTTAGTTCTTCTCAAAAGTTGACCAAAGTATTGGAGTTTCAGCTTTAACACCAGTCCTTCGAATGAGCACTCAGGACTGATCTCCTTTAGGATGGACTGGTTGGATCTCCTTGCTGTCCAAGGGACTCTAAAGAGTCTTCTCCAACATCATAGTTCAAAAGCATCAATTCTTCGGCGCTCAGCTTTCTTTATAGTCCAACTCTAATATCCATACATGAGTACTGGAAAAACCATATCCTTGACTAGATGGACCTTTGTTGACAAAGTAATGTCTCTGTTTCTTAATATGCTGTCTAGGTTCATCATAACTTGGTGATGAAAATATGTAAAACATTTGGGTGGTTTTTAATAAGGTTAAACATATGTTCCATGACTCAGCAACTCCCATGTGTGTTGGAGGGATGAAAACTATGTTCATAAAAATCACCTGTACATACATGCTTATGTAGTGGTCCGTCCAAAAGAAGAAACATTCCAAAGTTTTTCAGTGAGTGAATGGATAACTGTGATACTTCTGTGCTTGAAATACCATTCAACAATAGAAAGGAACAAGCTATTGATACACACCACAGTTTGGATGAATCTCAAATGCATTGTGTTGAGGAAAATGAGCCTGTTTCAAAAGGTTGTGTACCATGTGATTCCACTTATAGGACATTCTCAAAAAGATGATGGGCTTCCCAGATGGCTTGGTGGTAAAGAATCTGCCCGCCAATGCAGGAGATCCAGAAAACACACATTCGATCCCTAGGTGGGGAAGATCCCAAGCAGGAGGAAATGGCAACCCATTCCAGTATTCTTGCTGGGTAATCCTGCAGACAAAGGATGGGCCACAGTCCATGGGGTCACAAAGAGTCGGAGACAACTAAACGTGAACACACAGAGCATAGCTCGAAAAGATAAATGTATAGACACACAAAATTCATGGTTACCAAGGGTTAGGAGTAAAAGAGGTATAGCTAAAAGTAATGGCATGATGAAGTTGTTCGAAGTAATAGAAGGAACTCTTTTCATATCCTAATAATGGCAGTTGTTACTTGAATCTGTGCAGTGCCAAAATTCATAGAACTGTACATGCAAAAGAAATCTACTTGACTACATGATAATTTAAAAAGTAAAACTTAAAAAAAAAAAAAAAACAACTCCTCATGCTTACAGGTTATAAGGATCCAGGCGAGTTTGTCAGGCTCTAGTTATAAGAGCTCATTAGATAGCATCATTCAACATATTTTCTCTTTCTTTCTTCACCTCATAGTTAAAATCTAACCAGGCATCTATGTCTCCATATGTTAAAATCAATGTGTTAAAAAATATTCATGTGTAGAAGGGTATATTTTCCTTGCTTTAATTGTGTTGGCTTCATTTTAAGACAAGTTCTCCTTATAAGATGGAAAAAAAGACCACCAATATTTCCAGATTTACATTAGCCCCACAACCAAAAAGAAATGTTTACTTTCTCAGGCTATAAACAATTTCCATTGGCAAAGTTTATGTCCCATGTCCATTCCAGGATTCGTCTTTGTCCATGTCTGCTGTTGGGCCAGGGATAGGGGCAGCCTCTGTTCCCTTTTAGAAAAGACTGAAGTGAGTGTAGTTAACCAAAGCACACTGGACACACAAGTATATTTAATCTTCAGTGGACTTAGTCTTGGAAAAGACATATAATTACTCTTTGTCTCAACTTGTCTATGAAAAAAGGGGTTAATAATAGTGCCTTAAAAAGCAATGACAGCATCTACCCACAAGTGACCTGGATCACAGTCTGCTGCTCTATTGCTCCCAGCCAGTTTTATAAGATGTATGGTTGCCTGGAGAATCCCAGGGATGGGGGAGCCTGGTGGGCTGCCATCTATGGGGTCGCACAGAGTCGGACACGACTGAAGCGACTTAGCAGCAGCAGCAGCAACTGTGGTTGAAGAGAATGAAGCAACGGTGCCATAGTACCTATATTTCATACTGGTAAAAACATAGGATACTGGGACAAAAAGGGTCCATGAGAAATCTCCTTTCCCATCTTTCTGATTTCAGAAATGACTATATCTGTGCATTTCTAAAAGAAAGAAAAAAATACATAAATATGTTTATGATTTTCCTGGAAAAACATTCTATTATAACCCTTCTCAGGAATCTCAGAAATGTCTTCAATTCAACAAAATCTGTCATGTTATTGCTTTCATGAAATAATATGAAAGCTCAGGACCCATTAGTATCTTATTCTTTCTTTATTAATTTTTACAGGAGCGAGTGATCTGGTCTTCACTCTATTTCAAATGTCATTTTATATGCTATTGAAAAGTCATTAAGCCACAAAATCCTTTAGCAATCATTTGTTCTTCATATACTAAATTCTTGTTCAACTAAACTTTGTTTTCCTTTTTAATCCTATAAGTCTTTTCTTGGTAATCCTTCAGAAATTCTGAACAGTTCCCTTTAGGACAAAGGGAATATGAACTCTATTCCTTTCTTACTGACAACAAAAACCCAGAAATACCTTCAGAAGGGGAAAAGAGCACAAGGCCTAGAGTTGAGGTTATTCCAGGATTCTGAGGGAGTCCCAACACTTTCCAGACCATCTGGTCTATATTTAATTGCTAATGGATTGAACAGATTTATTCACCCATAAATATAGCCTAAAGGGGAATTAAGCTGGATTTTTGAGAAAGCCTGGCACAAAAGAGCTGTTGTCAAAGAAAGCTAAAGAGGATAGTGATAATGGCAGTGCATCAAATTGCACAAAATACATATTTTCATTTGCCGATGGAAGAGAAATATAGGGCTGCTTATGTGAAGCATTTTCAAATCTATTCCTTCCTCCCTATAATTCAGCCTCACTAATTAGAATCAATTAAATTTCTCCAGTTCCTTCTAAAAAAATGAATACCAGCCAGTAGTACAATTTTTTTTTTCTTCCTGACAAAATGATACTGTAGCTTTAATTGTGCATGGAGCTGAAAAGGTTGCCATGGAGATGAAAATCTGTGATGGGGCTGCTCCACTTCTCTGGCCTTGTTCTGAGCCTGAAGTGGAAGGTTCTATTGTTAAAAGAGCAGAATTTTAATCTCTGCCAATAAAACCTGTGTTTACATTTTAATGCAATTTTGTTCCTGTTGCTATCTTTTATTTCATAAGAACAGTAAAGGTGGTCAATATGACAATAACGAGAATATTTCAGATTATTCGGTTTGTGATTGCTGCAGAGTTAACCACCAAAAGAAGTCCCAACAGGCTCTGACGTTCAGTACAGGCGCCTGCCATAGTTTGGAAACGTTTGCCACCTAGTGGCGGAGGTTGAGAAATGCCTAATGACGCGATACACGTTTCATGTTTTCCAAATTAGGAAGCAGAAAGAAAAGAGAATTGTCTCCAAAAATAGATTCTTCAAAGATTTAATAGATTTATGATAGCTATTTATACTTCATGCATCTTTTTATACTCTTGTATAGAATTCCTTTAAATTTCAGCTCAAATTTTAATTACTGAATGTGGAGCCTCTACAATTTGTTCCTCCTTGACTGAGCAGGCACGCACAAGATTGCACTCCCACAGTACTGACAACATCGTATTTAGCGGTTCGTGCTTGCCTATGTGTCCATGTTTTTCCAGATTCAGTAGTTCCTTGAGAGAAAAATGCTTTAACACTTTGATTTCTCTGTACCCTGAGCTTCCCTGGTAGCTCAGGAAAGATGCGTGGTACCATTTCAATTTCCTTAAATTTACTGAGGTTTGATCTGTGACCCAGGTGTGGTCTATCCTGGAGAATGTTCCATGTGCACTTGATAAGAAGGTGTATTCTTCTGCATTTCAATGGAATGTCCTGAGGTTATCAATGAGATCCATCAACGATACATGTCTAATGTATCATTTAAGACTTGTGTTTCCTTATTAATTTTCTGTTTTCATGATCTGTCCATTGGTGTGACTGAGGTGTTAAAGTCTCCTACTACTATTGTTTTACTGTCAATTCTTCCTTTTATGTCTGTTAGTGTCTGTCTTATGATTGAGGTGCTCCTATGTTCAGTTCAGTTCAGTTCAGTCGCTCAGTCGTGTCCGACTCTTTGCGACCCCATGAATCGCAGCACGCCAGGCTTCCCTGTCCATCACCAACTCCCAGAGTTCAGTCAGATTCACGTCCATCGA
>NW_011495072.1:21433585-21441588 GCF_000754665.1 Bison bison bison
AGAAACGCTGGGCTGGAAGAAACACAAGCTGGAATCAAGATTGCTGGGAGAAATATCAATAACCTCAGATATGCAGATGACACCATCCTTATGGCAGAAAGTGAAGAGGAACTAAAAAGCCTCTTGATGAGAGTGAAAGAGGAGAGTGAAAAAGTTGGCTTAAAGCTCAACATTCAGAAAACGAAGATCATGGCATCTGGTCCCATCACTTCATGGGAAATAGATGGGGAAACAGTGGAAACAGTGTCAGACTTTATTTTTTGGGGCTCCAAAATCACTGCAGATTGTTGAGTGCATAAAAGTGAAAATGAAAGTGAAAGTCATTCAGTGGTGTCCAACTCTTTGCAACCCCATGGACTGTAGAGAATCCCCCTGGAATTCTCCAGGCCAGAATACTGGAGTGGGTAGCCTTTCCCTTCTCCAGGGAATCTTCCAAACCTAGGGATTGAACCCAGGTCTCCTGCATTGCCGGCGGATTCTTTACCAGCTGAACACGATATTTACAATTGTTAAGTCTTCCTCTTGGATTGATCCTTTGATCATTATGTAGTGTCCTTCCTTATCTCTTGTAATATTCTTTATTTTAAGTTCTACTTTGTCCTGGTAGCTTAGCTGTAAAGAAAATGCCTGCTAACGCAGGAGAAACTGGATTCCATCCCTGGGTTGGGAAGATCCCCTGGAAAAGGAAATGGCAACCCACTCCAGTATTCTTGCCTGAAGAATTCCATGGACAAACCTGGCAGGCTACAGTTCATAGGGGCACAAAGAATCAGACAGGACTTTGTGATTAAACAACATCAACAACATGGTAATAGTAAGGATATAGCATGTTCCCAGTAAATGTTTTCTAAACTAAGTGCCTTCTACCCTCAGCCTCTTCTTGAACTGTACTCCTCCTTAATTTCCTTATTCTATTGACTTTTTTGTTAGCTCTATCTCAGCACATGCTGTGTCTTGCCACAAGACCTTTGCACACTTGTTTGCTTTGCCTGGAATAAAATTCTTCCCTCCTCTTTTCACCTGGTTGACACCTATCCATCATTCAGCTATCAATTCACAAATCCCCCTTAGAAGGAACTTCCTCTAGCCCCTGACCTGCTGATTCTCTTTATGAAACACTCTTATTACCCAACAGTCTTTGTGTTTTTCACATTTGTGGTTTTATATTATTTGGGCAACAATTTAATTCATGTCTTCCCAATATATATGAAAGGTCTTTGAAAGCTGCAACCACACCTGCTTTGGTTCACTATAGTGTCTCTAGTGCTGAAAAAAATAAGTTTAATTATTAATTATAATTAAATTAATATTTGCTCATAATTACATGCTTATGTTTCTTTATTCTTATTGAGATATAATTGACATACAACATTGTATAAGATTTGGTCTTCCCTGTAGCTAAAACAGTAAAGAATCTGCCTGCAATGCAAGAGACCAGGGTTCGATCCCTGGGTCGGGAAGATCCTCTGGAGAGGGGAAAGGCTACCCACTCCAGTATTCTTGCCTGGAGAATCCCATGGACAGAGGAGCCTGGTGGGCTATAGTCTGTGGGATGGCAAAGAGTCGGACACGACTGAGCTACTAACACTACTACTGTTGTATAAGGTTAAGGTTTACACCATATAGATCTGATACATTTATATATTGCAATATGATTACCACCCTGGCATTAGCTAACAACTCTATCACAGAATTATCATTCCTTTTTTGTAGTGGGAATAGTATGTAGTCTCTTAGCAACTTTGAAATTTGTGAAACTATTGTTGTTATCATGAGTATGCTGTACATTAGATCTCCAGGACTTATTTATTTACTAGTTGCCCACTTGTACCCTTAAAAATTATCTCTCTAATCCCTGCCCCCTCTTCCCCTGGTAAGCACCAATGTATTCTGTTTTTATAGATTTGCTTTCTTTAGATTCCATGTCTCAGTGATACCAATACAGTATTTGTCTTTCTCTGTCTGACTTATCTCATTTAGCATAATCCCATCCAGATTCATCTCCAGATCACATTTTTAAATGGCCCATAAAAATAATTCTGAGCTGTTATCAGTTATAGAATTTTTAACCTTGTTGAATTCTTAATCTAAATTTTTTAAATTTAAATTTATTTATTTTAATTGGAGGCTAATTACTTTACAATATCCTTTACTCTCTTTAGTCAGTAAGCCTACAAACAACCATAAGCATGTATGTGTTCCATAGCCAAAAGAACATAGGTCTGGTTTCAAATAGCTTGGCTATTTCCAAGCTATGAGATGTTGATGTAGCCTCTAAGAATTTGTTTATTCATCTGTAAAATGGGATTAAAAAAAAAAACTGTTTTGCAGAACAGTTACAGAGATTAGCATACTCTTATTTTTAAATCACTTTTGTTAATCCTTGCTAACCAAGGTAAGTACCTACTATATCCTAGGGAAGTAAAAATAAATATGATACTGTCCTAGGACCCAAATAATCATATGACAGAGTTCAATACATAAACCAGTGATTATGAAGAGGGTTAATCTCACATGGTAAATGTGATGGGAGGGAACAGTGAGGGGAACAGGGTAAGTCAGGAGCATACATGTTGCTGGCTGTGAGGCACCTGGCTGTGGGCTGGAATTGCCGATTGTCTCTTACTATAAAGCCATATTAGTTAGTATATGCTCTCACCCGCTGGTTGAGCCACTAGCTGAGTGACTTGTTTAATCCGTGTGCCTCAGTTTTGTCCTCCATTATAACAGTAGCAGCAAGAACTTTCAAAGTACTTACTATGTGCCAGGTGTTCCTCTAAATGCTTTACACATCTTAACTTCCTTAATGCTTATAAACAATCTCATTTTATAGAAAAGGAACAGAGGATGAAGTTAAGTGACAAATATCTTGCTCAAAGTCACAGAAATAATAAAAATAGCAGAGCTGAGATTCAGAGCTGGCTTCTGAGTTCCACACTTACAGTAACCCTCTAAAGTACAATTAATAATAATAATTACTTCATCTTCAGCACTTTACATATTGTCCACCACATAGGAAGTACTTGATAAATTTTAACTTTTATTACTGTTAGATAATTCTAGTTAGTGGAAATATTCATTTAATTCAAAGTGATTTTTTTAATTTTGTAAATTTTTAGGGAAATATTTAAAAATCTTGTTTCTCTAATTCTTACCAATAGATGTAGGCAGATCACTAATCATGGGCAGTGTTTTTGCTTTTCAAGAGCCCTCTTGTGGAAAAGTATAATAATTCAGGGTAATATTTTTATTAATCTGAGAATTGTCATATACCGGGAAGAAATGCTAAATGTAAAGAAAATCCATTAATTTTTTAAAAATGTAATATTACATTTCATTTCACTGAATGTAGCAAATATATTTCATTATTGATGACTTACATTATAAAATTAAGTAGGTAAAGCATTGCAGTGCTATGAAAACTAAAAAGCAATTCCAGAGAAAAATAGAAATCTATTTACTTAATGTCACAGTAGAAGGTACTTTCTATGACTTCAAAAGTAGTTTTTATTAACCTTTTAAATTGTCAAAAATTTTCTAAGGTAAACATTGCAAGTAAGAAGTTACTTATCTAAAGAAACCTTGATTAGGAGACAATAGTATGGTATCCTTTTGTGTCATTTATTCATTTTAAAACAAGTTTGACTAAGGAATTAATCTTGAACAAAAAATAACCCTGAATATGTTTAAATATGCTACAGTGTTTAAAAGGTTTTTAGAGCAATGAAAGGTATGAACTGATTAAATATTAGTTTCTGGATGAATCATTTATTATACAACTCTATTGTGAGAGCTACTGCATACCTTTATTGGAGAAAATGTTCCCCTGGTAACAGGTATTTATTTGTCTCTGATGTTCTCTGCTTTGTTATTGTAGAAATGTTTATTACAGTAACTTTATCTCTACTTTTATTTACAAAAATGATGCTGTTATCTGCTCTCAAAGCAGAGAGACAGCTGCAGTTTCTAACTCATGTTTCTGAAACATAATGAGTGGTGATAGCTTTGTGTGGTGTCTTGGGTTTTCACCATCTCCTCTCTGAAAATAGAGATTCTATGAGGAGCTTACAGTTTTTATGCAATGAAAATAAATATGGTTCATGGACATTTTAGGTACAACTTTACTGTTTAAGCAATCTCTAAACCCCATCAAGTTAACTTATTAGAAAGTGCTCAATGTTAACTTCTATTGAGTTTTTTTCCAAGAAAGATGTTTATTGAGCATCTCTTCCCTGGATGGCTCAGAGGTAAAGAATCCGTCTGCCAATGCAGGAGATGTAGGTTCTATCCTTGGACCCTGAAGATCCCCTGGAGAAGGAAATGGCAACCCACTCCAGTATTCTTGCCTGGGAAATCCCATGGACAGAAGAGCCTGGCAGGCTACAGTCCATGAGAAACCAAAGAGTTGGACATTACTTAGCGACTGAACAACAACAACAGCAGCATATTATTACTCAGATAATATGATAACATTTTATGACTGTTAACTCGTATAACCTTCACAGTAAGGAAACTTCATCAATCAGAACTAGTTTGCTCAAGGTCCTAGAACAAGTAGATGCAGAGCTGAGACTGGGACCCATATCTGTCTAAACGTGCTTTCCCAGTTCTTTTAGGTTCCACACCCAATTTCAACATTGAGGGGACAGATATCCTCCCACCAAGCAATTCTCAGACACTAGCAGGGCATCCAAGAATTCAACTAAATTCTTACACTACCTGTCTGGATGTAGAATCAGATTCCACAGGTAAAGGGTTCAGTCCCACAAAACCACCTTCCACTTTAGACACCAGTGGCAAGTCCAGGTTGTTACTTGGACTTCTGACGCAACTGGCTATAAATCAGATGTTCCCACAGCATCCTCCTTGGGTTTGATTAGTTTGCTAGAGTGGTTCAGAAAACTCAGGAAACCTGTTTACTCATTAGACTACCAATCATTATAAAGGATATTGAAGGATACAAATCAACAGCCAGATGAAGAGACAGATGCGTAGAACAAGGTTTCAAATGAAGGAGCTTCTGACCACATGGAGTTTGGGGCCTGGCATGGTTGTTAATCAGAGAAGGCTATGGCACTCCACTCTAGTACTCTTGGCTGGAAAATCTCATGGCTGGAGGAGCTTGGTGGTCTGCAGTCCATGGGGTCGCTAAGAGTCAGACATGACTGAATGACTTCACTTTCGCTTTTCATTTTCATGCATTGGAGAAGGAAATGGCAACCCATTTCCCAGAGAATCCTAGGGATGGGGGAGCCTAGTGGGCTGCTGGCTATGGGGTCGCACAGAGTGGAACACAACTGAAGCAACTTAGCAGCAGCAGCAGCATGGTGGTTAATGGAAGTGTTCTGATTCCTCAGCCTGGAAGCTCTCCAAATAACCTCCTTTTGGGTTTTTATGGAAATTTCATTGCATAGGTATGATTGATAAATTCACAGGCCATTGGTAATTGATTCATTTCTATCCCCCTCTGCCCACCCTGGAAATCAGAGGATAGGACTTAAAGTTCCACCCCTCTTTTCAAGGTTGGTGCTCCTGGCAACCAGCCCCCATCTGTAGATGCTTTCCAAAATTCTCCTCATTAACATAAATCCAGTTATGGTAGAAAGGCTTGTTATGAATAGAAAGACATCCATTTCACCTTGATGGTTCTGAATCATTTTCAAGAACTGGGAACAAGACATAAAATATTATAACAGAAGTTAGTCCCATGGCTCTATTGCCAGGAAATTCCAAGGGTTTTAGGAACTGTGGGCCAGGAACCATGGAGGAAGACCAACTACATATTTCTGAGTTTGATCATCTGAATGATCACATTTATTATAAGTCACAATTTTGCACCAGCTGCTTCCCATTGGATTTCTTAGTGCCATAGTGTAGCCAGGAAGTATCTCAGGTGCTGCCGAGTTTGGAATGAAAGGATATGAGAGGTGTTTGAGATGGCATGACGTGGCTTCTGAGCATGTTCCAGAGAACTTCCCCTCTTATATTTTGTACCTTGCAGTTCTCTGAAATATATTATTTGATAAAAGAGTTCTACAACTCAAAAACACTTGCCATAGACAGAATGTTTGTGTTCTCCCAAATTCATGTGTTGAAATTCATGTGTAATCCCCATGGGATGGTACTAGAAGGTGAGTTTTGGGGGAGGTGGTTAGATCATGAGGGCAGAACTTTCATAAATGGAATTAATGCCCTTAGGAAAGAGACTGGAGAAAACTCCTTTACCCCTTCATCATGTGAAGTTATAGTCAGAAGACAGCAGTCAGTGAGAACAGGGAGCTCACCAGATACCAAATCTGTTACAGTCATGACCTCAGACTTCCCAGCCTCCAGAATTATGAGAAACAGATACTTATTTTTTATGAGCCACCCAGTTAATGGCATTTTTTGATAGTAGCCCAAGTGAACTAAGACAGCACACTAACTATATATGTTGCCTTTTGATTTCTATCGCTTTGAACAGACAGGGTCTCTTCGGTAACTTAATTTACTACCACCACCACGTGTTTCCCCTCCAATACTGATTTTGTATTTCATCAGTGGACAAATGGTTTAATGAAGATCCAATTGTTATTCATGGGAATTTTAGGCTCTGTGGCAGGACTGGGTTGTTATTTAGTCCAAACCAGAGCTATATCTTTGTATCAGACCAACAGTTCTTGAGTTTCCAATCTTGTTTTTCCTCTTCTGCAGCCAATTGTTGGCTTTTGTAGCCAGTTTTTCTGAGTTATCATTTGATAAAATATCCCTTTGGACCATGAAAGAGGCTCAACTGCTCTAGTTTCCTTTAAGGGCAGCATTCCTTGCAGAAATGTCAGCAAGGTGATTGCCTTAACTTCCAGAGCATCAAGTTTAGAATATCCAGGAATCTTAGTAATAGCTAAAGTGGCAAGTAAATCTATTGTACCCAGTAATTTCTGAACATAAGGGCCATTTTAGATTTTATTTCCATTGACAGTAAGGAAGTCATGTTGCTAAAACAACATTCCAAAATCATGAGCTACTCCAAAAGCATATCTACTACCAAGCATATCTATCTACTTGAACTTGGCTAAAATACAGGTTATGTAAGATCATATATTCATCCTGTTGGGCCAAAGTAGCCATATGTAATGGTGCTGCCTCATCAATATCAAAAGGAGTTGCACAAGCATACTCAGCACAGTATTTGCCATTGTCATCTTTTAAATAAGAACCATCAGTGAACCAAGAGAAGTCAGCATTATTCAAAGAAATTTCCTTCAGATCATCATGAGGAGTTAGGAGACAATCCATCAGTGTTAAAGAGTTATGACAGGCTTTGTCAGAGATGGAGGGGAGAAGAGTAGCTGAGTTAAGGTTATTAAAACATAAAAGAGTTATATAAGGAGCAGTTAGCAAAAGGACTTCACAAGAGGTGAGGCAGCTGACCGAGAAGTATTGACCGATGAGAATTCAGGACAGCTTCTACTGAACAAGGTACAAAAATAGTTAAAGAGAATCCACAATAATTTTCCTAACGGCCTTAACCAAAATATCAGTAGCCATAGTGGCTCATTTCAAAAGACCGTGATGCTGGGAAAGATTGAGAGCAGGAGGAGAAGGGGACACAGAGGATGAGATGGTTGGATGGCCTCAGTGGACATGAGTTTGGGTAAACTCTGGGAGCTGGTGATGGCAGGGAGGCCTGGTGTGCTGTGGTTCATGGGGTCACAAAGAGTTGGACACGACTGAGAGACTGAACTGATAGTGGCTTCAAGGCAAGGGGGTGGGGGTGACTCGATGACACAAGATCCACTTCTGACTATAAATATGCTATGGGTCAATTGTGGTGCCCATATTTGGAGTGAGCACCCCAAGGGTGTTCCCTTCTTTTTCATATACAAACAGAGAAAAGGGAATATGATCATTTGAGATGCCCAAGGAAGAGTGAGTTCATCAAACTCTCCTTTAAGACCTCCTTTATGTTGTCTGGTTCTTCCCATAAAATCAGATCAGGGTTGGTGTATTTTAGTAAAACATAC
>NW_011495072.1:21441703-21444066 GCF_000754665.1 Bison bison bison
AATCAACCAGTCTGAGAAAACCTCACAATTGGCACTTAGCTTTGGGTTTTAGAAAACTTAAGACACCATGAAGTCTTTGTGGATGCAGGTGTAGCTCTTGTTCTGATATCAGATGATCTAACTATCAAACCTGGGTTTGGGTGAAATGCAGTTTTTCTCCGTTGACCTTATGTCCCTTTAACACTAAAAGATTAGCAAGTGGATGATGCCATTTTCCTATAAGGAAGCTTGAGAACAAAGAAGCAGATAATCCACATACTGCAACAGAGTAGAAACCCTAGGGAATTGTAATATCATTCAGATCAGCCTTGGGGATTTATGAGAAATAAGGACTCTCAGGAAAATCCTGTCCAGGTGAATTGTTTTTCTCCCCAAGTGAAAGTCAGAAGGTTTTAGCTGGTTTCATCATTTGGAATACTAAAGAATACACTGACTAAATCAATTATAATAAAGAATTTGCTTTCAGAGGACATGGATATTAGTAGTGAATCAGGGTTAGAAGTAATGGTGTCGAAGGATAACGCTGTTGCTTATTGCTCGGAGGTTCTAGACAAGATTTACTCTTGGCCCTGAGATTTTCTCATGAGTAAAACTGGGGTGTCACAGGGACTAGTACCAGGGACAATGAAGCAGGATTAAACAACTTGCTGGAGTAGCAAGTCTCTGAGCTCCCCTCCTCCCACGGGCATACCAAAATCACAATTATTTACAGAGCAACTATTGATAAGAATGACCTGGGTATTTCCCTGGTAGTCCAGTGGTTAAGACTTCACCTTCCAATGCAAGGAGTGTGGGTTTGATCCCTGGTTGGAGCACTAAGGTCCATGTGTCTTGTGGCCGAAAACCTAAAACATTAAAAAGAACCAATACTCTAACAAATTTAATAAAGACTTTAAAAATGGTCCACATCACAATAAATCTTTAAAAAAAATTACTTGAAGACTAGCAGCAACGATTTTCCACAGCTAGAGATACAAAGAAGAAATCACAATGAGACAAGAGGGGCAGAGAGTACAGTCAAGACACACACCTGTTCCTAAGAGGAAGGAAAATCCTAAACCCAACTAACTCAGTAATGTAAAAATGGAAATTTAGGGAGGCTGAGAGACCTGCTCAGGGCTATCTTCCAAGCCAGCAGCATTGCTCAGAAAGCCCCAGCAGCCTCATCTGTCCTTTCCCGTGCTCTAGGATACAAAGTATGATTCTATGGTTAAGTACCCAGTTACACTCATAGAAAAACACCACAGAAGCATAGCTCAATATTGCCCTAAAAACAGTTACACTGAAATTCACTTAGGAAGTGTATTGTATTTCTTGAAGGGAATAGTCTTTGTTATCAGAGGCTTGTCACTTTCTTCTAATAATCGAGTCCCTAAACATTTTCAAGTAGAATTTCTTTTAAAGAAGCCTTGTGCACGGCAGCTTTATTGCTTGGAAGCTCAATTTGTTCCAGGGGTAAACCTCTGAGTAAAACAAATGGTATGTTCTGTGCAAAACCTCACAGCTCTAGTTTTCCTTCTGGCTTATGTCAAAAGAAAAACAAGCAGGAAGATAATATAGTTAAGATGGATTGGAAATCTCAACATTCAATGTCATTTACTACTAGCAACGGGATGAAAAAGTGAAGTTGCTCAGTCGTGTCCAACACTTTGTGACCCCCGTGGACTATAGCCTACCAGGCTTCTCCGTACATGGGATTTTCCAGGCAAGACTACTGGAGTGCATTGCCATTTCCTTCTCCGTGGGATCTTCCCAACCCAGGGATTGAACTCAGGTATCCCACATTGCAGGCAGACGCTTTACCCTCTGAGCCACCAGGGAAGAAACGGGATGAAATACACCTAAAAACATATTCAGTCAGTTAAGTTCAGTCTCTCAGTTGTGTCCAACTCTTTGCGACCCCATGAATTGCAGCACGCCAGGCCTCCCTGTCCATCACCAACTCCTGGAGTTCACTCAGACTCACATCCATCAAGTCAGTGATGCCATCCAGCCATCTCATCCTCTGTCATCCCCTTCTCCTCCTGCCCTCAATCCCTCCCAGCATCAGAGTCTTTTCCAATGAGTCAACTCTTCGCATGAGGTGGCCAAAGTACTGGAGTTTCAGCTTTAGCATCATTCCTTCCAAAGAAATCCCAAGGCTGATCTCCTTCAGAATGGACTGGTTGGATCTCCTTGCAGTCCAAGGGACTCTCAAGAGTCTTCTCCAACACCACAGTTCAAAAGCATCAATTCTTCGGCACTCAGCCTTCTTCACAGTCCAACTCTCACATCCATACATGACCACAGGAAAAACCACAGCCTTGACTAGATGGACCTTTGTTGGCAAAGTAATGTCTCTGCTTTTGAATATGCTATCTAGG
>NW_011495072.1:21444166-21444701 GCF_000754665.1 Bison bison bison
AGGTTGGTCATAAGTTTCCTTCCGAGGAGTAAGCGTCTTTTAATTTTGTGGCTGCAGTCACCATCTGTAGTGATTTTGGAGCCCAAAAAATAAAGTCTCACACTGTTTCCACTGTTTCCCCATCTATTTCCCATGAAGTGGTGGAACCGGATGCCATGATCTTTGTTTTCTGAATGTTGAGCTTTAAGCCAACTTTTTCACTCTCCACTTTCACTTTCATTAAGAGGCTTCTGAGTTCCTCTTCACTTTCTGCCATAAGGATGGTGTAATCTGCATATCTGAGGTTATTGATATTTATGCCGGCAATCTTGATTCCAGCTTGTGTTTCTTCCAGTCCAGCGTTTCTCATGATGTACTCTGCATGTAAGTTAAGTACGCAGGGTGACAATATACGGCCTTGACGTACTCCTTTTCCTATTTGGAACCAGTCTTGTTCCATGTCCAGTTCTAACTGTTGCTTCCTGACCTGCATACAGATTTCTCAAGAGGCAGGTCAGGTGGTCTGGTATTCCCATCTCTTTCAGAATTTCCCACA
>NW_011495072.1:21444801-21453036 GCF_000754665.1 Bison bison bison
GCTTCCTGACCTGCATACAGATTTCTCAAGAGGCAGGTCAGGTGGTCTGGTATTCCCATCTCTTTCAGAATTTCCCACAGTTTATTGTGATCCACACAGTCAAAGGTTTTGGCATAGTCAATAAAACAGAAATAGATGTTTTTCTGGAACTCTCTTGCTTTTTCCATGATCCAGTGGATGTTGGCAATTTGGTCTCTGGTTCCTCTGCCTTTTCTAAAACCAGCTGGAACATCAGGAAGTTCACGGTTCATGTATTGCTGAAGCCTGGCTTGGAGAATTTTGAGCATTACTTTACTAGCGTGTGAGATGAGTGCAGTTGTGTGGTAGTTTGAGCATTCTTTGGCATTAAGGGTGAGATGGTAGGAAGATATGAAGGAAGACATTAGAAAAGAAATAAGGAAGGGAAAAGATACTGTTTTTATGTAACTACATCAAAAGACTAAGCACCTTGACCTATATTACTATAGTCCATGGGAAGCTTTGAAATCACAGAAGTATTACTATACCTCTCACTATCGCGTGTCTACTAGGTACTCAGAGGTTTAAATGTATTAGCCTTAATCTTCACAACAACATTGTAAGTTATCATTGTCTCCATTTTATAGATAAGAATGCTGAAACTCTAACAGGCCAAGTGACTTTCTCACAGCCACACAGCTGGCAAGTGTTGGAGATGAGAGTCAGTCCTTTTGTCTATTTTGCACCAGAACCCAAAGCCTTTTTTTCCTTATGCCACGCAGCCTCTGGAAACTGCCCCAAATGTGAATAAATCTGCTAAAATCAGCCACAGGAACTTGTCTTGTGTGTACTACCTCAAAATACACAAACAAGTTACTCACATCCCATCTCCAGGAGATGTCTCTTTCCAGGTTGCTTTTGTGTATTCACCACCTTTATCTCTTATAGTAGTGAAGTCACTCAGTCGTGTCCGACTCTTTGTGACCCCATGGACCGTAGCATACCAGGCTCCTCAGTCCATGGAATTTTCCAGGCAAGAGTACTGGAGTGGGTTGCCATTTCCTTATGAACATCCCTTATATGGGCTACCATTTGGAAATATAACACAGAAGCTTAAATTTAACTATCACTTTCAATGCCAGACAGGGAGCTATTTTCTCTTAGATAGCAGATATATTGATGTCAGTCATTACCAGGAAAGATAAGAAGGAGGGCAGACACCTTGCAAAAATGTTGGGACACCATAAGAGATAGTCAGCCAGTTAGAAAGTGGTATCAACTTCTAATTCCAATCACTTTCATTCACGGCATGTGTAGATTTTGACCTGCAACCTATGAGATCATTTGGGGTAGTAAAAATAAGATCACCCTCATAAACCATGGATTTGCTACCCAGAGTGCATTCTCTAAACTGGCATTGCATGAGTAGAAAAAAAATATTTCTTTGGCAAACTGTTTTTGTCCTACTGCCATAGTCATAGGAGAAAGAAATGACAACCCACCCAAGTGTTCTTGCCAGGAGAATCCCAGGGACAGCAGAGGCTGGTGGGCTGCCGTCTATGGGGTCGCAGAGTCGGACACGACTGAAGCAACTTAGCAGCAGCAGCCATAGTCATAATTGCATTTTATCTTTTTATCACATGTGCGCTTTTTAAAAACTTGACCTATTTCTGGCATGCTTTTTATAAGTGGAAAGAAAACTCAAGTTGATATAACAGTAACATCTGATTTTTTCAGAATAAATAGTTTATATCTGTTAGTTTGATATTTTCTCCTTATCATTCTTATCATTATAAGTAAGAGAAGCCCTTTAGGGAATTCTGATTTAAATATTAGGTCAATATATTTTGAATCACATTTCTAAAATTAAATCTGCATTCCTGAAGCAAGTTATCCATTGGAGTTGCTAAGGCAAATTCAGCCATTTCTGAGCTAGAAGTAAAAAACAGAGAATTATGTCTAAATAGTTTAATTAGTCAAATATTTTCTATGATAAGATTTAGTAAAAAAAAAAAAATGTGAAGTCTGTATTCATGGTTTTAGTTTTTTGCAAGGAGAATTGAGTTCATTTTATATTTTCACCAGATAAATTTCTCAAACTCTACTGCAAGTGAACATATGAGTTAATATGTAGCCTTCAGAATTTGTCTAAGTGTTGTTATTTTTCAAACAAAAAAGAACATTGTCTGAGGGAAGAAATAAGGCAGAGCTATAAATAATGATATTTTAGAGTCTTTCCTCTCAGTGATATAAGAAAAATAAAATCTTGGTTTATATATACAGAAACACATGCACACACACTTATGCATACTCCCAATTTTTTAAAAAAGTGAAAATCAACTCAATTGCCTTTGAAATTCACCAACAAAAAAAGAAATCTCAGTGATAAAAAAATAATAAGAAAGAAAATAAGGATATCTGATCACCTAAGCCCTCAATGTTAAAAGAATTTTCTTGTCTTTTAATAAATCTCTAGGTTATTTGATATCGTGGAGAGAGACTAGAAGTGTCTAGCTTATTGAAGTCCTGAATAAAATAAGTCCTGAATTGTGTATTTAGAAAGAAAATATCTCAGCATAAACTTTGCAATATAAAGAACTCAAATGTCAAGTTCCAATTAGGAAAACACAAAAATTTAACAAATTGTATATGTGGGAATATTGTCTCTTGAAAACTCGAGGTTCTTTTTGTGTATATGGAGTTAATCATTATATTTGGACCAGTTTTATTGACTTTATCTGATAAATTTCATTAATATTAGTAAGATTTTATCAACAAAATGTTTTAATAATGCTGTTTTTCAATATGAATAAGCAATAAAAATTCAACAATAATTATTATATCCACTCTGATTGGAACCAACTAAACCTCAGGTGTTTAATAAACATTAGTTTTGTTTAGTCATTAGATAAATTCCCTAAGGCAGTTGTCAACCTTACCTTACAAATAAGAAGACTAGACATACAGAAGTTAAGTAACTAGCTAAAGTCTCACAATTTGTGAATCAACCCCAAGATTAATTTAAAACCCTGTGTTTTTGCCACAAGTTGTCTATCCTGTGAACAGAATGCTTATTTTCTACCACTGCCAACTATTTCAGTGTTAATTTTAGGTTATGTTGCATCTGCTTATAGTCTCTTCCCTACTTAGATCAGTCACGAGAGAGTAGGATTTGCTGTGGTAACAATTTTAACTCTGAAATGTCCATGACTTCACATAACCAAGGTTCATTTTTCAATCACCCACATACACTGTTGGGTTGGTGGCGTGGGCTCAGCTCCATGTGTCACTAAAAGTCTTAGGATGATGGAGACTCTACTACATGTAATCTCACACATGCCAGATGAGATGGACAGGAGGGGGAGCACAGCACGCAGACTTCCCAGTGCCTTAACCTGGAGGGACATAGGTCGCTTCCACTCACATTTCATTGCCTAGGCCTAGTCCTAGGGCCCCACTGAACTGCAAGGTTTGGGGGAAATCCAGCTCTTCTGATGCAGGAAAAACAAGAAAAACTGTTTATTGTTGCATGCTAGTAATGTCTACTATAATCTGCTTTGATTAGCATTAAGGATTCTTTTGGATATTCATTAATATAATGAAAAAAATTCCTTCCATATAAAGGAAAAGCATACAGACAATATGGAAAATGATAGAATATGAAAGGAGCAGAAAGGCAATAAGCACAAAAACCAACAAATAAGCAAAATGAATGGAACAGATGAGGGCAATAAAACAACCATAATTGTGTAAAAATATTGATTATAAAGTAGCATCAAACCAGGATTAAATATTTTAAAAATGATATCAGTTCAATTAAAGAAAAAGAAAGCTACAAGCCATGCTGTGTGAATGAGTCACATCTAAATCTAGTTAAAGTATGAGTAATTTTGTATGAGTCAGATTCAGACAAAAAGATAGAGGGAGATAAAATCAAAGATGTACACAGAGCAGCATGTATTATCTTAGATGCACCACAAAATATGAAAGAATTAAAATCAGTTAAACATTGAACGTAAGTAACTAGGAAAGATTATCAAAATATATGTGAGGGAAACAGAGGAATGATTTGATAAGATATTAATGAATTTTGGAGTAAGAGGGAAAGTGGAATCAATCACGAATTCCCCAGATGTAGTTATTGGAAATAGCAGCAGTAGCAACTGCAAGTGTGAGAATGAATTTGATGATCCAATTAAAGAAAAAGCAAACCCCATACATACTCCCAGTTCATAAGAAGAAAATTGTCATGGAACATTTCAGGAAAATTAAAGAGAATTAAGAAATCATACTTCTCTCATACTTCTCTCAGCTAAGGAATAATATCTGAAGTCCAGGATGAAAGGGCATTGTTGGTAAGATTCAAATTATGTAATTTAACCCAAGAAGAGAACATGTTGTTGTTGTTATTATTTAGTCACTAAGTTGTGTTGGACTCCTTGCAACCCCATGGAGTGTAGCCTGCCAGGCTCCTCTGTCCATGGGATTTCCCAGGCAAGAATGCTGGAGTGAGTTGCTTTCCTTCTCCAGGGGATTTTCCTGACCTAGGGATTGAACCCACATCTCCTGCATTGACAGGTGGATTCTTTACCACTTAGCCACCAGGGAAGTCCAAGAAGAGAACAGAGCTAGTGTCTAATAACTGTAAAGGAAATTGAGAAAGTTTTCAAGAGATATCCTTAATATATTAAATCCAGATAATTTCAGAATGAAATCTTTCAAAACACCAATAGAAATAGAGACATCCTGTTATTTAAACTGTGCTTGATCTCAAAAAAGAAGGAAATCGTTCAAATTATTTTGCGTGTTGAGAATTACACACACACTGGAATCTGACAAAGATAACATGAGTTTAAAAAATTGCCTATGGATATCAATGTAGAAATATGACAAAACTCTCCAAATTGTTAATACTATATAATGGTATATTTAAAATTTTTGCTCCTGATAAGGAGAAAAAAACTGTAATTATCCTTAAATGAATGAATAGTATGACATCAGAAATCTGTTGATATTATTGGTTGTATTAAGTTTCAAGGGAAATCATATGATCGTATCAATAGATACTAAATATTATTTGCTAAAACTCAATACCTATTCTTTTTAAAAGCCATGAACAAAGTAGAACTAGAATACTTTCTTATACACTTAAACTACATTATATTTTTATGGATGTGAGAGTTGGACTATAAAGAAAGCTGAGTGTCGAAGAATTGATGCTTTTGAACTATGGTGTTGGAGAAAATTCTTGAGAGTTCCTTGGACTGCAAGGAGATTCAACCAGTCCATTCTAAAGGAAATCAGTCCTGAGTATTCATTGGAAGGACTGATGCTAAAGCTGAAACTCCAATATTTTGGCCACAAGGTGTGAAGAACTGACTCATTGGAAAAGACCCTGAAACTAGAAAAGATTGAAGGCATGAGGAGAAGGGGATGACAGAGGATGAGAGATGGTTGGATGACGTCACTGACTCAATGGACATGAGTTTGAGTAAACTCTGGGATTTGGTGATGGACAGGGAGGCCTGGCATGCTGCAGTCCATGGGGTCGCAAACAGTCGGACACAGCTGAGCAACTGAACTGAACTAAACATTATATTTTATATCTTTCCTGGTGGCTCAGACTGTAAAGAATCTGCCTGCAATGCAGGACACCTAGGTTTGATCCTTGGGTCAGAAAGATCCCCTGGAGAAGGGAATAGCAACCCACTCCGGTATTCTTGCCTGCAGAATCCCATGGATAGAGAGGATCCTGGAGGGCTATACCCCATAGGATCACAAAGAGTTGGACACGACTAAGCAGCTAACACACATTTTTTTAAAAGATCCTTTATATGAGTATCATTATAATTTGTAATATGCATCTCACAGTTCACAAAATGCTTCATGGTAAACTATAAAAGTAGTCTCTTAATTTTATGCTTTATACAAAGCATAATTTTATTATAAAGTATGTGATGCTTTATACTCATAAGTTAAAAATAGAAAGATGCTTGTTGCCATCTGTCTTATCTAATATTGTCATAAAATGCCAAAGAAGTTTGAGAAGGAAATAAAATGTGTGTGGAATGGAAAAAAGACAAAAATAAATGGATGTCTGTAAATGGTATCATTTCTAGAAATGTCAAAAATTAACTAAGAAACCAGTGTTTTTGAGTGCTCAGTAAAGTAAGTTGCCAAATAAGCTAAACAAATTGCACGCTTATCTAAAAGTGTCCTAATAATAACCAGCTAGAAAGAAATTGAAAGAAAAAAGATATCATCCATAATAACAAAAAGATACATTTCCAAGGAGAAAAACTTTATAATCTACAAGTTTTTATTAAGAGATATAAAAGAAGATTTGAATAAAAACAGGTATCTTTTATTCTTCATTTGGACTTCTTAAATTTGAAAGATGTTGACTCCACTAAATTAATTTAACATTCAATGCAATCCCACTAAGATGCTTGGAACTTTATTAAGTGATTCTAAAGTTCATCTGGAAAAACAATCATGAGGAAATGTTAAAACATTACAGTACCATGCTGTGTTGTAAAAGGCAATGTGATAGTGGCCCAAAATGAGAAAAGCAATAGAAAGGACCAGAAGTAAAAGATGACTTCATTATAAAGCATGTGATAAAATAGCACTTCAAATAAATGCAGATAGATTATTCAATAAAGAGCCTTGAGGTAACTAGTTAGCCTAATAGAAAATAGAAGTCTCTAATAGCATGTACCCAAAGCCTACTGACTTGGCTTCCTGAGTTTCTTTGCAATTCTTCTTTTTCTCCCTTATTTACTGCCAGTATGCAAGTGAAGCCACCACCCCCTCTCTCCTGAACTGCTATGGTCATCTTCGGACAACTCTCTGCAGTTCCACTTTATATTTAAATAAACATCAAAATGAACTAAGAGTTTAAAAAGGTGGACATTCAGATTAAGAAATTTATATTGGTAGAATTTTAAGGAAAGTTTTCTGAGATGTATTAGTCATTGCTTAATTTTGTTTATTAATATAAGGGCAATATTTTAATAATATCTCACCTATCACATGATTTCAGACCAGAAACGAAAAATTGGATATAATATAGAAAGACTTCTGTGTTAAAATACAGTCACCTCTTTATTATTCTCTGATTTCACAAGCAGAAATAGCTTTATTGTGAAAAATATATAATAGTAGATGATACAGACTTATTGATCTTGTTTTGAAGTAACTTTTAAGATATTCTGGGAAGTAGGGGGTTTTTGGTAATGAAAGATGATGCTGTGAAAGTGCTGCACTCAATATGCCAGCAAATTTGGAAAACTCAGCAGTGGCCACAGGACTGGAAAAGGTCAGTTTTCATTCCAATCCCAAAGAAAGGCAATGCCAAAGAATGCTCAAACTACCACACAATTGCACTCATCTCACACGCTAGTAAAGTAATGCTCAAAATCCTCCAAGCCAGGCTTCAGCAATACATGAACCGTGAACTTCCTGATGTTCAAGCTGCTTTAGAAAAGGCAGAGGAACCAGAGATCAAATTGCCAACATCCGCTGGATCATGGAAAAAGCAAGAGAGTTCCAGAAACACATCTATTTCTGCTTTATTGACTATGCCAAAGCCTTTGACTGTGTGGATCACAATAAACTGTGGGAAATTCTGAAAGAGATGGGAATACCAGACCACCTGACCTGCCTCTTGAGAAATCTGTATGCAGGTCAGGAAGCAACAGTTAGAACTGGACATGGAACAACAGACTGGTTCCAAATAGGAAAAGGAGTACGTCAAGGCTGTATATTGTCACCCTGCTTATTTAACTTCTATGCAGAGTACATCATGAGAAACGCTGGGCTGGAAGAAGCGCAAAATGGAATCAAGATTGCTGGGAGAAATATCAATAACCTCAGATATGCAGATGACACCACCTTTAGGGCAGAAAGTGAAGAGGAACTAAAAAGCCTCTTGATGAAACTGAAAGTGGAGAGTGAAAAAGTTGGCTTAAAGCTCAACATTCAGAAAACGAAGATCATGGCATCTGGTCCCATCACTTCACGGGAAATAGATGGGGGAACAGTGGAAACAGTGTCAGACTTTATTTTGGGGGGCTCCAAAATCACTGCAGATGGTGACCGCAGCCATGAAATTAAAAGACGCTTACTCCTTGGAAGGAAAGTTATGACCAACCTAGATAGCATATTCAAAAGCAGAGACATTACTTTGCCAACAAAGTTTCGTCTAGTCAAGGCTATGGTTTTTCCTGTGGTCATGTATGGATGTGAGAGTTGGACTGTGAAGAAGGCTGAGTG